>NW_009799101.1:1079743-1108155 GCF_000213175.1 Neurospora tetrasperma FGSC 2508
ACATACAACACCAGGGATTCGCTGGTCGTCACCGACCCAACTACTAGTCTGGCCCTCACTGGCTTATCTATGGGAGAGCGGACGGGATCCCGAGTTTTCCAGTGGGTATGGTCGTATGTGCCTATTTTGGGCTGCTCTCAGACTTATATGAGAGAGCTCTGGTTGTACTTCTCTTTAGATACTTTGACTGGGTCCGTGAGTAACACCGTCGGGGGATCCCAGTTGACAAGACACATCTGGTTGACAGCGGCTGTACGATGACGCGAATCCATCCATCCGTCAACGATGGACCATGGAGGGAGGCATCTTGCTTGGATGTTGGCGATTTTCGAGCAGAAGTCTCCAGGACAGATGGATGGATGGATGGTGCAAGTCTTGTCGCAATATCGAAGGTTCAACTGTTGCTGTTGTGACTGCTCGTCATGGTGTGTCGATAAGGGAAGCAGGCCATTCAAGTCGGGAAACGTCTGGAATGGGTCGATTTCGGGGAGTTTCGAGTTCCATTCGGCGCCATTCAGGGCAACATGGAACATTCCATTGCGGGATCGTCAGTCATCGGAAAGGTTGAATGTGAAGTTGAGTTGAAATGTGCGACGGTCCATGCGACGGAACCTTCTCCGTCGGCAGTTTCCATTCCTTCGTTACTTGGGGCGGAAGTGGGTAGCGGGGTTAGGTTAGCTAGTGTGGTCTTGGCCAGTTTTACCGCTGTGGCGCCCGCGTGTGTCCGACCCCCATGGACCCACCCGAGTACATACCTTTCCAGATGGGGTCAGCAGGTCCACTGCCTCAGGGCGATCCATTACAGGAAGGCGGGGAACGACGGGAAATGGATGTCGTCGCTATCAGGTCCACTCGGATAGTGACTCTGGCTCCCAGCAATCGTCGAGTGCCGGGCCAGGTATTGGACGGTCGGCCAGCGGTATGTATGCACCTACAAGGAGAAGGGAAGGGAAGCTCCAAGCTCTCCTGCGTGCATTCCATGGATGGATCACGGTCACGGTGCTACAAGTCCGAATGGTGATAGGGGGCAACGAATGAATCTTCCATTCAAAAAGAAGGCAATGGGTGCCCCTCCTCCTCATCATCATCATCATCTGTCATCACCACATCGCACATCCCCCTCCCTCGTACACTACACACATCCCATCACCCCGTCACCACGACTGCGCCTTGAAACCCAAACGACGATCCAGTGATCTCAGCTCTCCAACTGGTTCCGGGCGGGACTTGGTCCATTTGACCCCCGTTTCTCGCTGCATCTTGTTACTTTGTACTCCCCACTGTTTGCTATCTTCTTTGATCTCTCTTTTCCGCCCCCTTCGAGATCAAAATATCAAGCGCCATACTAGCTACCCATTCCGTGAACCTTCAACGCTTTCTCGACTCCCTTGTGTATGTAGATTGCTCTCTTTGCGATGCGCTCAAACAACGATGCCTTCGGGCGACCTCGCGGCTCCGACAATGACATCCCGTCTTTACGTCTACCGCCGGCGCCGCAAATGACGTTTTGCTTTGGCGATGAATCTTCAGTTGGTCCTCTGACGGGAAATCAGCCATCGTCGTTCGCTGGTCCGCACCGACACTTGCGCGACAACAAGAAGAAAACTCACGCTGTTGTCGAGGGCTCCGAAGCCCACCACGGACGGGCTCGGGGTCTCTCCCATAATCGGCACAATCCCCATCATAGCAGCACCCCAGAGCCAGAGAAGGAGACCGGCGCAAGCGGGAGCACGAGCACAAAAACGCAACCCAAACACCAGCACAAAAGCCACACTCCAAACCAGATACTTGACACCCTAGACCACGTTATCGAAGACGCTGTTTATCCCAGGCCATCCTCTGCCACCCCGTCCAACGATTTGTCTCAAGCACCCTTTAGCCCCTTTCTCTTTAGCACAGGTCCTGCGTCCGCTGTCAGTGACACATCGTCGCGGCGCAATTCCATCTGCTGCCTCTCCGACGATTTTGACATGGCCAGTATTCCGCCCAGCGTCCACCCTGACGAGATCAACACCGAACTCGAAAATCATTATCTCGATTCTAGCATGATGGACAGCGGTAGTGATCCCCAGCTCATCATGCCGAGCATCAAGATGCCCAGCCGGCGACCCTTTACCGACCAAGGAAAGAGCATGGGCCGGCTCAAGGTCCTGATTGCCGGCGACAGCGGCGTAGGCAAGACTTCGTTGATCAAGGCTATTGTTCAGTCTTGCGAACACATTGTGCATGTTGATCCAATCACTCCGTCACCCATGTCACCCCAACCTAGCTTGAAGAACTCGGTGACCCTAAAAGGAAAACAGACTAAAGGCGGTTCAAGGTCAAGCAGTAGGCGACAAAGCTCGAATGGCACAAGTCAAATCACCGAAGTCTATGCCAGCACAAAACCATACCCTCAGTGGTGGTCCGAGATCGATGACCTTAATGTGCTGAAACGGAGAAAGAGCATGGAGGATACCGTCTTGGATCGTAATATTTGCTTTGTCGATACTCCTGGCTATGGGAGTGGATCGTCTGTATGTTGTCTCTTATCTGTACCGGATTGGATTATGCTGACTTTTCCGGCCAGAGTATGGATACCATCACGCCTGTGGTGCAGTATATCGAGTCCCAGATGCAGCGCATGAACGTCAACGCTCTCAATGATGGAGATATGTTGAACATGCTGGGTGGAGAGGGTGGTGTCCAGATTGATGTTGTTTTCTACCTGGTTTCAAACAGTAAGAGATCCAGGTTGGAAACCAAAGGACCTAGAACTAACACCTCTGCTAGGACTTCGTCCTGTTGATATCGCCTACCTTAACCATCTCAGCCCTCTCACGAACATCATCTTCCTCTTGTCTCAAGCCGACCTGATGTCCCCCGAGCAAATATCAGCCAGCAAGGAACAAATCCAGGCTCAGCTCCGAGAAGCAAACATCCGCCCCTTTTCTTTCTCCATCACGCCCTCAAGAACGGCATCTTCATCAACACTCTCTCCCTCGCCTCCCGACCCCGCAGAACAGGGCGTATATGCCATCTCCAGCGCCGCCGGCACCGACTACGACATGATGGACGCAAGTCTTCTTATGAGCACAGACTATGTCGAGCCTCTGGTACCATCTGAACTTTCCCGGCTTGTCGAGCGCGTCTTCAGTCCCGACGGCGCCTCCTGGCTTCGCCACTCGGCAGCCCGTAAGTACGTCCAATGGCGCAAGAAATTAGTCTCCGAAAGATCAGCTGTTCCGTCTCCCACATCGCCTAGCAGTGTCTTTTCGCTATCTCCGTCATCCCATAACCCCCGCTCCGGCAGCGCCGCATCCTCCTTCCTCAACAGATACAACACCTCCGGTCCTATAGGCGCCACCTCGTCGTATGCTCTTGCCCGCATAACGGACCACACCCAGCGCGAGGAGAGACTGGCCCAAGTAAGACTGGCCAACTGGGCCACCGAGCTGCAGAAGAGCCTAGCACAAGAGCGGGCACAATACGAAGCTCTGGCACGTAACGAACGGGCAGTCTGGTTGACCGAGAAAATCGGCGAATGCGTCATTGACGGAACCCTGGTTCCTATCCCTTCTACAAGCAGTAGGGACAGGAGCGGCTCGAGCAGGAGCCTCAGCACAAGAAGAAGAAGAGGGGATACTCGACAGGGTACTACCGATTGGCAGCAGCAGCAGCAGGAAATGGGACTGTTCGGATTCGGTTTTCACAGTCACGGTCACGGTCATAGTTACGGTCATCGTCAGCACTACCAGCAACAAAGGTATCAAAAGCAGAGGCAGAGGGAGACAGATCCCCTGGGCCTGATGGAGATTGCGGATGAATTGATGTATAAAAGCCTCATTGCGCTGGAGGTTTTGGGAAGCTTGGGGGTCCTGGGCGGACTGGCTATTTGGGTTGGGAGGAATATGCAGTTGCAGCCGCTTGAGTGGTTTGTGGGAGAGTGGAATCGGATTTGGCGGTGAGTTACATACATACCTGAAAGACTCGGGGTGTAAATTAGGAATTGGGGAGAGGAATACATATGAGGGAAATGAGATCATGGAGGATAGTGGAGGATATATTAGTGGTGGTATATTTCCTTTCTGGCTGTTGGGTTTTGGAGTGTTCCTCGGGGAGTTAACACCACCGTTTTATCAAACACGATGTTGTTGGGAATACTCTTTTGGAAAAGCTTTGGTATACACATTATGAGTTATAATACGTTATAAGGAGGATTCACGATGGATGAATGGGATGGATAAATCATGTATATAACGGGCCCTTGGACGGTTGGTTGATCTGGGAATGAATATGTATGTTCAGGTATGGTGTCATATACAGATGGGCTCTGGGCATGGTCAAGGGGCATGTAAAACATAGTCCGGCGGAGTTAAAATCATATTAGTTCGATTCATACACAGCTTGATCCTCTGCTACTGGTAATAGTGATTGATTTACAAATGGGTAAACGCACAAGAGAGATGTGTCTTATCTACTTTAGTCATCCACTAACATCCTCATTGATCTACCTTTACATGCATCACCAACCTTTGATATGGCTTGAATATCTAATCACCTTGGTTGCCATAGTCTCGTCTCTATAAAACACGAATATCACCATCTCGACCACAAACTTTCCCATCCTGCTTACCAAACAATTTTCGAAATTCTACCAACAAACCCCCAATGATACCCTTCCGGTGAATATATCAAACCAAGCGAAGGAGCGACTTAAGCTCTTCTCTTTTCCGCGTCACTATAAATAACATAATACAGCGTTTCTAGGCTCGGTTTCAAAGAAAGTAAGCGAGGAAAGAGGAAGAATCTCTGTCGAAGCAGACTTTTCTTCTTCCAGGGCTAAAAGAATATGTAGTATATAAGCCCTACATTTGAGCCAGAATCCCAACAACCAACCAAAACTACGACAGCTGATTTTCCAACAGTTGTAAACATCTTCCGTAGTATAGTGGTCAGTATGTGAGCTTGTCAAGCTTTGAAACATCAATATCAGTTCGATTCGCTCGAGACCCGGGTTCAATTCCCGGCGGGAGAGACCGTAATTCTTTTTCTTCAAATCGTTTTGTAAGATGAAATCTGGTTTTGTTTTTGCACTGTTTTGGTGGAGTGGGGCCCTCGATCTCATTCAGGCTCTGTCTACTCTCTACATGATTGTATGTTGTTAAGTACTCGGGGAAAAAATGGGTGTAAGCATAGATTTTTATTGTTAATCGCAAAGTCGAGACTACATTCGTAGGACTACTCTATGGGCGATAGAAAATTCGGGTATCATGATGCGCAAAGGAACAGTGACAGGACCGGAAATACGACGAGATGGACCGTGAATTACGACCAGAACGACGGGCTGACGGGACAAGAGCAGAAGAAACTATGACGACTGAGCCTGCGCTACCGCAGCTTCAGCCTCCTCTCTCTTTCTCCATTCTTCATCCCGCTTCGCCTGAGCGGCTTTCAGCCTTGCCATGGTAGCCGCGAAGCCACCACCACCGGCTGCTGTTGGTTTCGCAGGCTCGCCCGTAGCAGGAGCAGCTGGTTCCTTCGTCGGCGCTGGTGCTGGCTGTGGTGGTGGTGGTTGGGCTGCCTTGTTTTCGTCAGCCTTTGACTCTTCTTCTCGTGTCGTGTTGGAGGTGGAGGGGGGTTTGTCTTGATTGTCCTTGTCCTTGTCCTTGTCCTTGCCCGAGCCCGCTTTCTTGTCTGCCTTTTTCCTTTCCTTCTCTGCTTTCCGCTGGCGCTTTTCTTCGAGCTTGCGTTCTAGCTCGGCAATCTTGGAGTCGTAATCATCTCCACCCCCGTTGACGTTGACGCCGTCAGCTGTTGGAGGTTGTTCGCTACCGGCACCGGTCCCACCCATCTTCACATCCTCCTCTTTCTTCTTTTGTCGTTCCTTCTCGGCAGCCTCAGCAGCCTCGGCAGCACGCTCCCTCTCTTCCGCCTCCCTCATCAACCTCCTCCTCTCCTCCAACTTGGCCCTCCCCTTCCTCGCCATGGCCTCCACCTCCGCCGCCACTGCTTGTTTTCCCTTTTCCTCATCCACCTTCTGCCGTTTCGCCGCCTCTTCGCGCTGATGCAGCTCTTCTACAAGTTTTCTCCGACGCGCCGACATGGCGTCCAGCGTCGCCTTCTTCTGCAGGATGGCGCGCATGCCGTTGTCGTAGGCGGCGCGCGCCTCGGCGTGGATAAGCACATCGCGCGCGCGCTCGAGCCGTTCGTAGAGCAATGGGTCGTAGGCGTCACCGGCTTTGTCAGGGTGCGCGGTCAGGGCTTTGCGACGGAAGGCGCGCCGGAGGTCGGCTTCGGTGGAGGTGGCGTCGATTGGAATGGACTCGGAGGTGAGGAGGGCGAAGAGGTCGTCACCGCGCGAGGCGGCGTCGGAGGCGTATTTTATTAGTTCGTCGTTGTTCATTATGTTTATGGTCTTGCGGTTGAGATTGGTGGTAGTGTGTGTTTTGCAGACGACGGTTTGGGGACCGGTCGGTCTGGGTTGGATGGATGGTGGATGACAGAAAAAGAGAAAGAAGAGAAAAGAAGTGGAAAGTTTGGGCAAGTGGACTGGATGGAGCCGGTGACGTTGGGTGGTATTCTTCGGCCGAAAAAATACCGTTGTGCGGTAGCAGGTCTGTAAAAGTAACGTAACAGGCTGTAATTACGCACCCTCGATTTTATCCCCATCAGCCCTACACGATTCTTATGGGTCATCCCTTGTCATTTTCGGCTTTTCTCCTCCTCGCAACATTTTCAAGATCCTCACCAACTTTAACTGTGCCATTGTCGGATAGTGCTCATGATTCATCATTCGTATTGACTCAACTAACTAACAAAACAAGGTATAGGTTTCAACAAAGCTCCAAACGCCCTCCGCTCAATCTGACGCGCCATACGCAAATTTCTTATCGCTACCCTTAGTAGGTGGCAGCCAGCCTCTGCACCAGGTACTTCCCACTGTTGATACCCTCATATTTCTTCTCCGACTCGGCCGCATACGTGCCCGGGATGGCCTCAATATAGCTCTTGTGATTGGGGTTGCAGAAGTACCTAAGGAGAGCTTTGGTCAGCCGCGACTCATTCAAAACCCAGGGGAAACAAGAGGCAACACTTACGCAATGCTGTATCTGGGCGGGTGGACATCTTCTTGCTTAGGGGGCTCGACCACACGGTGAACGGTGCTCTTAATGGTATCATTGCTCCACCTAGCCAACAGATCTCCAGCGTTGACAACCACAGTGTTCTCAATCGGTGTCGCATCGATGAACTGCCCATTGGGACTCTTCACCTGCAGGCCACCACGCGAATCCTGGAACAACAAGGTGATAGACCCATAGTCAGTGTGCTCACCAGCGCGCACCTGGCCGGGGTTGATCTTGAATACCTCGCTCTTCACGGCCGGGTAGTGTAGCAGGCGCAGGATGTTATCACCCACATCGACGAAGCTGTCAAAGTAGTTGGCGTCGATGCCCATACCAACGGCAATGGCGCGCATCACCTCGACGTGTAGCGCCTTGCACTGGTCAAAGAAGTTATTCATGGTGCTCTTGAACCCCACGAGGTCGTCTTGTTCCGCCGGCCACGGGTTCGGGTGGCCCGGCTCGTCTTCGCGGCCAATCTCATAGCTTTCCTTGATATCGGGGGCGGCTGATCGGATCTTCTCAATCTCGGCGGGGTCGGTCAACTGCGTCACCTTCTCGCGGCCGGGGGCTGAGTAGCCGCGGTTGGCCTCGGGCGTGGTCCAGCCAACCTCGAGCTTCTTCTCCTTGGGGAGCTTGAAGAACTTGGCCGAGGTGTTGAAGACATGTTCGCGGAAATCGGGCTGGATGGGGATGTTCTTGAGGTAGATGAACCCAGCTGTCTGGAAGCCGTGGAGGATCGCCTTGGCCGTCTCGAGCTTTAGGGTTTCGTCTCCCTCGAGGAACTTGGAGAAGTCGATGAGCTATTCGACGGGTTAGTTGGCCCCCATGGATAGGCAGGCACTGGGTGAGTAGCAATGGCTACGTCCCAAGGTGTAGCATACCGGGATGACGAGTCCGTCTTCGTTGACAGCAGCCTTTTCCATTTTGATTTTTATATTCAAGTCGTTTCCTCTCGTGTTGGAACTGAGCACGCAAAGAGTTCAAAAGTGAACAAGCTGTCACGGGCGGGGTATCACAGGCAATTAAGCAGAATAACAAGGCCAACGAGAGAGATAAGCACAACCACGGAGGTACAGACTGTATCGAATGTTCTTTATTGGATATTGACCCGATATATCACCTTTATCGGTGGCTGGCACGAGTGCTTGCGGGCAAGTGTATCGCACCTCGAGACTCGACCTCGAGTTGGGTTTAGTTCAAGCTGGGATCTGTCGCTGCATGCAACGATAGCATGACCGAAACGGGCAGGCAACGGCCACTCCGCGATCGCTCTCTGATTGCGTTTGCTTGATGTCAGTGGACAGCGTTGGAGAGTTAGTCGCAGTAATCTTTTCCTCGCCTTCCAGAAGGGGTGTTTCTGCTTACAAGTCGTTCTTATTAAATCCCCACTTCCCATGATAAGCTTGTCTTTGCCCCCTCTCGGCTCTGTTACACTGTCGCATTCTACGATAACGACGGAATGCGGGGGGAAAGGGAAGATCAAGGGCGGGGTATTCATGATATGCTACCACGACACAACCAACGTGTTTCTTTTTGTAGTGTAACGCCTGTTCGTCATTGTTTTAGTTTGGTTGCCAAGCAACTGTACAAAGGTATTGTTTTTTGTTTGTTGTCTTTTCTTGTCTTGCTGTCCTAGTACTTCACCAACCTCATTCTGCAACACCACATCCAAGTATCACCACCACTGAAGCTTGACCATCCCCAAGCTTCACGATCACTCCCCTCATTACTGAACTCCAAAACACGGAAACCCCTATTCTCTCCCCTCACCACCACCACCACAATCCATCACCATGGGTTTCGGCGACGGCAAAGTAGTGGACATCCACACCCACATGTACCCGCCCGAATACGTCAAGATCCTCGAATCCCGCACCTCCATCCCCCTCGTGCGCTCCTTCCCCGGCTCCCCCGACCCGCGCCTCATCCTGCTCGACACCGAGGTTCCCATCCTCGAAGAAGCCGAAGCGGCCAAAGCACGGGGCGAGACGCCCGCCAACATCCCCGGCCGGCCCTTGACCAAGCACTACTCCTCCCTCAACCAAAAGATGCACTTTATGGAAACCCACGAAATCGACATCTCCGTCGTCTCCCTCGCCAACCCCTGGCTTGACTTCTTATCCGCCTCCGAAGCGGGACCCATCGCCGAGTCCATCAACGCCGACTTCAGCCGCATGTGCGAAGAGAAATGCGGCCGGCTTTTCTTCTTTGCCGCTTTACCTCTGACCGCTCCCCGCGACGTCATCCTTGCCTCCATCGCCCACGTTTCCAACCTGCCTTATTGCCGGGGCGTCATCCTTGGTACCTCCGGTTTGGGAAAGGGGCTAGACGACCCCGATCTCTTGCCCGTCTTTCACGCCCTCGCGGACGCAAGACTCATGATCTTCTTGCATCCGCACTACGGTCTGCCTAACGAAGTCTGGGGGCCCCGCGCCAAGGAGAACTACGGCCACGTCTTGCCGCTTGCTCTTGGTTTTCCCATGGAAACCACCATTGCTGTCACGAGGATGTATTTGGCGGGGGTGTTTGATCAGGTGCCGAAGCTGAACATGTTGCTGGCCCATTCGGGCGGGACGTTGCCCTTCCTGGTGGGGAGGATAGAAAGCTGTATTTTGCATGATGGACATTTGCACTCTGCGGGGACGAAGCCGAAGAAGACGATTTGGGAGGTGTTGAGTAGTCAGATTTATCTTGACGCCGTGGTGTATAGCGATGTGGGGTTGAAGGCTGCCGTGCAAGCCAGCGGGCCGGAGGGACACGAGAGATTGATGTTTGGTACTGATCATCCGTTTTTCCCGCCGTTGGGAAGCGATGAAGAGGGCGAGTGGGAGAGTGTTACGTGGAATGGGGCGGCGGTGAGGAAGGCGTTTGGAGCGGAGGATGGGGAAGATAGTGAGGAAGGGAAGAAGGTTAGGGGAGTGATGGGCGCGAATGCGGTTAGGGTGTTGAACTTGAGGAGAGATGGGTGCCGATAGTTGCGGGGTGAAGAAAGGAGGGTTGTGAATAGATATTATGAGGTGTATATACACAACGGAGGGCTGGCCCTTGATATTAAAAATATGGAGGAAAATGGAATGCGATATAAAGCAATCTCTTTCGAAATGCAAACCTCCGTTCGGTGAATTATCCACCGAATGTCCTCGCATTTGTTTCAACCTGAAAACAAGCATCAGTGATGGCCATGGCTCATCCTTTTGATAAACCAAACTCACCCAAGACATAATGTATAGAAGCCGGGCCATAGTCCCCATATAAGCACAAGAAATAAACAATAGCTTGGCATCGATTTCATGTCTTTTAATCCTTTATTCAATATTTTATCTATCACCCTACCCCAACACACATCTTTGGTATCAAAACATCCACTACCCCCTTTCCCTTCATTACCTCCTCCACTTCGGCTCCCCCTCTCCTCCCTATCCTCCTCATCAAGACATCTTACATGGCCCTCAACTTCTCCTTCCCCCTCTTCCTCTTCCCGCCCACCTCCTTCTGCTCCTCGATCTCCAATAACGCCTCCCTCTTCTTCTCGCCCACCACCTTCAGCGCATCCCTGATCACTCTCGTCTCCAAGTTGACGCCCTCCTCCGTCCATGCCTCCATCTGCCGTCCAACTCTCTGCTCGATCGCCAGCACCAGATCGACATCCCTCTGCCCCACAAACGTCACCGCATCACCCTTGCGGCCCGCACGCGCCGTACGACCAACACGATGAATGTAATCGTCCGGATCGCGGGGAATGTCGTAGTTGATCACGATCTTGACCTCGGGGATATCGAGACCTCTGGCCGCCACATCCGTAGCAACCAGAATGCGCGCAGCCGAGGCGCGGAACCGACCGAGGTTGTCGATTCTCTGGCTCTGGGGGAGCTTGGAGTGCAGAGAGGTAACGCGGTGGTCGAGCAAGCGCAACAAATGGTGCAAAAAGTCCGCTGTGCTGGTGCGGTTGCAGAAGATGATGACGCTCTTGTCCACGTTTTGCGGGGTCAGCAGGAACATGTGCAGGTAGTGCTCGCGGTGGGTGACCGGCACCTGGAGGTGCATCTGGCGCAGGGTGGCGGGGATGGCGAGCCGCTGGGTGTCGACTTCGCACACAAAGACGGGGGCGCGGCCGGGAATGGGCGGGCGCTCGGAAAGGGCCTTGACTTCGGGCGTCATGGTGGCGGTGAAGAGAAGCGTTTGGCGCTCGGAAGGAGGAGGGAGAACGGAGAAGCATTCTTCGACGTCGGGGAGCATGGATCCGTGGCCACTGTTGGCGAGCAAACGGTCGGCTTCGTCGAGCACAATGAACTTGACGCGGCGCAGGCCGCAGATGGTGTCCTCGCCTGAGGTGCGGATGTGGTCGGCGAGACGGCCGGGAGTGGCGATGACGAGGTGAGGACGCTTGGCAAGGTCAATGGCTTGTTTGCGCATGTCGGCGCCGCCGGTGATCAGGACGGCTTTGAGGACGTGGGGCTGGGAGAGTGCGATGACTTGCTCCATGATTTGGAGGGCGAGTTCGCTGTGGAAGTGGTTAGCCTTCACCTATTGTTTGTTTGTGGGGGCTAAGGGGTACTCGGAGTGGACTTACCGGGTGGGCGTGAGGATGACACCAAAGATGGCGGATGGGTTGGCAGCCCATTGCTGGAGAATGGGAACGGCAAATGCTACCGTCTTACCCGAACCTGTCCTACTGCCACCGATACAGTCCCTGCCCTTGAGAATCTCGGGTATACAACCCTTTTGAATGCCGGTTGGCCGCTTGATGGCCATGTTGGCGAGAGACTGGACCAGCCATGGGCGGACATTGAGTGCGTCGAAGGTGGTGTTGGCGTCGATAGGAACAGAGACTGTGCTGGCAGGCTCTGGTACTGGTAGGGCTGGTGTTGCCTCTTCGGTCTTTTCTGTTTTGGGAGCCTCAGGTTGCTTTTTCTTGATGCGGGATGGGACGTTGTTGAAGACAGGCTTGACGGGGGCGACAGGCGTGTCATCCTCTTCTTCGTCTTCAAGTTGAGCAACGATGTCGTCGATGGTGGGTGAGGTACGGCGTCGTTTTCTGGGGGCGTCGCTGTCTAGCGAATCGGAGTCTGAGTCTGAACCTGATTCGGCGCTCTGGTTCTCCTCGTCCTCATTTTCATCTGAGACGCCCTCCTCTTCGTCTGAGACGCCCTCCTCTAAATCGTGTTCATCCTCGTCCTCATCCTCGTCCTCTTCATCTGAGCCAGCCGACTCATCATCCTCCACATCTAGTTCAGACCCAAAGTCGGACTCATCCTCAGAGTGATCAAATTGTTCATCAATCTCAGTAACGGCGGGCGCCTTGTTGATCTTGGATTTGAGGTTGGCATTGGCATTGGCCTTTTTGGCCTTTGCGGCTGTGGCAGACGGCATTGTTGGTTTGCTACTTTTTGCGGGGATTGGATTCAAAAGGTCTAGACAAACATTTATCTTTGATGCAAAATGTCGTCAACTGCGAATTCGTTCCCGGACCGTGATGGGCGCGTCTAGCAGCTTCGATGTGTGTTTCTGTAGTGTTGATTATCAGTCGATAAACTGATAACGACTTTGCGATCGCTACAAAATTCAAAATTTTTGGTTCAGCAAGGTTCTCGGGAATGACCGAAAAGGGAAAGCGTGCTTGCAATGTCACATTGAACGTCATTACGTAAGCATGGCATCTGAACTTTATGGGGTGCCTCGGTGCTTCAGAAACCCCAACAGCCCAGAGCCTCACCAAGCCGTCCTCCATCTCCTATGTACATATCTCTCGCGAAACGATACCATGAGGGTAATAATCACTGTGTATCGTGATAAAGTGTCCATTTTCTTAGAGTTTCATCCTCACCTATATACCCATTGTCCTTCCATTCACGAACTTCCAATACAGATCGCCAAGACCTGACGTCCGCACACGGACCGCAAGCAAGCAAGCCTGGGCCTGCCCCTGGGGTAGCATCACAGCAAGACCCACCAATGTACCTTGAAACGCAAGCCGAAGCGCCGGCGAACCGCCAACGTCGCATAACAAGCGTCAGCCACCAAACCCATCGGCGCTTAAGTTTTGGACTGGGTTGTTTGTTTCCACATTCCATCTCATGGAATACGAAGAAACCGTTGGTTTGATCTCCATAGTGCGACTTCTGGGCGCTTGGAAGAATGCAAAAAATAGGAGAGCTTCTTCTTGTTTCGGAATGAGCCAAGAAGCATGAGCAGTCTAGGATCAAGGTCCATGTCGGAAAGCACTGCAATGTCGAGCTTCTGGTGGTGTGTCGTGCTGACTGCACCGTTTCCGAACAAAGTCTACGCAAGGGGTACACATATCGATGACAGAAGGGAAAGCAGCTTGTTCGGTCGGCTGAAAGACAGGACGGACCTCAAGGATGCAGCTCGTTCGTTGTCTTGATGCTCGGACAGATGAGATCATGTCCTCCAACGGCCCCCTTCTTGTGTCATGATTAAGTGCCCCAGAAGGACAGTCGTTGACGATGATCCCAAGACTACGGATCCTCATGGCCGCCGCTAAACGGGCCAAGTCTGGAGTGGAACCCGCGGTAGGGCACACGCGAGCTTGCCCCCGGCGATGCATGGGCTATCGGCCCTTACCCAACTCGGGCATTTCGATAAACATGATGGGCCATGCTAACGTTGTGGTACTTTACTGGCACAGTGGCCTACCGATTTGGCCCCCGAATGCCCCCATCGAACAAGCAGGCAAATAGGCCAGAACAAGGTATCAGCATGAACTGTCGAGCAATGAAAGGAGGTAAAAGTGTTTTGTTTGCATGGCATGATCATGCCTCGTATGGCTTGATGATATACCTCATATTCATCTCGATTCGCATATGCTGAGGTCCTTCATTGTCATCTATAACTTCTCACCTGCTTCAAGTGTAAACGATTGTGTTGACCAAAGCAAGCAAGCGTTTCATCCACCTGGTTGGCTCCCCAAGATGGTGAAGTTAATCTCAAGGCCTGAGCTGACTATGTATGCTGTAGACTCTCCAGGCTGTCTCTTCTGAAACGCCGCTCACTCACAGTGAACTGCGAGGCACAGTGTCTCTCAACGACGTAGGCAATCCTTTCTGTGCCTCTTTGGCCAAGCACTCTGAGAGAACAAAGTTTGCGCCCCGTGCCCACATACCGCAGAACCCGTTGACGATGCCGATGTCCCCCCCTGGTGGTGTACTGTGGTAAGAACAACAAGGCGAGACTGGTGGAATCGCGGGAGGGTTGAAGCGAAAGGACAGGCTTGACTGGCCAGTGGGAGTGTCGATCGGACGCCCTGTGGCAGCTTTCCAGCGTGCCAATCAGATGTTTCTAAAGACCGTTGTAAGTCGAGTTTCGTTTACCAGGCGAGCTGGGGTACTACCATAGACGTAGTGTACGGATGTCATCAGATGCGCACCAACCCCGGGACGGTCTCGCCCTGGCTTGCCTGGTCAATGGCATGGGTGCTGTGTCTTCAATTCTTACGATAGAGAAAGTGCCATTGTTTGGTTCCTATGTGGTAATGTGGTTAGGTAGTATGTTTTCGTATTCATCATCGAATTGTCTTGACGAAATGGTACTCAAGGTGCTGCAGCAGCGGAGCCCGACGAAACAACTGAAGCGCTGCTGGAGGAAATAGTAGTCTTCTAACGTCCCTTCTTTTAGTCCTGTCTAACCATCAATCGTCTTCGGTTCCAAGTTCAACAAACCTCGAGGACTAGAAGCTCCAAGCGCCGCTCTATCGCTGAATTGCAACCCCCGGCTCTATTCTCGCCCTGTTCAACAGTCCCATGTTCCTGTGAGGAGAACAAGACCCCGCCGTTCAGGGCCGCAGCGGGCATTCCCCTGTGCATAAGAGCGAAGGACCCCTGATCCGATCACACTGCCAAGTGTGGGGGCACACAGCCGACATCCACTCCACCGCCGAGACAGACACTGCCCGCCTTGACAGGTCCGCTCCCAGGCAGTGCCGCTCTTCAAATCAAAAACTCGCACAAGCATCCCCGTGTGTCAACAGAAACAACGGCAAGTCGACAGATCCCAACATCATAACCTCCGTCCTCTCCACTGCCAGACGACTCCGCCGGAGATTGCAACACTGCCAGTGGCTCACGCTCGGCGCCTGGCCCATTTCCCAGAGTCCGGCCCGGTCCCGTCTTTCCCTTCCCTGCCGAGGTTGGAGTCCTACGAGAGTCCTTCATAGTTGTGTCGCCTGGCTTCCACTTGCATATCTAGCCGTGCATCCCGCACTCACACGCACAGCTTGACCCTACATACTCAGTACCTACATAGTACACGTTCGTTTTAAGGCCCGACTTCTTTATACACCGGCAATCCCGCATTTCTCTTAACCGACGCTTGATCTATCATCCATCTTCAGCCGTTTTTTTTTTTAAAAAAAAAAAAAAAAAACACACGTCCCATCTGCACCACATCACTTCGACTCGTCGCCATCTCGTTGTTTGTCAGTTGACGTCCCTTGACGTACGAGTCTGCACCTACCGGGTTTCGTCGCCTACCATACAGTGCGCCCCTCCCCTTGCCGACAAATTACATTACTGCTTTTCGTCCGAACGACTCGTCTCGTCTCTTCATCCCAAGTCGCCCCGTTCGCCTATTGCACCTCAGACAGCTTGTCTTGCTCGACGACCTCGTTTTCTCGCCAGTCAGATATTACCACTAGCGAAGAAAGCAAAGTCATCGTCGCACAACTACAAGACCATCTGCGGCCAAAGACCAACAACGGCACTACTACACGTCTCGTGACCGGCTCAATTTCGCCTCGCAGGTCTCGGCCCATTTCAAGCACTGAGGCTTGTCAGGCTTCCAGAGTCTGAACCCTTTGTCTCCAAGATTCGAAACGTCCGTCACCGAGTGACGGCAAAGGCATCTGCCCTCAACAGACTACCATGGCCGATCACCAAGGTCAAAGCAGCAACGATGCTGCCCCCAAGGCAAGTAGAAAAACTACCCAATTCGCCCTCTTCAATCAGGACTCCCCAATTGCCTCTCCAGCATCACCTCTCTGCTCTCTTCTGCCCTCCATTCTTTCAAGGTGCCTGGTGACTGCCTCTCACACCTTATAACACTCGTTTCGCGTCCACACTCGTTTGCTGGCAACACCAATTCATCGCTAACACACTTCACACCATGCAGGCCAACCCAGGTCTCCAGGCACCCCAACTCCAACAGGGACCATCCCCCGTTCCCACAATGGCACCAGCCCCCGCACCCCTCCTCCGGCCAGCCATCCCCGGCGCTCGCCCCGGTGGTCGGGGCCCCCCACGTCTTGGCCTTGCGATCCCCCCGTCTCTAAGTGTTAAGCCCGTCGGTAATCCCGGCGCTCCTCCGGCGCGTGCGGCGCCACCACAACTCAAACTCGCTACCCCCATGGGTAGCACCACAATACCACATGAGCAGCCTGCCGGACGACCAGGCGCCCAAGGCTATAGCGCTAGCGGTGCCAGCGATAGCAGTGCGGCGCATAGCAGGAGTGGCAGCTTTGGTCCCGAGAGCAACCCTACCAGCGCCGACACCCGGTATAGTAATGTTTCGTTTATCGGCGCCCAAAGGCCACACGGCACACCAGACCCTGTCTCTGCAGTGGGTTCTCTTTACTCCAATGCCAGCGAGGGAGGTGTGGGTATGGAACGAGAAAACAGTCTGCATGGATTGGAAGCATTCGACAAGCTTACACTGGAAAAAGCGAGGACACTAGATGTCGAAGAGCTTGATGACGATGGATGGAGGATCGCCATGATGGAGAAGAGAGTCGAGGAGTTGGGACCCCTAGGCGAGGGTGCGGGAGGTGCGGTAACCAAAGCCAGGTTGAAGGGCGGCAAGACCGTATTTGCGCTCAAGGTATGGCACTCCAGCCTGAGATCTGATCCCATGATTTTGCTCGAATCCTTGCTGACGACTCTCTGATTAGATCATCACAGCAAACCCCGACAAGGACGTTGCCAAGCAAATTGTCCGTGAACTAGGGTTCAACAAGCAGTGCGCCTCCGAGCACATCTGTCGGTACTTTGGCGCCGTTGTTGACACCCAATCCGCGACCATCTCCATTGCCATGGAGTATTGCGAAGGTGGTTCTCTTGACAGTGTCTATAAAGAAGTCAAGAAGCTTGGCGGGCGTACAGGGGAAAGGGTATTGGGCAAGATTGCCGAGGGCGTTCTACACGGATTGACATATCTGCACAGCAAGAAGATCATCCACCGTGACATTAAGCCTAGCAACATCCTTCTTTGTCGCAACGGCGAGGTCAAGCTTTGCGATTTCGGTGTCTCGGGCGATTATGGCACGAACGGCGCGGCCAACACATTCATCGGTACCAGTTATTACATGGCGCCTGAGCGAATCACAGGCCAGTCATATACCATCACCTCGGACGTTTGGTCTTTGGGTGTTACCCTGCTCGAGGTTGCACAGCACCGATTCCCCTTCCCCGCCGATGGTACCGACTCACAACCCCGTGCCGGTCTTATTGACCTGTTGACGTACATCGTCCGCCAGCCTGTGCCGAAGCTGAAGGATGAGCCTGATGCGAACATTTTCTGGACTGACAAGTTCAAGTACTTCATTGACTGCTGGTATGTGCACCCACTCCTTATTCTTTTTCTTTTGTCCAGCAAGCTAACCAGGATAATTGTGTAGCTTGGAGAAGGATCCCAACCGCAGAGCGAGCCCTTGGCGTATGCTCGACCACCCCTGGATGTTGGAAATACGGTCAAGGCGTGTGAACGTGGCTCGTTTCCTGGCCACGGTATGGGGCTGGGAGGATGGGAAGGAAGAGGCATAGTGTGTCTGCGGTGGGAATAATCGATCGAAATTGGCGAGTTCAGTTCATGGGCCACGAAATTTCTGCAAATGCCGGAAGCACAAGAGTCGTGTACCGGAAGACAATGGGGTCGTTTCTTCGGTTAAGGATGTCGAACCTGGTGTCTTTGATTTTGAAGAGGATGAGAACTTTGGCAAAAGCGAGTCGACCCGTGTTTGACAGCTTTTGGATATATAAATATGAATGAACCTCATGATAAGGACTGGATAGGGATTCGTATATGCACCGTGTATGCTTGGGTTTCGCGAGGCTCGCACATCTTAATGGTACCTGTGGCTAGCGAACAACAAACGGGACCGATTTGAGCAAGAGAGCTCTTTTAAAGGCGAAGTGACATGCAGTCGTACTCATGACATCCATCCATGCCCACCTCAAAATCGGGTTCCAAAAGACGTGTGGGCACACCAAATACCCCAAGTTTGCACCCTCCCAGCCCCCCTTTAACCCTTTCATCTCATCTCTGCCTACAGCCACTAAGGGGTATATAGCCCACCTTACCAGCGGCCTCTTCCGTGGTCCGCTGGTACATCCGGGAGTAATGAGGGAGAGCTCTTCGTGAGCTGTTACCAAGTAAACTGGAAGTTGCCGGTTCGAGTCCGGTGCGGAACACCTTTTTTTTGTCTTTTCTTCTCTTCTTTCCTCTCCTCGTTATTATGGTTTGGGTGAGATTTTCTCGAAATATGGTATGTTGATTGCAGTTGTGTGAAATGGGAATGACATCTTTTGGTACAGTTTGGCCAGCCCCTTAATATCAACCCTAACCCTTGGTTGACATGGAATTGGAACTGAATGATGGAAGGTGGGAACGATCACGGTCGACTCCATGGCTGGTAAGTATAACTTGAACGTTATGAAATCTGTACGAAATCGGGCTGCAGGTGACATCCGGTTTGTGATTCAAACGAGGTGCCCCAATCGCGATTGGTGAGTGTTGGATGAACATAGATTTGGCGCTCTTTGTATGCATATAGCATATAAGTCAAGGCAGTTTCGAGGATTACATAGAGGAATAATGACCGTGCAGGTAGAATCTAGAACGGGTCTGACGGCACTGGTGCCGATGCCAGTATCTTTTTGTTGGTGATACGGTACCCTTGTTGGTAGGCGATTTCTGTGAATTGCGACAAGTTTTTGCGGTCGTCATAGTCGGCAAACCTATGATGTACGCCCTGAGTCTTATCCGTTCCACTGCCAACATAAACGAGGGGCGTAGCGTCTGCTTTTTGGACGATTAAGAGGTATAGGGAGAAAGTACCTAGGTTCGTCCTGACGGGAATACTACTCAGGGTTAACTTAAGAAGGGACCATGAAAGGAACGGAGCGGACGGTTATAATGGAATTACATATATGTGCACTATGAGTACTTCCGTAGCTCAATACCAGGAAAGAAGGACTGCAGGAATATACCTGCCCAGGTGCCCGTTTTATTGCATTGTAGTAGCAGGCACTGTGCATATCACGGGCGGTCTGAGCAGCGTAAGTGGTCCGACCCTGCCACCACAGGGCATTTTTCACAAGCTCTTACATAAGGGTCCTTCTCTCCCCATTCAACTTTTGGTATTCTTTCTCTCTTTTCTTGACACATACCTATATCATCTCGACAGCGAAGAAAGTCCACCAGACATAAAGGATTCTTCATTCATATTCCAAGGTACCTGCTTGGCTTCTAGCTGACCACTTTCTCATCACTTGCTTGGTTATTTCAACGCTTCTTCATCAGCAACAAACACCAAGCTACCTAAGTACCAACTACTATTCCATCCTCTGACCACCATCCACTTTTCATCTCATTTTTTCCCTCCCATTCTTTTCTTTCATCCTTCCACACGACGTCCGAGTGCGCTGTCCTCACAACACTCCTGGCAGCCTTGGCCCACAAAGTCCTCCTCGCGTTGATCTGGTTGGTGGTGTTCTCCATCAACGTGTTCTTCGTGTTCTCGTGGGGCAGGAAGAATTTCTGGCTGTTGTAAGTCTACTTCATGTTCCAATTCATTTTTGTTTCTTCCTTTCTCTTCTTATCTCCTCCCCAGCTTACCTTGTCCTCTCGGTCCTCTGGGTTTTTCGCTGACCAGAAACAGGCGCTTGCCACGCAACCACCTCCCAAACCACCCTCCAGAGCGGCAGCAGCAGCATGAATGACAATTTCTCCGGTTGCCAGATTCCATCAAGACAGCCATTTAGCACTGTGGCGTTTCGAAAAGAAGTCTTCAAAAAATTTTTCTAGACCAAATCAGTACACAATGGCCCGCTGCAAACAGCAAGCCCAAAACGGGCATCAACATTCGCTGTCTCCGTTGGTAAGTACTCCTAGCATTTCCTGTCTGGGCACCTATCCATATCACCGCGAAGATTAGCTTAACGTAATGTTCGTGAACAGACCAGAACGGACACAGATTCCAGTCCGCCCCATGCCGTCCCACTCAAGCCCCAGAAAGGGCACAAGCGTCGTCCGCGGCGCCTACAACAACCACCACGACGGGAACGTCGTCCACTTTGGCTGCATCGGCTGTAGCAACATATTCCGCCATCATCGCCGCCGCACAGCTAAACGAGCGAGGCTGCGAGGCCCTTTTGGAGTACGTGAACACCAATCATCCGCTGGGACCCCTCCGCCTGGATTGAAGGGCTAGAACAACTTGCGTCGTTCCACCGGCTGTGAAAGACAACAACTGTCCAATGTGACACCTCAAATGTCCAACTTCACAGTTGGGTCCCAGCCGTCATTAGTTGGTGTTTACTTGGGATTCTCTGGTTCTGGCACCGATCAGAAGCCATCTGGATCCATTGCAACAGAAAAATTGACAATCTCGCCGAAGTCCCTCCCCCATTACCCGACGCACCCGGATCACGATGTGGCCTCAATTTTTGTTGTCGCAGTATGGCCTCTGGAGATAATCTGTAACATTGTTTGGCAACACATCCTCACATCCATAAAAGAAAACAACATATCAAGCGAATGATAGCAGCCTGTGGAGCGCCGCAAAGGGAGGAACGGCGGATACCGTGACGTGGGACAATGAAACCGACACTGAAGAAAACGAAACGGACAACAACTGTATTGTTTGAGACGGTGACTGATACGACGACGACAAATTAGATGGGATGAAGAGGAAGATGGGATAGATGAGGGAACTCTTTTCTTCTTCATCCGATGAACATACTCATTCGATGGTGGCGGGGCAATCAACATGGAGCAGGCCACGGCAAGCTGTGGAATAACTGGGTTTTTCAACATACAGTATCCATACCAAGAGAACAAAAAAAAGGCAGAAAAGGGGGGATTTATTCTTCATTACTCGGACAGAATTCTGACCTTTTTCACTAAGTCGGGGGAGTATATGACTGTGCAGCTGTATGACGGCTAAACGGACTTGTATCAAGAAACATGAGCGAGTTCCTAGATAACTTTTCCCTCCATGCAATCCAGAGTCGTGCAGTCAAGACGGTTTTGCCGGGAGTGCAGTTTCACCTGGGCAGCGACGCATCGAACACCGGCACCGGAGCGGTACTAGTGCTTTATGACAGAAAAACCGACTGATCAAATAGGTCCGGCAGGGTTCGCAGAGAAACTGCCACGTGATACGTTAACCGACAAGTTAGGTTTGCCCATGATTTGTCCATGGCCTCATACAAATCTACCCTATGATGGGCTTTGTACACATGCGGCTTTCCTCGAGGGTGTCAATCTCGGTAACAACAACCCAGACTCAGCTGGGATGACGGAGGATACATCCCCCTCTCGAGAAGTAGTCAATCAGGTCTTCGTGATCCGGCACGCCGGGGATTAAAATCGCATCGCAGTTGCATTGCAGAATGCCGGTAGTTCTCTGACTAATGTATTTTGATCAAGTTTAAGGTAGTTGCGCCTACAAGGCCGTGCTCACACCCAGTCACATACAAATACAAGCCTTTGTGAGTCCAAGTAAACTCATCCTCTTTTTTTCTTTCCATCACAACACTGCATGGATTTCCAAAGACTACCCACAATACCATCCAAAGTCACCTATCCCTCAAAACACAAACATCCCTACATCTTGAACCAACAACCACGCAAGAAGCAGGAATGACACAGAGACGAGAGTGTTCGCGGCCGTCATCGGTAGAGGTGAGTACTCCCAGGAATTTCCCCATGCCTCCTGTCCCTGCCACAAAAACACCGGCTATATCCCAGTCTTACTGATATCCATGAACAGACGGCCAAGAGCACTTCTACTTCTACGTCCATTTCAGCCATGGCACCGCGAATTCCCCAAAGGGAAACTGCGGCGGCGCCCTCAGCGACCACAACTACAAGGAGTACGACAATGAGCACGACAACGAGCACAACGACAACAACATTGGCTACGTCCTCCTCGATCAGTGCATTTCTAGACCAAGGGTGCGACGCCCTTTCGTGGTTAGCTGAGGAACCTCTTCCCAAGTTGGAGGTTACCTAAACGAGCGGCGGATGAGTACTGTGAGAGGGGTGTGCAGGCTAGGTATGTAGTCCTACGTAAGTTTCTCTTCATATTCGGCCAAGGCGTTGACTGATATTGCTAGCATCGATGCAGTCAGATCATTTGATCAGCACTATCCTCGAGAGGGGAGATGCTTAACAACATTGCCCGCTTGAAATATAGTTGCCCCATATACAGACTCTTTAGCTGCCTCTTCCAATCTCGCTGCTTACAGCTTCACTGGCACTGGACAACGAGTTGTTATAGGCTACACTAGCTTCGACATTGGATCTACTACATACATCCTGCATTCATTGAATTCAATAGGGCAAGTGGAGCGATTGACTTGATTACAATGGGGCGCACCACCTAAACAAATAATCCCTGTAGACACGAGACACATATATGTAATTCTAGTGCTGGAGATGGACAGTCAATTCGAGGGGAAAATATACAAAATATTGCTCCCAAAGCCAAGCTGCTTGTATAACATATCTATCCTCGCCAACCAGGGCGATCTCAAGACGGGGGTTAATTTTGGGTTGGATCTGGCGGGCTTTTTCAAACACAACACCACCTATCTTTAGGCATCTGAGAGTCGGGACAGAGGGTACATATACCTAGCCAGTCAATCATCAATTCACTGCTGGACAACAATATTAACACAACATCTGCTCTTTGGTAAAATCTTCAGGTTCATTGACATTATGAATCTGTATGACAGATCCGTCACCTGTGAAAGGAGTGGCTATCGCCTTATTTGAAATGTGAAAAAAAAAAAAAAAAAAAAAAAAAAAAAAAAAAAAAAAAAAAAGGGAAAGGGGGGTGGAGACTTATTACAGACTTAACGGGTAGCAGTAGCCTTATTCCAAGCGAGGATTCCATTTTTCCCATTCTTTTACCCCCTTGGTGAAAGGGGAATTGGCGGAAGGCGCAGCGAGAGATCCATCCCTCCCAGCCCCACAAAAGGTACAAAGGACACTCCGATATTTGAACGCAGCATCAGACTTTCATATGCAAAAAAATGCATATGCAGAAAAGACCAAACGTAACATTTCTCAAATTATGGTTTTTGGGTCAAGTTGTAATGCGCATGTGCTGTGCGCGGTAGGCCAAAACACAAGAGTTATCTGTACATCTATAGAAGTACCCAACTCACCAAGCGGGTGTTCGATTTGGTGGACAGGTCCCTTATTGCGGCAAGCCATGTCGAGTATTGAACATCTGTCAATGATCGTACAGCTAATCAATCTGCAAGTCAAAATTTCCATCTTGACGGCTGTACTTACAATATGCAAGAACAAGCCATAACGAGCCGTGGACGGCGGGATGGGTCCCGGAGTTCTTGCCAACAATTTACACTTTCCTCGTGCCACTATCCGCAATGAACAACTTTTTCAGTAGAACTCCGCCATGTAAGCATTGCGGCAATGACGAGCTAACGTGGAAGAGAAGTAGCCCATCTGAGGGTAGTTGTTCTTTCCATTCCTAAAGGACAGCTGAGATAGAGTCATCCCACTATGATAACTCTTTCCTCCGCTTTGCGTGAAAGCTTCGGGGATATCTTCCCATGTCTTCGGCCTTTCTCATTCTCTCTACCCAATTTTTCTCCTCCGCTAAACAATTTCCAGTCTCGAACTCAGCACGACAATATCTGACTCGAAGTACACACGCCCTCTCTACGCCTACCATGAACGGCTTCCTGGGTACCTATCTGGGTGAATGGAAGCTGGAAGTCATGGACACCACACAAGATGCCATTCGCTACCATTGCAATAGTCACGGAGGTGTCACTGATGGTTGGCGTCCGGAAGAGCGGTTGTGGATTGGTGACCACGGAGACGTCTGGAAGGAAAAGGCTGTGTATCCTCCCTTTCTATCCAAGGTGCGCGCAGTCAAGAAGATCAACAAGGAACAGACGAACTTCAGTCAGTCATCACAGCGAGAGCTCCATGCCCTCACAACGTTCTCTGGGGATACAGTGGCAGAGGTAAGTAAAAGCCCTACATTCCCACCTTCATTGTGGCACATTTATTTTAACCATGTCTAATTTAGTACCGAAACTGCTTCGTCCAGTTCCTTGGCTGGTTTGAAGATGCGCACTACCTGTACATCGCTATGGAATTCATGCCGAACGGTGATCTTCAGCGCTACATTGATGAGGAAACATTCCTTACTGAGCCCGAGGCAGCCATAGTTACCCGACAAGTTGCCACAGCTTTGCAGTATATGCACATCAACGACTTCGCCCACAGAGATCTTAAGCCTTCAGTATGTTTTTATTGGCACTACCATGGTTCATAATATATGGTTCGTTTGGAATATGAACTAATGTATACAAACTCAAAGAACATCCTCATCTCTTCAAAGGGACCCTCATGGCACGTCAAGCTAGCGGACTACGGAATATCCAGAAGGGCAACTGGCGCACCGGTGTCCACCGAGTACATCCGCACCAGCGGATACATCGCTCCTGAGTTAGTCGATACTTCAGAGAATTATACTGCTGCGGTGGACATGTGGGCATTGGGAGCCATAGTCTTTTGTATGTTGACGGGCGCTCCGCCATTCCACAAGCTCGACGACATGCTTGAATACTGTGCAAAGATGAGACAGTTTCCCACTCGCTCATTGCGTACATCGACGGGAGTAGCGTGTATCGACCTAATCCTGGGAGCTATGGAGCCGGTGCCGGCAGAGAGGCTGTCTATCTCAGAGGTCTTGGAACATGACTGGCTTGCTGTCAAGACTCCGATTGCTAGCGAAACCCATTAGTAAGCTCTTGACTCTTCTCAACCATCACGCATCAAGGCTAATTTGTGTTAACTACCTAAGAGTCTCGAATCTAAATCCACTTCCTAGGCTGTGTTCCCCTACAATCCGCCTTCCGTCTTTCAGGGTGCTGCCGGAATCACCCCAGTCTAATACAATGTTGGAGGTTCCCTGTTTGACAGCATCAATTCACGTTTCCGAGACATTTGACTCAACCTCTATCGCCGAGGTTACTGTGGCCCAGAATGAGGGACAGGTCATAAAGGAAAGGACATACAAGGCGAAAGAAAGCCAGCCGCCAGCTGGAAGTATTCTAGAGGCAACCATCTTGCAGCTGAAGTCACTCCGCGAAAAAAATGGGACTAAACAGCATAACCCAAACCATAAGACGAAGGAAGAGAAGTGCGACGAGCTGTATAATAACCTTCTCGACAAGATGGTGGACAGCTATCTGCAAGACGGCGACCTCACACGGTCCAGGAACATAACGTTGTCCCAGTTATTCATTTTCGATGATGAAGATGCATCGCAACAGCAAAATCCAGAGATACCCGGAATTGTCTACGTTTTTTGTTGCCAGACGTGCCCTGGACTTGTGGAGAGTCTGCAACATTGGCAGCTTAAACATCGAAACACGGCTTAAAGATTCCCACTTCTGTTCTGATGACAGGATTGGCAATTCAGAGCCACGTTCAAAGGTCTGCGCAACGTTGGACAAGGTTGTGTTGGATGTCTACCCAGCATAATATACACCTGGCACCCATTTACACTTGCGGTGTTTCCTGTAGGTAGCCTTATGTAGTCTGTTGTTTTCTTTCCTGCTTGGGCCTTTCTATTCAAAGAAATTATAGAAAAAAAAAAAAAAAAAAACCGTTGACTTTTTCGTGTAATCAGGCCAGGCTTGATCCTTGCTAAATGAAACCCTTCAGGCGCCGACTGTGGGTCCGCCGGTACTGGCGTTGATCGGAATCAAGTGTCGCGTCAGTTGAGACGCGGCTTCATCTTGAACACCACGTATTCTACCCTTCAAGCAAGTGCAGCTCGGCACCATGAACAACAAAAATAATATCCGGACAACCATGGAGCAAATTTTGGACGCCTCCTTGCGGGATTGGAAGTTGGATCTTCTGCAAGGAGAGTTCCGCCACAACCCAGAGAACGGGGACGACGTCCACATCCATCTGAAAACGAATGAGTTATGGCGCCCCGTTAAACGATTGGGAAGCGGTGCTTTTGGAGAGGTCTGGCAGCAACAGTGTATACGGGAAGAATCTGTTACCGAGCTTCGTGCCGTTAAAAGAATCCGTAAGCCGCACACAGGCTTTCTCGAGTCATCGCAGCGAGAGATTCAGGCACTCGCTACATTTTCCAGCCACAAGAAGCACCAGGATCGGTCCAATGTGAGTTGAGTATCTACCTGTGCATGATGTTTTGAGTTCTTTCGTTCCTTTAATGGAAAGAAAACGTGAATGGCTAAGTACAAACTGCAGATTGATGACCAATATGAGCGACGGTTTGTTCAGTTTCTCGGCTGGTATGAGGATGCCAACTACCTATATCTCGCTATGGAGTTTTTAGAGTGTGGAAGTCTTCAGAGGTTTTTCGAAGTGAGAAAGGCGCCTTTTGAAGAAGAAGAAGCAGCTACGATCATTCAACAGGTTGCAGAAGCCTTGCAATTCATACACAGCAAGGATTTCATCCACAGAAATCTCAAGCCTTCGGTATTTCTCCACCTGGCCAAGTGTGCGTACTGCTCGACGCTAACGGGCCTCAATCACTGAATATTCTCGTTGCGAAGACAGGGCCCGCATGGCATGTGAAAGTCGCCGATTTTGGAATTGCAAAGGACACCGGGGTACCCTCGTGCTGTACAGACCACGTCGATGCGCCGGGATATGTAGCCCCCGAGATGATGGACTCGAAAAACTACACGTCAGCGGTCGATGTGTGGGCGTTGGGTGCTGTGGCCTTCTATTTACGGACTGGTCATACTCCATTTGCCACCTGGGAGGCCTTAAGACAGTACCGTGCGGGTCAGAAGGACTTTCCGAGCCGCGTGTTGGGCGTATCAACTGGCTTCTGTATTGATTTCGTCCTGGGGGCTATGCGCCCGCTTCCGGAAACGAGGTTGAGTATTCAGCAGGTTTTGAGCCATGAATGGCTTCACATGAAAGAAACGTATAGAAATTTGACGGCTCCGTAAGATTCGAGTTCCCTACGCTTTCTCGGAATAACGGACCTGAAGATGGACTTTATCTGACTTGTCATTACAGGTCGCTATTAAACAAACCGCTTCCTACACTGAGCATGGTGAACAGGTCAACAGCCACCAGCAGTGCGCCCACACCCAATACGCAAACCAACTCTACGCGAACCAGTATAACACGTAACCAGTCAGACCGCGAATAACCAAGTTGAGACAAGGAACGGGAGGGTGACGGGGCATGAAGCTGAAGTGGTGAATCAGGAGCAGCCGAGAATGAAAGAGGAGACAGAGGAGAGAGAGCAGCAGCGACTGGCTGCTGAGTCAACAAACAAGAAAGCACCAGAGGGGCAAAACAAGCGACAAAGGGAGTTGTCGTTTTTCTGGAAGAAAAAGGAAGAAGAGGAGTTGAAGAGACAGGAAGAGCTGAGACGGAGGCAGGAAATAGTCAAGAGGGAAGAAGAGGAGGCGGAAGAATTGGAGCGACAAGCAGAGCTCGAGCGGGAACGAAAGGAAAAAGAAGAGCTCGAGCAAGCGCGAGTAAAGCAAGCGCTTTTGCAGCAGCAGCAGCAGCAGCAACAACAACAACACCAACAACAAGAAAGGGACAAACGGGCAAGAGAAGAGTCTGAAGACGCGACAGAACCAGAACCAAAACCCGACGCAGAGAGGATCAAGCGGGTGAAGAAGGAGCTTAAAACTATCTGCATGTTATGCGGCGAGAAATTCCAGCATTTTGGCCAGCTGTCTAGGCATTTGAATACTGAAAGGCATAGGATGCCCAAGGAATACTGGGGAGCAGGGATAGGACACAGGGAGTTCTCGGATATAGATGCTCTTGAAGCGCTTAGAGGACCGTTGGAGTAGCCTAAGAAATTCAAGAAACAAGACTACACTCAATAGATCGCGGTCATCACACATGAATCACAGCGACATCAAAATATACGTCAACTGCAGGTAGAATTACCCAGGATACTCGCTTCACGTTCTGGGCTCGGGGTTGGATTTATAGCATTGACGCCGAGAGTTGTATGCAAAAAAAAAAAAAAAAAAAAATAAAAAAAAAATAAATAAAAAAAAAAATAAA
>NW_009799101.1:1108624-1172134 GCF_000213175.1 Neurospora tetrasperma FGSC 2508
CTGGCTGCTGAGTCAACATACAAGTAAGCACCAGAGGGGCAAAACAAGCGACAAAGGGAATTGTCGTTTTTCTGGAAGAAAAAGGAAGAAGAGGAGTTGAAGAGACAGGAAGAGCTGAGACGGAGGCAGGAAATAGTCAAGAGGGAAGAAGAGGAGGCGGAAGAATTGGAGCGACAAGCAGAGCTCGAGCGGGAACGAAAGGAAAAAGAAGAGCTCGAGCAAGCGCGAGTAAAGCAAGCGCTTTTGCAGCAGCAGCAGCAGCAGCAACAACAACAACACCGACAACAAGAAAGGGACAAACGGGCAAGAGAAGAGTCTGAAGACGCGACAGAACCAGGACCAAAACCCGACGCAGAGAGGATCAAGCGGGTGAAGAAGGAGCTTAAAACTATCTGCATGTTATGCGGCGAGAAATTCCAGCATTTTGGCCAGCTGTCTAGGCATTTGAATACTGAAAGGCATAGGATGCCCAAGGAATACTGGGGACCAGGGATAGGACACAGGGAGTTCTCGGATATAGATGCTCTTGAAGCGCTTAGAGGACCGTTGGAGTAGCCTAAGAAATTCAAGAAACAAGACTACACTCAATAGATCGCGGTCATCACACATGAATCACAGCGACATCAAAATATACGTCAACTGCAGGTAGAATTACCCAGGATACTCGCTTCACGTTCTGGGCTCGGGGTTGGATTTATAGCATCGACGCCGAGAGTTGTATGCAAAAAAAAAAAAAAAAAAAAAAAAAAAAAAAAAAAAAAAAAAAAAAAAAAAAAAAAAAAAAATTAAAAAAAAAAATAATAATAATAAAAAATTACCAGCCAGCCTTTGCCAGCTCATGTCTATAGGAAATCGACAAGGATGAAAACGCCTATCAAAAATGTAGTAGAACATTCCGATTGCAAAGTATTCCTGTGAGAAATGAATTTATCTTTACTACTTGGAACACTAAAAGTTGCGATAAGTACCTATCGACGACGACGAGACTTGTTTGAGGCAAAAGACGAGACAAAAGACAGGACAAAACATAGGGTACCAATGGGAGAATATTCGAAAGCACCGTCTTACGTACAGCATTGGATAGGCGTAAGTATTGTGGCAAATTGGTATGCAAGGTATATACTAATCTCTAATAACAACTAATCCAGGCGAGTTACCGGAGATGAACGCCTTTAGCCTTCTGCTTGGCGCTCGGCCCTGACTCTTGCAATGGCATCCCAAAAAGGGTTTGCCGAAGGAGGCTTCTTTTTCCTTTCTGGTACTGGTTGTAAAGTCGATGGGAAAAGCCTTGATCGATAAATTTCATCGCGGGCGACTCCCCCTTCGAATTTTTCCAGACCTTTAGGTCGCGGCGGATTATTTTCTAGTTGGGCTGTAAAAACCAACAGAAGTGGGGGGTGAAGATTGTTTAGCTGTACTGTGAGAATCAACAGAAGTGGGGGATTGAACTTTTTGGGAAGAACTGAGACTGTCCATATCCTCTCTGGCCTCCGTTGTGCGAGTTGGCTCTGGCTTCCTCCGATATGAAGGAACAAAAGTAGGAGGTTGGGAGCGTTTGGTGAAGCTAACATCACTATCACTGTCTTCGCTTGTCCAGCTATCCAGACACAGTTGTCCCAGTGATGAGGTCGATGATGCAAGGGAAGCCGACGATGGAGCGCTCTGGTGTCTTTACAACTTTGGTTGAGCAAGCGCGATTCCGGATTTGAAAACAGGGTCGTCACTTACCTCTTTGAAACATTCATATCTCTGGACAGCCAATAATGCCCCACAGCTTCGACGATTGTTAATCGTTCTTGGGGTATTGCCGCCATGGCGCCTGTGATGAACCCTCTGCAAGGCTGGGTAGAGGAGCGTAGCTTAAGGGTGGGAAACACGGTAGGGTCTTCCGGGTAGTTGGCCAGTGTCACGGGATTGGGAAAAGGGGGCGATCCCGTTCGCATGCAGAAGGCGATGGCCCCGAGGGCCCATACATCAACCGCGGATGTATAACGTTCAGACGTGTGCCACAGTTCAGGAGCCATGTAGCCGAAAGTCCCAATCTGATGTGTCCCAGCCACTGTGTCACTCAGGTCCCTTGTGATTCCAAAATCGGCAACCTTTACATGCCATGTTGGACCTGGTTGGGAGACCAGTATGTTCTTGGAAACCATGTTAGCTGTGGGGTACGGAAGATGGGATTGACAGTCTCGGTATTATGTCCTCCGCCAGAACGTACCAGAGGTTTAAGATCCCTGTGAACCAGGCTTCTGGTATGCATATGAAGCAAAGCCCGGGCGATTTGAGCCGTTATTGAAGCTGCTTCAGGGTTCCGGAATGCATCCTTGATCTATGTGCTGTTGTAAATTTCCGTGCTCGACAAGTTCCATGGCAATATACCAGTGAGTTTCATCCTCAAACCAGCCACGGATCTGGACAAAATGTTGTTGATACTAATAACGATCTTCGTTAAACTTGATAATCAATTGAACGCTTAGTTGACTGCACATCGACGACCCTATCGTCAGAGAACGTGGTAAGCGCCTTAATTTCCCGTCTTGAAGATTTAGCAAAGCTACCTTTCCGCTTAGGAAGAATCTTGACAGCACGGAAGATACTCGATGAAGAAGAGGTGCCAGATAGGCACTGTTCCTTCCAAACCTCTCCACATGTGCCTTCACCTAATTTCTCAACTGGCTTCCAACACTGAGTGCCCCTTGGCAAGTCGTGATATCGCATTCCATGTTCAAATCTTGTCGCAATTTTCCAATCATGCAAGTCGTTGCTGAAAGTGACGTCCATGACGGCTGGCTGTTGAGCGATTATTCTTTTTTTCTTTCGGTGAATTGTCCATGAATATGACGCCTGCCTAAGTGTATAAATGGTCGAAATGCTAGAGCCGGGAGGGATGTCAGAGGTAAATGCCCCCGCGTTCACCCCTCTCTATTCAAGACACTAAAGCTTTTCAGCTTTCCTGAAGAGGCCACCCCGTGACCACCCATTTGCGGTATGTTTCCCAGCTTGTGTCGAGTTCCGGGAAAGGGGTTACATCGAATCAGAGCCTTTTATCACGTACAGGGGCCCTGAAGCGCCAGAGGCGCATCGTTGGTACAATTTGATTGGAGTTTGGATAAGAGACTTACTCGGGAGGCAGTGTCACTGCCCGCGTAGTAATCCCTTGTTATATATCCCTACAGGCGCAGTGACACTGCCCCCGGATAAAAATGACACTGCCCCCCGAGTAAGTCTCATGGATAATAGCAGAATTGTGATCGTAGATTCAGCTCCGAGACTTCCACCTGTGTCAAGTGGCAAACAGATGTGAACATTGATCCCATTCAGAATACTCCCTTATATACCAAGCGCAGTGTGAGAGTCGGCCTGATCACAACTCCGCATTGACTGTACAGGATCATCTTCAAAGGTGTCAAAGACACTAGTCCTCTCGACGCGCCGGTAGATAACTCGTTCGAGTCCACAGGTTGTTACGCAATGGACCCAGTTTCAATTGCCGGGCTTATCTTAACCTGTTGCCAGTAAGTGGGGGATGGAACGTCGCATATTCTCCCTCCTTGATGGCTGATACAAGCTGTGACAGAGTTGGAGAGAAAGTCATTCAACTATGCAGGAATTTAGCAAATGTCAACAGCCAGATTCAGGAGCGCTCTCTCACGATCGAGAGTTACTGGCATACGAGCAAGCTCCAACTAGATCTCTTGAAACGCATCGAGTCGGTTCTCGACGATGATCTATGCGGGCTCTTAGACGGCCTTCTGCTCCAGCTATCGCAGAAGCTATCACAGGCTGACACTGCCTTGGACAAAGTTACCAACAGACATTCTCGTGGACGCACTGGGTTGTGGGGATTTGGATCCAAAGCCCAGAAGATGACTTGTGCCTGGAAGATGGGTGCATTGGATCAAATCATCAGCGACCTCGACACATGGGATCGCCGCTTCGATCCTTTGTGGTTCATGGTCATGAAGATAGCCAACCCTCTCGTTGATGCTGCTCTCGCCAGATCACAATCTGCAAATGATGACAGAAGCAATGCCCGTGCCTTATCAGTGGCCAAAAATCCATTGACCGTCGCTGCAGGCATGCGTCGCGTGTTATACCCAAGTGCCAACCGACTTAAGCCCAGGTTTCTTGCAGAAGTGCAGATGGAAATGTCCGAGATCCCGATGTCTGAAGCAAAGAAAGGCTTCATGGAGTTGGAGAGGAGATGGTATATCATTGACACCGTCCAGGTTGGATCTGTTGCTGAAGCACGCGATGTGCTGGACGACGTGAGCATGCTCGCGGTGAAGCTCGCACAGGCAGATCCTTTCGCTTTCGGGTTGCTCAACTGTAAAGGGGTTATACCCGTTCGGAGCCAGCTTATCGGATCATCTGCTTCGTCTCCGAGTTCTTCCCCCCCAAGAAGCAGGCTCGACTATACCTCCTTCCAACTGGTATTTTGTCTACCAGAAAACCTTTCGGTACTTCAATCCTTGCGCCAGCTTCTTCTTAACTCGGATGAGCATGTCTCTCTCTCCCGAAAAATGCGCATCGCACGCGAGCTTGCCAAGGTCATCCATTACGTCCACACCTTCGCCTTCGTACACAAGAATGTCCGGCCCGAATCGATCCTGTGCTTCGAGAACAATGCGGCTTCACGTAGCAACGCATTTCTTGTTGGTTTTGATGCCTTTCGGGCCGCTGGCGGTAGCACAATGATGTCGGGGGACATAAGCTGGGAACGTAATGTGTATCGGCATCCGTCTCGACAGGGTTTCGACCCGGCTGAGAAGTACCGTATGCAACACGACATATACAGCCTCGGAGTCTGTCTTCTGGAGATTGGGCTCTGGGAATCTTTTGTTGAGTACAGCACAGGAGAGGAGAATTCCGGAAGGCCACGCACCAAGTTTGGAAGGACTTACTATCATTTTGAGAAATGGCTTGACGAGAGAGAATCCGCGGCGGGCGAAGATTCCACTGCCATCACCTTCAATGCGCTGGCATTGAGTCTCAAGGACTATCTTGTTGAGCAGGCAAGCACCAGGCTTGCGCCGCGGATGGGTGATAGGTATGCGCATGTCGTCCTTCAGTGCTTAACATGCCTGGATGAGGAGAATGAGGAGTTTGGCGGATCAGGCTTGGAGACAGAGGACGTGGGCGAAGACACGCTTGCCCTTTGCTTTGCCGAGAAGATTTTGAGTGATTTGGACCAGCTTTCCATGGTCTGATGCGGTATGTTGGAGAGGAGTAGGCACCAGGAGAGGAACGAGTATATGAGATCGGGTTAGTCTTTTCGTCTGGGAAATGGCCAGTAGCAACACACGAAGTCGTCTTGTCTCTGTTCATCTTTTAGCCATCTACAGTAGGTGAATACACCTTGAAGCTAGGGAGATGCCGTAAACATAACCCAAACATGAAAGTTTGCGTTCAATACCCCTCGCTTTGGCCAGAAATACCGTTAAGAGATAGTGACATGCATCGTTTTGTTTGAAGAGTACGTGGATTAAAGTCCCTGAAGGATTCTGCAACCCAAGAAAGTGCTGGATTCGCTCAAATGGTATAGGAAAGACGCATGGATTCATAGAAGAGCGTAACCAAAGTGTATTATGTCGACAATGAGGTGTTCGGTTTATCCGTACGACTCTTCGGTTGGGTAAACGTTCGGTGATGTTCACAGGTATTGTGCGAGTCGGTTGACTGTTCGACCCTTATTCAACATCCAATCCCCGGTCCCTCAACAGCTCCTCCCTCATCCTTCTCTCCTCTTCCGCCTTCTCCGCTTCGATTCTCCACACATCCCTCAGCCAAAACGGCACAAAGGCCTTAACCTTGACCTTTTTTGCCTCGACTTCACTCCCCTCCTCTCCACCCAAACTAACGACGAATTCCTGCTCAGGGCTATACGTGCCCGGTGTCTCTCCTGGCAAGACGGTATCCGTCATCACCTCCAACCTGCACAGCGCCAGTCCAACGTTGCCAATACCCCTCAGCCACTTGCCGGGGGCGCTCCTAGACTTCTTGTCCACCTTGTCAATGCTCGCACCTTGAGGAATCATCTCTGCCTTGACTCCCTGCTCGACTTCAAGCTTCAAGAGCTTCTCCAGCGCTTCCAGTTGCCCAGGTCCGTCAGCCGGGATCTCCGGGGCGGCACCCTCGGAATAGAGGATGCAAGGAAGGATGCGCTTGCGGACAACACCACGATGCTTGGTGCGGATGGTAAGCTCTTGGCCGACGTAGCAGCCCTTGCGGAAGTCGATGCCATTCATCACGTCCATGTTGGACTCGAGAGGGAGAGCGGTGCCGGAGATGATCTCGGACTGGCCTTCGGGGATACCGAGAAGAAAACGGCGGAGGTGGTAAGATGATTCGGGTGTCAGGTCGCCGTCTGTTAGTGGCGAGGAAGAGGAGGTCTGGTTGACGACCACACGGGAGCCGAATGCCGGAACACGCGGATCCGGGACAGCCCTTGCGTTGCCATCTTTTTGTACCTCGTCGATCAGCTTACTCCATGGTCCGGCCTGGTGTAGGTCGTTCCATGAGTGGTAGAGAGCACGCTCCTCCGGGTCTAGCAACTTCAAGTTGAACTTGGAGCGCAGCTTGTAGCGCTTGATGTGCTTGTGAAGTGTCGCGGCCTCGTCGGCGTCAACCTCGATCAGGAAGCTCTGCTTGCCTGGTTCTGGACCCAGGTCATCCGGGTAAATGATGACATCATGGACCACACGGCCCTGAGCTGTCAGGAAGCCGGTATAAAAGCCGTTGGCATTGTGTGGAGCGTTGATGTTGTTGGTGATGACACCCTGAAGGAACTTGGAGGCATCCGGGCCGGAGACGGAGATCAAGCGCCGCGATGTGAGTTTGGTGAGGCCGGCGCGAAGATCCGTTTGTGTAGAGACGGTGCCCGAGAATGGTCGCCGTTGTTGTTTCCGTTGCACGGACCGGCAGCCAAGGCAGATGAATGGAGTGGTAGCTGTGCGTGCGCTCCGGTGGCGCAAGGCCGCAGAGGCCGGGGCGGCGATGGCTATCGATCTGGTAGCCGGCTGCATGGTTGCTTGGTGTAGTGGTGCCCTTCCTCTCAGCCTTGTGGGAAATCGCTGGTCAAGCAATGCAATCGGGACCGGGGGTGGGACGAGGGGACGGAATGATGGGAGTCAAAGTCAAGGTCAAGGTTTGTTTCCGGAACGACCCGGTCGCAATCTCCCTTTAATCCCGACGACCTACGGGTGGGGTGGTGGGTAGTGCGGGCGGACGGGTGTCGGGTGGTCATAGCTCCACAGCTTCCATGCCCCGAATTAGAACGGAACTCGGCATGTTCGGAGCTCCGCTGGTCCCGCCTCTCCGAAATTTTCTGCCCAGCCCCGCCCGTCCACTCCCGGACTCCACGCAGTGCGGCAGCGCGGCCTTACATATTCAACGGGCGCGTGGCCGATCACTTGATATTCCGTAGAGAGTGGAGAGGTACAAGCTAGATGTACCGCTATCCATCTCGGGTTTCTGTCGCTTTCCCATGTCATCATCAACATCCACCACCACGACGACATCCACGAAAATCCACTCCCTCCCGATGCGGATCCCGTCAGTTGGATGTGGATCATGGGTTACCATATTCAGCCCCTTAGACCCTACTTTATCCGACAACATCAACAAGATCACATCGACGGGTCCCCTTCAACCGTGTAAGGTCGGAACATCACCAGAAAACAACTGAAGCACATGGCGCGGCATTTGCGGCGACACCCCTCAGGGACAAAGGTCATTTGACAGCTTCCGCCCAGCACAAAAGCCGGTTTTCACGATATCGGATTTCGACTTCTCGGTCACCCAGCACAAATATGAAGGCTATCAGCCCCAACGCGAAAACTCCCGTGTGACCCGAATCACAGTCCCGACTCTTTCCTTGGATCTTCGTCTCCCACACCCTCATAGCTGCGCAGGGTAAAACCAGGCCGAATATCGGAGCAGTATCAACTACAAGACAACTTCTTTGGATCACGATGCAAACAAGGGAAACACTGCATAAAGGCGGGCATACAAGGTGGGAGTGAGCGGTAAATGGTCCACACCCCTCCATGTCGTCAATATGCAAGGACGCACACATCGTCAAGCCTGTACGACTCATCAACACCTCTGTCACCTTGACTTCGAGCAGGCAAGGGATTAAGATGGTGGGCGCCAAAGTCACATCTTGTTGGACGGGTAGGTAAGGTGCCGGCCATTCAACCAAGCATACCGAGCGATGCTCAGATAATCTCCCTGCAGCTCCGTCATGTCCAACTTGACTACTTCTTTCCTCGCCCAAGCAACGTCGATAACATCCTATGACTGGTATCGCCGTCATCAGGTATTTGAAATCAGGAAACTCATCAAATGTTGGTCGAACTTGATCAACTCTCGACCAATACAACCTAACGAAGCCAGTTTACATTTTGTTCTCATATTGGTAGGTGAGGGGTAAAATGCCATTGCTTACATACTCGTCCTAGGCTATCGATACCATCAGCGTAAGCAATGCCGCCTCATCCAAACACAGTTATCTCGAAGTTTCCATTCACGTAGGACCAACAGGGTTAGCGCTACACCAGAGCGAGCAAGATATCATCTCCGACCTTACCTCTCTCGAATTAGTGTCGTGTGGGAAATTATCCGAAACCGTCGTTCACCCAGGAAAGTTAGTCGCCGGCCTACCGGTGCATAGAAGACTTGGCGGTTTGCGGGTGCGCTATCCGCGAGCTGTTGGCATTTGCATGTGATCGGAACCACATATAATCTCCCATCGAGACATCCCGAAACAAAAACCGGGAACTTGGGACGGAGGCGTTCTCATCACACTTGCGGGTGCCGAGCTCGGGCGCGCATGATTGGGGCACGCAATACTTTCAAATATCGACTCTTCCAAAATCTTCGACGAGTTGCGAAGGCAGCATGACAAGCACGTTGGAATACAACATCAATATATCTTGGCAAAAGGCAGCAGCTGTCCTTCACATGCTCGCAAAACCAGGCTCTCTAGAGATGGGAATAATTGTGAACAAGGTGACACTCCAAGCCACATCCTGACCGTAAATCCAACTCCATATGTCAACCCCGGATTTTCAATTTCACTCTCGATATCAGCTGCCTCTACCTCTGACGCCAAACCGAATCACATGTCTCCAGCTTTGGCAGCCCCGTCAAGCCAAGTCAAAAGCCACAAAGCCTCTCGGCTCAAAGCCACAACCTCCGTTTCGAGTCTGTCACATACATGGAGTAAGAAGTTGAAGACAGGATACGTACCTTGCCGAATACCGGAATTAAGACCGTACTTCCTCGCCTCCCGGCACCTTGAACCCCGGATCCTCGAAGCATGGCAAGCGGATATAGTTTAGATTACAACCGGCTCACCGGTTCTTAGATCTCAAAGAGTTCATCTTAACAAGTATCCACGGTTACCGCTACAGTTACCGCTACCGCACACCATCGCACGCCATCTCCAGGAACCATCACGAGTCTCCCCTGGCCTCCATTCATGGGTGCACTACAGGCGCCCCGAAAGTTCGGAGCGTGGCGGTAAGGTTAGTACGGCAAGGTAAACACTAGATCAAGTAGGTGAGTAGGCGCGTGTTACCCCCGCCCTTGACATAGCTAGCTACCTACACACCCTCCCATGCCTCCCATCCGGAGCCTGGCCGGAGTGGACAAGGAGAACGTTGATGATCTCCCAATAGCTCACCTACCCCCCGGAGCGCCGGCGTATCATAATCCTTGAGGATCTCCCACTCCGATATAGGGGGTGGGAGATTCGATAGCTTAGTGCAATGCTAAGTAAGCGGTAAAGGGAACGGTATGTATGTATGTATGTATGGTATATAACTTGACCGTGCCCGGCGGTCGGAGAAGGTGAATACACCGACACCGACCGCTGCCGACTTGTCCCGGTGAGTCGGGACAAGTGCCCTGGCTAGCACCCAAATAAAAGTCAGGGTTGGTTGAACTCCCGGTCAGGTGACGATTTGGGCAGGAATTTGACCTCTGGGGTTTTGTTAAAAGGGTATTTATTGGCTCTGGCTTCGAGACTGAAATGAGGGTTTTGCATTTCTTATTCGGAGAAATAGAGTTTAAGGTTAACCGCTTCTCCGAAGAAAGGTACCTATGTAAACCAATCAAAACCCCTTTTTGGGAAACAAAGGTAAACCAAAAAAGGGGGTCCTCTCGTCTGCATATAAACTCCGAACAGATACGAAAAAAAAAAGCGGAGTGAGGAGGCTCAAATTCAGAGCGAGCGTACGAGGATCAGTTTAGTGCAAAGAAGTGGGTTTTTGCACAGCATCGCCATCTCCATTGTGGAGGAGGAAAATGGAGAATTGTCAAGTGTCAACAACAATGGTCTGTTGTATCCACCACAACCCATCACCACCACATCCATTCACCATCCACAACCATCCATCCACCGTCAGGGCCACCAACAGAGGCAAAGGCGATCATCAAATCCACAAAGTGGACTTTTTGATCAATGTCAACATCTATAACCCCATCTCCCCGGCAACAATTCCGACAGTGGTGGACTTTTGACCGCTGATGTTCTCTCACGGCATTGGTCACGCGCCCCCCCTATCTTGGCTTGCTGTTGCGCATCCTTTTTCTGCACCCCGTATTGTCTGCCCGTAGTGTAGTGTAGTGTAGTGTAGTCTGTAGTCCAGTCGGTCCCTTATTAACTCCCCCCGGACTAGTAGTGTAGTCCCTAGTTCCCGCGGACGGACCCTTAAAAAGTGTAATCTCGACGACGCCTTGCCTGGTACGATTGTGTCTCTGATTTGGGGCATCTCTCTTCTACACTAACTACACTAATAGACCTACACCGCATCCACCAGAGGAGTGCAGTGTCCCTAACAACGGCATCTTCTTTGCATGGCAACGTTGATAGATTGACACCTCTTTTCCATGTTGGGTCTACTAGTGTAGAGGGGGATCATTGTCGCTCTGTCTCTTTCTTTTTTTCTCCGAGCAGTTACGTAGTGAAGAAGGGGCATTGAAAGGGTTTGGCAGGTTTGTTGGCTGGCAGTGAGATTTGCGGAGTTTCGCAAGTATGCCGTTGTCTGGTGTCGTCGTGGAGCAGATGGATACGTATGGAGCACCGGTTGAAACCCGCACAGCCTCTCTTTCCTCCTGAAAATAGGAACCCAACGATCAACGCTGGGTCTGGATCTTCTGGATCTCTTGTTGAATCTGCTATCTTTGGTAGCTTTCGACATCATGCACCGAGGCTGTGATTTCAAGGTCTTTGACTTGGGAATATGTACATACACCATGGTCGGTACGGGGGAGGCAAGAAATGTGAGGCGGTCGTAAGAGGTACTCGAGCTGAGATCTGAGAGATCTGATTCAATGAATGTTTCGAAACGTAAAGCTGTCCCCCGTTCCTGACTGACTGAGGAAGGGGCTCGAATTGGACGACTGTCCGCACTGACGGGATCAAACTGATTCGTTCCACCTCGTCGCTCTCGCCTCTTGAACTGTGCACTATCTTTCTGTCTTTGCAGTGGTTCGCTTGTTACAGTAACAATGGGCAAAAAGCTGGGGAATCCTAGCCTCTGTTTTACCATGACTTCGCTACAGCACAGCACAGGACAGCACTGCCAACCCCACGATTTACAGCGCCTATCAGTTGGTTCCCTTGCTCATGGATCTGCTCATCTTTTGGTTGTTTTCATAACCAAAGAGAATCCACCAACCTCAAACTCACGTACACACGGTTTATATGCGTGTCTCTATTGTATGAGCTGGCTCGACTTTATTGGTGGCTTACCGAATACCTCTGTACCTTGCCAAAATGGTGTGATTCGACCGGTTGTTGACACGACGGGAAACCGAAAAGTCGGTATGGGGTGTGTGAATCGTCTCGTCAAGGTGACGGGAGATGCATCATCTCAGTCCGCTAATCTGTAAAACTCTAAGCGATCGGGATACGGACGTTGGACATCGATGTGTGCCTGGTGTACCTACATTGTAAAAGCGGAGTGCATTGGGTGACACATATCAGACTGAAGGCGTGGCTATCAGCAACTGAGACGCTACTACAAGCAGCTTGTTGACCTGGCCCGGGCCTTGGATACAGACTTGCCAGACTGCGCCCTGATGTTGTCATAGAGGGTCATATATAATCTCATCACGATGATCTATGTCCAATTAAAGGCACGCTTTGTGTCTCAGTTAGGAGCCCTGAATTCAGTCCTTCAAGATCAGATCACATCAGGTCGCTTCAGGGGTGCCAGCGAAGCCAAAAAAAAAAAAAAAAAAAAAAAAAAAAAAGAGTGGTGGTCGTCGCCAAGGTTCTTGATTTGCGCTGAAGCCTCACAATTAGACCTGCAGACTATGGTACCAGCACAGTGGTTTGAGAGATCGCTTGTGAGCCCAGGCATTGTTTGTTTCGGCGTGGCCTTTGACGCCGGCAGTGGTTCTTTGTAGTCACCAATGCTTATTGTTATTCGTCTTTATTTTCCTTTTGTTTTCTTTTGATACGATGGCTGGCTCCTATATCGGCGTTTGCATTTCTTTGTCTTGCTTGTCTTAGTTTCTCTGTGACGTTTGGGTGATATGCTCGTTCTTTTTTTTTTGTCCCAATTGGGTTGTGGTTGTCGTGCAGCTCAGGTCACCTCGCTTTCGCATTCCAAGTTGGGTGAACACCAACCACACTGCCGAACGGTCGGGATACGGTAACCAGCTTGACCGGGTGCTGCACCGCACAGCTTCCAGTCTCCGCTGTTTGTTGATTGTTCAATATCTCTCAGCTGCTGCCGCAATCTCCGAACGTACAGCGGCCAACCGAACCGTAGCTGGCAGCCACGCCAGCCACCATCTTTGTTGTCAAGAGGCTGGGCCTAGTGTTTGGCTAAACACACTCCTCTCAAGCTTCGGTCTGAGGTAGGCGTAGCTCACTCACCTCACGATACTTTTCTGCGTCGCTTGGCTCGGTGAAGATGTTACGCGTACCGGTAGAGGTCGCACGCATCCCCAGCGAATCGGGTGCCATAAGTCGTTGCTTGGCAGAAAATCGCATTGACGGAGGAAGAGGGGCTGCGAGAGGAGGGGCCGTTCGGAAAGTGGCAGGCGTTGCGTTATCCAGTAATCCGCGCGGCCGGAGGAGGCGCGGCCGCCGCAAGAGCCGGCTTGGCTGCCGATAATTAACAGGCACCGCTTCTTCACCGTGTTTCGATAACTGCGTTTCATCATGGGGATCGGTCGGCCTTTTTCTCCGTGAGACACACCGCGCCGGAACGCGCTTACGGCTTCCGCTACTGCGACCTACTTACCCCGCGCTTGTGGGTGCGGGACTGAAGATCGCGTAATCAGGCCTTTGTAAAAAGCCTGGAAATGCAAGAGTCTGGAACATCCGGTAGCGCCCGCGGATGAAAGAACCACTCTGTGATCAGACAGCATCAAAGAAACGGATTGTTTACCTTGAACGGCTTAGAACCGCGGTGCGGGTTATTAGCGGGTTCCGCCATGCGATGAGTCTTTTCCCCCCGTGACCTGACCATTGCAAGCTCATGCACTGGGCTTGAACTCTACTTTGACAGCTCTTCATCTTGTCTCGAGATTCGTGCGAATTGAAGAATGACTTTGAAAATCCCAACAAAGTTGTAGCGGTTTGCAATTGCGGGGAAGAGAAAAAACTTCAACGCTCACATGCACATCGCATTGGCTGTACGTACATGTGTACACTAACCGTGTAGGCAACGCTCTCCGGATCAAAACGTTTATGCCTGGGGCCTGGCCTTGCCTTGCTCCTCACCACCCTTGCTTGGTCCTGACGCTTTGGTGCGATCCTGCTTCTCCAGGCTCTTGTCTTGTACCTAGATCTCTGTAACTGGCTATCACGCAAGATATTTCCCGGCTTGGTATGACTCTCAAAGCTTTTGTTTCGGATGCAGGAAATCGTTGACATCAACAGCCTAAACCGGCATCAAGGTGTTTCTGCCTGAGCTTTGGCCTGTGTCTTCCTGTTTGCTGTGCCTGAATCGCGACACCTCAAGCCAAACAGGGCAAAAGTTCTCCCAGGGTCTGATGAACGATTTGAGAGTCGAATCTACGCCATCTCAAAGAAGCTCATTGCAAGAAAACAAAGGCCGGGAAATTTTCCAGCACTTTCACGTGTAGTGTAATCGCCTGCCTTGTTGCTTACCGCAAATCAAGCGAGCATTGCGCCAAGATCCGCGGCGTATGTTGTACAACCTCTTCTCCCCTTGTCTCCCCGGATTTCCCATCTCTTCACTTTCCACATTCGCTCTAGCTTTCAGCCCGGCATTATCTTATCAACCTTCAGACCCCCCCTCTTTCTCCGCTTATACACTGTTGTCACGCCCCGTAGCCCGCTATGAATCATACCGACTCTTACCGGCTCCCGCGAACCGAAAAACTCGCGATAGTTACCTACTTGTGGTTACCGTCCTTTCTTCGGTGCCTCGGAACCGACACCGACCTATCAACCGGCCGAAGTTGGGAATGTGAATCATCTTGATTCAAGAAAAGAAGCGAAGTACAACTCCGGGAGGTACACGTGTAAGTCACACACACACACGCTGCACTCGCTTTCTCATCACTTTTACCAGTCGCTTCGCTGCCTGGATGGCCAAGAATGTCTCAATGCTGCCGCGATTACAAAGACCTTTCAGGCATCCTTCTTATCGTAATCGCGACATTTGCTTACTCCAACTTCAACCTCGAACTTTGTGTGGTTGACAGATTTATTTTATTTCATTTTTCTTCAAAAAAAATCAAAAAAAATGACCGATTTTCGGACCTGTCGCATACCTAGTGTACATGTTCGTTAATTGGGTACCCAGGTTCTCGGTTCTAGTATACTAGACCAGATGTCTTCCGAACTCCCCGCAACCTTTTAGACACTGAATGAATAGCTAGGCATAGATCCAAAAGGCATCAACAGATCCACTGCCGTGTGTTTTCATTTGGAAATAGCATACTCACAGCTTGAAAACACCTTGAGGAAATTGGCCCAGAGGTCTCGAGCTAACAATCAAACCAGCATTAGATAGACTGTACCAATGCTGAGGCATGTATCACATAAACCGTCACACAGCACAGCAGCTTTCTGCACATGACAAACTTGACAGCTTCCGTACACTACAGTTGGGCATGTAATGCACAACTACCTTCCACTTTACATACCTCTACATGTTATATCTCCGTCGCAGTCAGGCATCGGTGCTTCAGCATATTTTGTTTTTGTTTTGACGAACCGACAACAGAAAAAAAAACAAGAGGACAACGAACACTGCACAAAAATCAAGTGCAACACTGCAGTGCCAGCCACTACCATAAACTTGGTTACGCAATTGATCTTCGGCTTAGTTTTTCTTGTCACTTTCTTGTTTGTTTACACTACTTACTGGATGAGGCTGACACGCAACGACTGGCACAAAAGGGCACCGGTTACTTTCTCCGCCTATTTTGTAGTACATACCAAGTATACTATGTACTACTGTACCCTAACAATTTGAGTTTTCGTTATTGCCGGTAGGGTATATGTATGTAGGATGCATCGTGAAACTCGGGGTCGCGGTCGCGGAGCCTAACGGACTGGGAGGACCTGAGTGTCACAGGAACACAACTCCGCGACCTTAGATAGACCCTTTCTTGATAAGGCCTGCACCCGCCTGCCCTCGCTCCATGCCATCCCGAACCGACGAAGCGGCGGCAAGCTGAATGGTTGTGGGGACTTTTTAGGGACTGAAAAAAGAGGCGAAGCCCCCGGGCGCGCGTCAAGCGAAGCCTACGAAGACAGGGAATTTGATACTACCTCTGCATAGTAAAGTGGATGGAAAGGAGGAGCATATGACAACAGCCCAGAGCTGCCCAGAGCTGCCCAGCAGCAGTCCCAAGTAAACCAAGCAAAAAGGCCAAGAGAAAGTCTATAGTGTACGACAACTAAATGAATGACAAATGTCAAGTCAGAAAAAAAGTCGGAAAGTCGTAAGAAATTATCGCCGATGGGGGCCGGGGCGTGTCGTCTCGATCTACCCGCCACGGCACCGTTCCCCCATCGCGTTTATCGGCAAAGGTAGGTTTCGCAAGGTTTCGCTATCGCGTACTGTGTAGTGTGTAGTGTAAGTATATCCCGATACAGGAACCAGGAGGAAAGAAAAAGTGGTGATGTCAATTGAGGTCATCCATCCATCCATCCATCCATTCCTTCGTTCTAGGGGTCCTCCTCCTCCGCTTCCTTCTTTCTCCCCCCTCCCCATATTTTGGGTAGGTATGTTTCTTTCCATTACCCGTTGAATAACCGGTCAGGTAGGTAGGTTGGCTGCCCACCCAATAAGCACACTTACACTCCTCCGTCGCTTGTCATCGATAAGCAGGAACCAACTGGACCCCTAGACTAGGTAGACTGCACACACTACATCGAATAGAGATGAAATTTCCAGACACATGACGGGGACTTTTTGGGGATATAGGTAGGACGAACAGGAAGAATCGGAAACTAAAAAGTCAACGGTAGGGACTGAAGGGTTCATTCACAGTACAAGCAAGTTGACATACATCGATGCATAAAAAGGTAAGACTCTGTTTGGCGACTGATTTACTACACTACACGGACGCACACCCAGGAACAAAGATGATTGTCGCAAATGTTTTTCTTTGTGTAGCTAAAGTTGGATATTGATTGAATTCTGACGAGAATGATGAAAGATGATTAATTTCGGCGATTGCAAGCCACGCACCTTAGCGTACCGACCGCTACAAACTCCGATTTCCCAAACCGTTACACCGATCGGGATCGGCTTGTAACTGAGTGACTCTTTGTCCCCATCGGATCTCCCGAAAATCAATCATCTTGCTCCGTTTTGCAATTATCGCAAATAGTAACATGTGAATCATTTCCTGGTCCTATTGATCATTGAATCACTGATCATCACCATGACATAGATTTGGCACGATTGGAATGAATGCACACTTGGTTTTCCGAAGAAAAACGGTTCGCTGTTATTTGCTCCGAGACAAGTCGGAATTGAGCTGCGAAGTGCCGGTAGCTATGAGATCATGGCTTCCCCATCCGACCCAAGAAGACCCTGAATTCCCCACTCAACCAAAAACACCACACTGCCGTGGTGATGGGAGCGGGTACAGTCCAATACAGCAATTGTGCGATAGCGATACAAGTTCCAAAGTGTAGTGAAATGCCCAAAGCTCCAATTGCCATTTGCCCTACAAACTGTTTGTATGTTCTCGTTTGTGTGTCTCCCAATACTCCATTTCCAATTCCGTGACCATAGAAACACAGACCATTATGAGTAGTGATTTCGAGAGAGAGTAGAGAAAAAGAGCAAACATATAAGTCTGGTCCATGATGATATGTGGGAAAAAAACGCTGTTCGCTTGATGATGGTAGAAACTCCCGTAGTCCCAATCCTATTCCAATCCGATTCAATCTTCCCAATTGCCCCGATGCATGCCAAGTGAAATGTGGTATCATCGTAAAAATACAAAATGCAAAAATGTAAAACGCCGTTGCCCAATGCAGAAGAGTGCTATGCAAGATAATGAGGAATCATTGTAGAACAAGGAAAAGTGTATGCGTGTGTGTGATGGGGAAGTCTTTAGTACATCCCTATCGGCGACACAAGTGTCGGACCACGGCTTGGTAGGTAGTAGCCCTGGTTGTGGGTGTAAAAGGCATCCTTGTCTTGTTCTGGTTGATCTTCCTCGTCGTCTCCTGGTTGCTCTCCCGCTTGCTTTTCGGGCGACGTTGATGAGAATGTGGAGAGGATGGTGGTGGGCGGCGATGGTGGCATGTGCTCGTCTTCTGAAGAGTCCGAGTCGAGATCGAGTTCTGGTGGCGACGCAGAGTGCGAAGGACTCCTCTGCAGGGCGAGGTGGGTGTAGTCCTCGTCGTCGTCCTCCTCATCCTCCTCCATGTCTTGGTCGTAGTTGTAGAATTGGTGCAGCGGTGCTTGCATCGAGTACCGATGAAGGCTGCCGCTGCTGTGTGAGGGTATCCTCCTGAGGGGGACGGCATCGGCCATCTCGACGTCCTCATCCTCGTCACAGTCCTCCTCGTCGTCCTCGCTCAGATCGCTGTCCGAATCGGAATCCGAGTCGCTGTACTCGGCATCCTCGGCTTGCCAGTCGTGCTCGGGCTCCCGGACCACCGTGTCGGCCCATTGGATGTGACGTTCTTCGCTGCGGCTGTTGGAGGCGCCGCGGACGGATTGGTTGAACCATGATTCTTGTTCCCTTTCGGCATCGGCGAGCTCGACCATCAATGAGTCGAGAAGGTTGGCGTGTCCGACCAGGAGGCGGAGGTTGTGATCGGGGCGGGCAGCTTCCGAAGAAAGCTTTGCCCTTGCCTTGTGGGCAAGATAGTATGTTTGTGTGATGGACATCTTCTTGGGCTTGATGAATGAAGTATGCAGAGTACTAATAGTGGATGTGGTAGGATATGTCGATGCACTGGTAGAGAGAGTGCCTACTGGTTGTGGCCTCGATGGTGGTGGTGATGTTGTGGTTGCGGTGTGAGTGGTGGTGGTGGAAGACATGGTTCTTTTTTTTTCTCTCTCCTCGGAGGGCAGGATCGGGGGCAGCTTTTCTCTAATACTAATATTTGGGTTGGGGCCTGGTGCGTTTTCGCGTCTCGGTTCTTGGTTTGAGTGACTCAAGACAGGGGTCAAGCCGATTGCGGGCCCGTCAGGTACTGAGGGCGTGAGGTGTGAGTGTAAAGGGCGTGCGGGTGGGCGTGGGCGGCGTTCAGGCAGGCGGACCAGGACCAGGGGTGAGGGGTGTGTCTTGATACAGCAAGCCAAGTCCGTTGTTGTTCGCTGTCGCTGGCGTTGGTACCGTTATCAGGTCTGCAAGAACCATGCACTCCAAAACAGACGGCAGCAGTCGCGACGAGTCTCGTTCAGCGTGTGAGTGGATAGTGAAAAGACGGGTACTGTGAGGATGGGGCCTGAGAGTGGAATCCGTGATTGCGAAAGTGGAATCGGGCGTGGCTTTGGACGGCTTTCGAAGGTCACTGGGTGCTCAAAACTTTCACACGATAATTTCAAGTTCAAAAGATCTTGATGATAGCAAAACAGAAGAGCCAGCGCGAAGCCCGACGATAGATCCTGGGGATGTGCTTCCTTTTGTAAACCTTCAGTCTGACCCTTCGTTGGGGTGCTTTCTCCGGTCAGAGACACTCCAGGACACCGCAAGGTCATCAGCACAAGGGTGATGCGTCCATCCGCAGCAGCAGCTGACGAAAACCGAGAAGCCGTCAAGCCGACTTTTGGAGATTGTGTACGTACCTGTGAAAGATACGTACCGCTGGTACTACCTTACGTACACCCCCCTGTTGTATTGCATTTGGAGGTGGTCGGCTTTTTGAACACGCCCTGGCGCCGCCCTTTCCAACAGCCAGCCCAGACACCTGAGACTTTTGTCCATCGGCGGCGGCGGTGAAGCGCACATTTCACGATCCGAGCTCTGGACTTTCTGCTTGGAGTGAGGACGGGGGCTCGGCCGCCTCGGTTTTTGGCTCGTCTCTCATCCCTGCCCATCTTTTGTCTGGCCGCAACTTTTTCGTTGCAAACCTTAAACTCCACCGCTCGGGCACGCTGCCGGTTTGGCTCCTGTCAATCATGTGCGCCCCGACGTTGCAAGCTTCATCACGTACATTTGTTGAAACGAACTGGTATCATTTTGGTGGTTAGGCCTTGTTACCGTTTCAAGAATCAAATCTAAACCCCGCGTCCCTTTGTCGCAATGGTTGTGAATGGAACCGACGGAGTTAAGGTGGTTTGTAATCACCGTCCCGATCTGAGTGGTACATTTGCTTATGTAGCAGTACACCACTAGTCTATCGTGGATGCCTTCCAGGGATTTCTCAGCGACGTCTGTCGGGTTCTTTTTTTTCGCAGGCATCAGAGAAGCCGCTCTGCAATATCACAATCTTTGAACCGGTTGACGCATTCAATCTGATTTTTAAGCAATACATACAAAACCCGCTGGCCTGGATATTCACACGTGCTATATCCCGCTCAAGCTGAAAATTTCTTTTGACAGCGACGGTTTGGAAACACCGAGATAATCCCATGACGCATCTCATTTTTTGTAAATCGGCTTCTTTCGCGACGCCGGCGTTCTCACTGCGTTATCTTATCTACCATACAGCACCAAGCTTTGCTTTCCGGTGTATTCCCTCGACTTCCCGAATTCAACACAATTATCGACAGGGTATCCCAACAGATCCATCCACCTACGAAAAACCCATGGGAAAAAAATTTAAAAAAAAATTTCTTGCAGGTACCCAATTCCCACTTTTGAATCCTTCTAGGCTGTGGGTTTTTCTTTACCTCCTCCACCCGTTCTTGCAGGAACCTGCGACACTAGTTTGTGCGGCTACCGAGCAAAAGAATGATGTTGTTCAGGGCGACTGACTACGGGCACACCTCATCATGTAAGGAGATGACGATGAGGTTGGACAGGCCCTGGGCGGAGCTCGAGGCGGGCCAGCGGCCAGGCAAGCGGCCAACAACACCAAGAACACCAACAAGCCAAGCCGTATCAAAGCTGTCGCAAGCACCGGACACTAACAGCTCCACGTCATGAAACAACATTGAGGGGTCTTTAAGCCGTTGCGAATAGAGACACTGCAGCAGCCTCGTTCATACTCCCGCGGCGTAGACAAGGACATACACATCGATCGGCCAGCAAAGAAAACAAAATGCGTTGTTGGTCTGCTGACCGAAACCCCAGTTAACACCATAGGGCCAAGTCCAACTTGGCGCCTTGGACGTTGTATAATCTCCAGCAATCAACTCTGTGCACACACGAAGGAATATGTTGGTTTTAACTTTCGTACACGCTTCCCATTTCCTTTTTTGAACCAACCATCCATTGGCTCCGTATTCCAGACACTGCCACCAGCAAATATTTGGCAGCTAGCAGCACAGTTTCATGACTTGTTGTTGCTGAGGTGTAGCCAGGACAAGCCTTGGTTGTCATGTCAGTTGCCGTTGTGCCTATCCGCAGGCGGTGAAGGAAGTCCATCTCGAAGCAAGCAGCTTGAATCCTTCGCTGCATGAGGCGCCCTGCCACAGAGACAAGAGGATGCCATCATGCGAAACACACACAATATATCGATCACAGGCTAGTACACATTTGTATCGCCGGTTCCGTTGTGTGGGCGACGAGCATCGGCGGCGGGGGAGGAAAAGCAGCCTGGAAATTAGAGTTCGGGGCCGCGATCGTAACGCCGAAACCCATGCTGACTGCCAGTCGCAGTGTGTAAACTACATCGGTACATACCACCTCTGCTGGTGTCCACGGGGGTGAGGGGTGAGGGGAGTGTTGAGTCGTTACCGGGACTCGTGAGTGAGTGGACACCGCGGAAGGAATGGATGCTGCCGTGATCAACAACGGGGCGCCGATGAGTCGCACGAAAAGAAACCGCCGTTCATCTGGCTTATTTTTTTCTCTTCTTCTCTTTCCCTCGAAACCGAATTGTGTGGGGAGCGAAAGGATCGCCTCGGCTTTCAACCCGTGAGTGTGGAAGCGACGGGAGTGGGCGGGTACAGGCCTGGCGCGAAACCTTGCACAACTCCCCGCTCTGTGCCTGCCACAAGGCAAAATTGCTCCTCTTTGCGCAATAGGTGGCCAGTGCGCAGCAAGCATTTGGCGGAGCTTTGGCAAGCGCGGGCCAAGCTGGAGCCTGAACAGATCACTGTGAGCTCTGCCATTGGACGATTTACTTGGACCCCACTCATAGGGCTGAGAAGGAAAGAGCGATAAAGTCGGAGACGGAAGGAGGGATCGGAACCCTCACTTCCATCCCCTCTCACTCGCTGCGGAGTGCGGAGGGAAGTCTCAGCCCCATGGAGATCATCTCACATCATTATGTTTTTCCCATGAACTCATTCTCATTCTCCAGGACTTAACGGTGTCCCGGCCCCAGGCTAAGTACAACAGTCTTCTACCAACCAAGCTCCGCTCAAAGCCGGCGATACGGGCAACCGTGGCTTAGCAGGCCAACAACGGACGAGTGAACGGTCCAATAACACAAAACACGATGCCATGGCTTGACCGCTGCGAAGGCTGTATCCGTAAGCTTGACGATAGTCACTACGGATCTGCTACTCGTTGTACAACCAAGAGAAACAAAATAGGGGAAGTCTAGGAAGCCAAGAGCCTGAAGCTTACCTAACTTTCCGTTCGAGGTTCACTGCACGCAACGTTAACCTGTGAGCCTGCGTAACCACACCCCTCTACAGAGACCCCTCAAAAAGGGCTTGCCCGATGCGTCATTCGTCGGCGTTGTATCAGAGTCGCTGCTAGAAAATCGCCAAATCGCATCCCGCAATCGCTGGGCCCGTTGGTTTGGTCAGTCGGCGAGATGATGCGATGCTGTCCAACCAAACTCGACGTTGCCGCTGACAAAACTCGGGGCTGTGCAACTGCAACTGCCAGCGCATTTGAAAAGCGTTGACGTGCTTTTGCAAGTACCGAACGGATGTGGGAGTGGGAGGCACAGGGTTTGCGGAGTGGGACGGCAATGGTCATTTCCCATACATACGCATCAACATGTCATGAAGACTTGACAAGTGACAAATATCACTATGGTGTTTGGTCCTATACGCAGATCGTCCGAGGGTAGGACTATTCACTAATAAATCAGCATTATCTTTCCAATCCTGTATTTGTCAATCGTCACCGATACCACGAAACCCAGGAGCCAAGCATCGTCGAGAACCTCGATGTCCCGCCATGTGTCAATGTCCCCCCAGCTTCCGTGGGGACACGGATTTAGGATGAGTCGAAGACAAGGGTGGTGACGAACTCGGTGGGTTACAGCCGAGCACAAGAAGCTCCTCGCATGTCAGCCAATCCCCATGTCAGCACTCAGCATATGTACCTTTGACAAATATTGCTGCCTTGTCCGAAACGGATGGAAGCTGAGCAGGAAGAAGACGCCTTGGAATGGCTCGGCGCCCTTTTTCATGCCGTCTCCGATTGTCTGTAACCCCGAACGCCGAATATGGAATTGTTGATTACTTGACAACCCCAGACACCTGCCGCGGCTGTACTACCAACCACCACGCGCACCCATTTGCTTCGTCATCCTTGAACTGAGTGTTTCCCCAGCCTGTCGGGTTAAAAACACTCCATGACCCCTAAAACCGCGCTTTGCAGAGCTCATTGGTGTTTGGATGCCTAGACATCCCGTCTTCCGTTCCGAGTCCGGGCGAGCACGGATAGTGAAATCCAAGATATTCCGCGAGTTTGCGGGAGACCACGGGATATTTACTCATCTTGTGACCTGGATGATTCCTGTTTTTACGTCTCATCGAACCGCCATTAAAGATCACTCAATCCTGCTAGCCGATGAGCTTCGTGGGGAGCATGATTTCTCACAATGACTAATTTCTGTGCAACTCAGTGAGGAGGAGAAAGATAAGCGCGGACACAGGCAAATTCAAGGTTCCCCACAAACTAAACATCCATTACACAAAGGGTAGGAAGTTCGTCTATCGGCTGTCGTCAAGAGGCATAGCAGAGCAGCCATTGGGGACAACACCGACGGCACAATAGACACACCTTCCCGTGTCCTCTCCGCGTCTACGGACCTACCACTGCTCGAGTGCCACACAAGCTCACAACAAGAACCAAGAAGCTGTGCCATTGCGCGCCAAACCCGTGCCAGCCACCCAGCCGGCCCTAGTCCTAGCCCCCAAACTTCCCTTTCCTGAGTGACGCCGTATGTATAACGAACGCCATATTGACACACGCCCCTTCCTATGCGCGCCCACTTCAACCAAACGCCAGTCCCAACCCTAGATTCGGTTTACCTCGCTACATTCCACTCCTGGGCCGCCCTAGCCGTTCCCTCGACGTATGTACCTTCTAGAAAAAGAGACGCCGCTGCGCCGTTTTGTCAAGGGTTCGTTAAGGGTCCTTGTGTCTCTGGTGCTGTGACATCCCTTGTACACTATACTACATACAGCGAGCGGTTCTCAGCCACGGTGGTGCATCCGCTCTTCCCGAACGGTTGGTTCTCTATACGACGACGACCCTGCGTAAACTGCAGTATGTAAGTGTAGTGTAGTGTACAAGACAACGTTACGGACGTTGTCCCTGGGACTGGGACTGGGGCTGGGATTGGGGCTAACTTGGTGGGTTCTTACCAGGCTGCTGGGTTCGGTAGCGTTCGTTCGGCTGGACCACAGGAGGCAGCTATGTTCTGCTGGAAATAAGATACTAGCAAGGGCAGCCCCGAGTGTAGGCCTCATACATATTTGTTTACTTATTACCCCTTTGGGGTTTGGTTCCGGCTTGATATTGATTGGTTGAGAATCTATCGTAAGGAGTACCTGGCTAGGTTCAGTTGCACAGGTAGTGTAGAGCTGGAGAGGTGAATAAGTTGGTAAACACACCCCCTTCGCTACCTAAGCACCACCCCCGAGCGTACCTACGACCAGAGCTCTCCTTCAACGAACGGCTGGTGTGTTGAAGAGGAGGCAAGTTGAAGCCATCTGGCAACTAGTGTAGGTAGGAGCTTGGAGCCAGGACGTAGGGGTTGGTGGGTACCAATTGAGGGTAATGAGGGAGCTTACCCGGGATTATTACCCCTAATATATACACATCGTACCTGTATTGATCGTTACTCCCTCCACGCAGACCTACACACACGCCTTTGCATTTAACGAAGTAGTTCATCTAGCACAGCATCGCATCTGGGGAAGCCAGGTAGGTACCACCGGTGCTAGCTCCGGAGTACCTAATGTAGGGATCTGTCCTCTCGTTCCTGCGTCTCAAAGTGCTTCAGCCGGTCGAGCATTTAGCTGAAGTGTAACACTCAGTCAGCCCTATAAGTAAGTATATTCTGGAACATCAAAAGCTTCATAATCTCAAGACGGAGGCGCCCAACTACCAACTTGGTTATGATCGATCCCTCGTCAACACCTCGTTATAAACTGATACCAGACCTCCCGTACTTTCCATGTCTTGACTCATGCTAAGCATGGGACGATGCTGCTGTCCCGCCCTGGAAGTGGAGATGAAGAGCAATATTGGCTTTATCCCTGGCAACAAGGAGAAGAAAGGGGGAGGCGCTCAAAGAGGTACGGTATTCCGCTTGAGGTAAACAGTCCCTCTCGTCACGCTATCTCTCAAGAACAAACAAAACAAGTCAAATATGCACAAGGCAGTCTTCAAAACTCCAGATGGGTTTGCCACTTACACGTCGGCGGTATCTCACAAATCGCCTTCCTTTATGTATATGCTTCAACATATCTTCGCACGAGCTTCATCTATACAGTGTATTCCACTCGAGCTCTCTTGATCCCCTTTCAGAAAGTATGTAGGTAAGCACCATCTAAGTACTACTTGTTCCAAGAATCAACCCATTGGTACCCAGTGCTTAGCCCTTTTGATATGGCTAAACAGCTGGTTACGAGTCTCGAAGCTACCGGCGCACACCCTGCAAACAAAACCACTAGCGTTCGTCTTAATTCGCTTGTTGGCCTGTCGCTGCTGTGCCTCCTGGCGCTGTTTCGCCTCCATCTCCGCGTTGTCCAACTCTCGCTGCCGTTTTTGCTGCTCCTGATGTTTCATGATTTTTTCCTGCTCTCGCCTTAGCTCTTCCTCGCGCTTCAGCTTCTGCAATTGTTCTTCTTCCTCCTCCTCCTCCTCCTTTTTCCGCCTCAGTTCAGTAGCAAGCCGCTGCCGCCGCTGCTCTTGCAAGACAAGACGATACTCCTCCCTTTCTTTCTCCAGCTTTGCTATCGTCTTCTTCGCTTTTCTGTGAGGATGTTCGCTTCTATCCCGCTTCTTGCAGATCTCTGGCCGCTTATACCCGGGTGCGCGCCGGCGCGTTTCTCTGTCCATAGCGTGCCCATATTCTTCAAGGTGCTCGAATAGCGCATCGCGGCTGTCAAAGTCGTCGTCACAGAACATGCAAGACCTCTTGAACCTCTCTTGTTGGCGGCCATAGAAAGCTTTCAATTCAAAGGGTTCAGAAAGGTCTTCATTAATCGGATGCTCTCCGGGCATGAGATCTCGATAGTGATTGGGGTTTTTGGCGAGATGGTAGAAGAGATATTCTCGGTAGGGGAAGGATAATTCACATCCGAGGCAAGTCAGTGTAGGATCGATAAATTCCAACCTCTTCCCTGATGTAGGGTTGTCGAGAGCCACTGCTTCTTGTTGGAGGTCCCAAGGGTCAAACGAGCGGAGTGACATACCTGTGCTTCGTGAACCTGCGCCAGCTTAGAAACGGGAGGTTTCACCCATTAAGAATCTTTGGGGGGCGGAGAATAACTTACGGGTTGCTTCATATTCATAACCGTTCTCTCCATGGAGAGCCACTCGTGATCCATGATCTCGTCCATGTCCATTCTTTGCCGCGAGTTCGCATGCATAGTTCCCATGATGAAGTCGATGCAAAACCCGGTTGAAAGACCCAAAACCTGGGAAGGGAAGCATCGTATACCGGCACGGTACTGGAGAAGGTATTGTGGTTGCTCAAAGGGCGGGGAGCCGGTACACATGCAAAATACGATGGCTCCTAGTGCCCAGATGTCGACCGCCGCCGTATACGCATCCGATGATTCGAATAGCTCGGGAGCGATATAGCCATACGTACCAATATAGTGGGTGTACAATGTAGGGCCGGCGATGTTTCTGGCAATGCCAAAGTCTGCGAGCTTGACCTTCCATCCAGGGCCTGGCGTATCAATGAGGATATTCTTGAAATTCACAGCGGTATTAGATCCGAGCAGTGTAAATATGGCTGGAAACCCTTTTGTAACATATTGTGAGGGTGGTGGGTGATATGCAGGCATACCAAGGGCTTGAGATCTCTGTGGAGGAAGCCTGTTTGATGCATGTAACGCAATCCGATCGCGACCTGTTTCGCAATTAAAGATCCTTCGGTTTCAGGGAAAGGCGCGTTGTCATCTATATATTGCTGGAGGTCGCCGTACGGCGTGAACTCCATCGCAATGTACAGATTACTAAGGTCTTCGAACCAGCCGAGGAATTGGACAAAGTGTTGTTGATACTGCCCATGATTAGAGGTGCAATCGCATCACTTGGTCAGTAATTGTTGCTTTTTGCTCCCGTTCAAACGGTAGGCGCTATGTTCAGATAGGAAGAACCACTCACCCTGGGATCGTTCTTCTTGGAGAAAGTAGCGAGAGCTTGGAGCTCCCGCTGCGATGACTTGAGAAAGCCGGCTTGCTCTTTGCTGATTCTTTTGACGGCACGCAGTTTACCTGGAAAAAACCCGTGTTCACACTTTTCCTTATAGACCTCTCCGAATGTACCCTCTCCCAATAAGTGGATGGGACGCCATTGTTCAAAAGCGCCTCCGGGAACTGCATGGTGACGGAGCTTTGCATTTGGATGGTGTTCATCGAAAGCACTCCCGATCCTCCAATCCTTCAGAGGGGCCTCTAGAAAGCTTTCCATAGTTCATGGAGAAATATTTCCTTGATGGGTCTTGCCGTTGAAGGCTGTTGTTGAAGTTGGGGGCGTGAGAGGGGAGTATTCGTTCTGGGGCCATGTTGTTGCTGTTTGACTAACGCTATTCAATCGCGACTGTTTGCTGTCAGATATTTCGTATATGCAGGTAGCTATACGAAGTATCTATACGAAAGGATCTGATCACTTCGGGGGATCAGTCCGGATCGTCCCAGCCACGTGTAAACTAGTACGACGCCAATCCTTCCAGTCTTGTTTTTCCTTCTTTAAAGCAATAAGAAAAGTCTTTTTTCAACCATTCTCTTTGACCTTTGACACATAGGACCACGGAAAGCCCTTGGGAGAAGTAAAGACTGCACGGAATCCCTCTCAGGTAATTTGAACTTTTCGTATATCCAAAAGATAGCTCTGATTAAGTATAGGAGACAACAAAGGATTGAAACCGACGAGTGTCAAGCAAGACTTTTTGTTTGGGGATGCTTGCCGAGACCCCAAAAGCGAGACAATCATTGTTGCATGTCCACAAAGATCTCGTCTTTCAATCAACGACAGTAATTCTTTTGAATTTCTTCCACGATTACGGGATCGAATCCCCCCATGGGAAGATGATGCTACCCGAGGGGTCTTCACGCTTGTACAAGATGATCTCAAAATTGATGAGTGTCAGTGTTGGGGTTGCCAGTTTCGGTGCCACGACACACAATTCGCAAATCGCCCGTTTTTTTTTCTTCTTTTTTTTTTTACCCCGTCAATGTCAGGAACCTTAATATTTCATGATTCTATACATGCAACATCGATGGTGATTGGATGTGCAAAACTTTCATAGTCGTGTCATACTCACTCTCTACTAAGAAACATTTTGATCACAATCAAGCAATGCATTCTTTCACGATTTCTGAATCTTATGACTGTTCGTTTCCTTAAATCCACACACTGGTGGTACTACCTTCGTTATGCTAAACATCTGCCGTAGGTATCTCAAGGTCTATGAAAGCGACAGGGAAATGCAAATGATTCCTAAACTTTTGACAACCGTCCATACCTAAGTCGAACCGTGTACCCGAGCGCCGAAAATGCTAAACCAGATGCCTGTAAGCAAATTCTTATGCCTCCATCCTAGAGAACTGGCCACTATGATGACCGAGAGATACAGAAGCAAAGTTGAATATGTCCAACGAGATGTGAACATGGATACAAAAATAGGAACAAATTACATGAAGACCATGTAGGTCGAGACTCGACCCTGGCTTTCCAGGGCAATGCACCTGTCGAGCATCTATCCTCTCTCTCTTTTGGCCAAACTTGACAATTGTGTGTCCATAGCCTGTTGTACATCCTGCAAGCATATGAGAGAAAGAGTGAATTGCGGCATCGATTGGGTGACTGATCTTATGAAGTTGTACTTGCAAGTCAAGCACGTAGTATAACAGTGAATTTGTGCCTTTATTGAAGGGGAGAGCAAACATCGTGGTGTAGTGGAAGCGTTGTATCCGTATCCCATCGAATACTGGCAGTCGATCGTTGGTGGCAGACTACCACGCGCTTTGCTGGTGAAGTGGAATAACTGGGCAGAATCTCCGAAAAGAAGCCATAGTTGCTGCGGCGAGGTATGCTGATGTACATGTCTAAAATCTCACTGCAGGGGATATTGTTGCCGATTGTGTGATACCGTCTCAAGGCGGTGGTGCTCCATGGCTTGATGTCGATTACTTGTAGAATGCGGTCGTCCTTGTGCATCGATGGACCGCATATCGAACCATGTTGAGAAGTGCCGACCATTGAAAGGTTAAGTTGAAGCAAGACAGTGCTAGGGCGCAGTGTCGTAGTTTTGGGTAAAATCCTATTGAGATCTCTAGTTTCCATCAAAGGAGACGTCGTCAGCGGCGTCCTCCTCCTCCAAGGTGCCCATGAGCTCACGGAGAACAACAGTTGCATAGTTGCTGCTTCTCAGCTGGAACTTGAGAATAACAGCAAGCTTGCTGGCATCAGGGCTACTACGAATAACCTCTGAATTGTCGACAGAAGCAAGAGGGTTCTCCGAGGGGGAATGAAGAACAGGGACAATCAGATTTGCCGTCTCCTTGGTGTCGGTTTCACCGTCCTTTTCGCCGTTGTGGATGACCATCGAGTTTTCGGTTGCAGCGAGCGCGGACTGGTTGATTTGGGGAGTAGCCTCGTGGGTAACAGCATCGACCTCCATAGTATCAGCCTTGGAAGCCGTGGACTCTTCAGTCAGCATGACGTCTTGCTCCTGCTTAATGGTGCCATCCTCTGATTTGACGACCGTTTGTTGAGCGGTCGACTCGTAATAGAGATCCGATAATCCCTTGGCCAGCGTCGGCGTCTGGGTGGCGCTGGAGGAGATGATGCCATTGGTAGCATTATCGGTAACCTTCTCATTGATTTGCTCGACAGGCACCTTGGTCTCATACTCCTCCGTGTGACGCGCGATCTTAACGCGCTTGTCACTGCCGTCAAGCCCGGTCTGGATCCAAGTTTCTCTGGCTACGACCACTCTATCAGACTCCGGTGACTGGGAGGCCTTGCGGCGACGTTCATTGGTAATTGCCTGGTCATACTGGGCAGTGTTGTTGGTGAAGTGCGCCCAATTCGCAAGGAGAGGCGGAGATGTGCGGGCCTTGGCCGTGGCGGCCTTCTTCTTTGCATTGGCCGCATTGCAGAAGTCCAGGTCCGTAGGATACATCTGTTCTGTGTCATCGTTGTAGACGCGGATAGCGTATTGGGGTTCGCCGATAAACCGGCCCAACAGATGACGATAGTTGCCGCTAAGGCTGAACTCCTTTTGGCGGCGACGCATGTCGTACGGATCCAAGCCACCGTTTTCTGTCTTCTTCATGAAGTCAACATATGCCTTGCCAATCTCGTTCCGCGGGTAGATCACGTCGTAGCCAGGTGTAGGTAGGACAACGTCGAAAATGGTGTATTTTCCGCTTGCGATGTCTTCTTGTGTGAGGGCACGGGCTTGAGCGTAAAAGTTTTCGTTGTCCTCGGAATCGGCATCAGCAGGCGACTGGTCATTGCTGACCAATACCAGATCCCCTTCGACGACTGTAGGCCCGTACATGGCCCATCGCTTGCTGGCCATGTGATTCCAGACGTAGGATTGATAGGCGTGGATGTACATCATGCGCATACCACGAGTAATGCTCAGAAGGGCGCCCATGAAATCCTTCGAGTTCTTGCCAAGATGGCGGATGATGGCGGCCTCCGAGCTGAACCGCTTCGGAAGGATGGCCAATGCCTTCTCGGCGTTCCGGGTAGTCTTCCAGATGGTGATGGCCTTCGCACGATTGTAATCATCGCGGCTATTGTGGAAGTCGTTGGTGTGGGCGGGTTCTTGCTCTTCAAGGTCGAACGCCTCATGCAAGAAGTGGTCCTCGACATGGAGGATGTCGTCAAGCACACCCTCGTAATCCTCCTTTAGCACCTTCATGCCCAGGAGGTGGGTACCGATCGCATAGGTACCGAAACGTTGGAGGCCGTAATAGTTGATGTAGCCATGGCGCTGGAGGTAGGCCAGACCAAACTCAACTGCTTCTCGCAACTTCCTGACGCGCTGGTCGACAGAGCATCCCGCGCCTCCGAGCGGTTTGCAATTCTTGAGCGTGATTACGAACTCGTTGCCGCCGTGCTGACCCAACTGGAGAGGCTCCTTGGAATGAGAGAAATCACCAACCTTAATGTTGGGCAGGCGTGTGTTGAGCCAAATCAAGTTCGAGGCTCGCTGGCGGTGTACGCTGATGCGTTGAACTGTACCAGCGCGACGATCCTTGGTTCCAGCGAAGCCAAAGTTGGTGGCCTTCACCTTGAGTAGACGGGCAATGGTGTTCACTGCGTCCATGGTATCCTTGTTCTCCTTGTACATGGTGAAGTGGAGATACTCGCCGCCCAGCTGAGTAAAGCTCTTGCTCTGATCCCGTGAGCGGCTGTTGTTGCTGTTATTGGCGCGGGGCCCATGTCCACCCACCCGGTTGTTCTTTGACCACTTTGAAGGGGTAGCGGTGATGACGCCAGTGTTATTGGCGAGTGTCTCGATGCGATTGTCGAAGATACGGCGGATCTCTTGGTGAAGGCTAGCGCGCTGGGCGCGATCGGTGATGGGGTCGAAAACCACAGTCCGCTCTCCAGCGGAAATGGTCTGCTTCGCCTGAACAGCTTCATCGAGCTTGATCAGCTTCTCAGTGGCCGACTCACCAATCAAGTCGACCAGCCTTTTCCTGTCTTCATCGGAAACAGGCTCGATTTCGATTCCGGGCTCAGTGGAAGGAGCGACAGTGTCTGGTGTAGGTTTGGCTGGTGCAGGCTATGTATGGAGTTAGTACATAAGGACTCGACGAATATTACCTATGGCATGTAACAACAAACCTTGGGTACCGATGGCTGCTGCTCCTCATACTCGCGGAGGTGAACGGTTGTGCCATCCTTGCGGATTTCATAAACAAGGAAGTCGGTATAGCTGTATATATAGTCAGAATTAGCTGCACATCAAGTCAAAGTGATTAGCTTGGATGAAGAACTTACCGCTTTCTGATGTCACCAGTCCAGGAGAAGTTAATCGAAGCTGAGCGTTGCGTGATGCCGAGATTCTTCTCTGAAGCAGCACGCACAGCAGGCACATGAGTGCCCTGGCGCTGAGCCATGTTGAAGATGAGCTAGGATAAGGTTATTTCGACAAGTATGGCGCGTGACGATGCTGGCAGATATCGTTACAAGATATGAAACCGACGATAACTGAGTGTGTGAAGGCTAGCCAAGATGCTTGATTTTTGTTGTGGTGCGATGTTGGTGTGTCAAGCTATGGAGGGAGATGCTGAAGGGTATGTTGATGATTGCTTGATGGATGCTAGACGTTGTGAAATAAAACTGAGCCAGACAGGGATTCGTTTTTGGTCAGTCCATTCACAGCGGAGAAAGGTACAGACAGTGGGGGTCGCAGGGATCAAACAGCGACTGCAACTGATGGTACTGATGCACTGAGGATTGTCGAAAGCAAAACAGCGCAACGAATACTGAATACTTGTGAACAAAATCTTTTCCTTTGCCCTTTGCGTGTTTCGTCGTTTGTAGATTTTTGGCAGTGCTTTTGTGTGAGGAGGAAGGAGAGAATGGGCGAAGGAGCAGCACTTTTGAAGACCAAAAAGTTTAGACCGCTTTCACATTCACTGCGATGGTGAATTCTACACTGTGGGCAGAAAAGCGCAGCTGTGGGGGTGGGCCGCGGGGCATCTCAAGTGGAAGAGATCTGTGGGGAATCTAGGGTCCTCGCTTAGTTGATTGGTCAAAATATGGCTGACACTGAGAAGTACCTTGGTACCTCTGACGTCCCGTTCCTTCCTTTCCTTGAAGGTTTTTGCAACTCTTAAAATGAATCTCCCACGGAAACTCGCCTTCACTCCTGCCCAAATGACCCAAAGTTGGGGACAAACAAACGGCTGCCAGCTGACCATCCCAGAACTCGGACACGAGATTGCGCAGTTCACCGAACCACTACATGTAGATACCAGTGGTAAAGCCTAACAACGGTGAGCCCCCATGTCATCTCTACTACTTCTCATCCGAATTGGATGAATCGAACAAGACGTAGAGGTATGCTGCAGTCCAGAACTTTACCAAGGCGCCAAATCACGTCATTAGCAAAAGCCAAGCCACTCTACGGTCTCTCTCTGTTTGCAGAATGTGCATAGGTGGTAGAGATTGTGTAACCCGAAAGAAGACAGCGGGTTTCGAGTGAAGGAGCGGACTCGAAGGATGGGAAGTGTGGAGGGGTAAGACTAGATGCCTATTTACATCAGCAAAGCAGGTCAAATTGCGAGTCCTGGGGAGGCCAGATCCGGCCCGAAACATGGCTGGATTGGATGAACGGTCCGGGCTCGAGTCCCAAACTTTTGGACAAGGAACGATGCTGAAGGCGGGCTCAGGTACCCGCACGTTCGAGACGTCGAGATTCAAGCCGACTGCATGTGAGACAGCTTGCTTGATATTCATGCAGAGCAGCCATTGTGCATGGCTTCTACCTCCGGTTGTGCTTGTATCTCCGCTGTTTATAGTATCGACGTGTAGCATGGTGCTCACTCATATCTAGGCAATTGAGCCCATCCAGTTGAGCAGAGTACCATGGTTGTCATGATGTGATCCTCTCCGAGACACAGGGCGACGGGAGCTGCGGAGATCCAGCACAGAACCGAATAGCCGGGTCAAGATTTGAGCAACAAGTGGTTGACTTTGGTGTCCATCTTAAAGTCGAAACAACTTCTTTCCACTCGTTATTTTACAGTCAACAATGGGGTGTCGTTGAACGAGTTGAGGTGTGTTGCCCAAAGATGTAACCCTCCTGGAGGATCCATAACCCCACGATCGTCCAGTCAAAAGCCATACAGTCCCGTTTAGTACTGGTTTGTTTGTTAGTTCGAGACCTCGTATCAACTTTCCTATGCATCTTCATAGCTAACTAATGCATGATCTTGTCTTAGATACGCTATTCCTGATATTCAAAATAATGTATCAAATCCTACTAATACCTTTTATCATTCATGCTAGCCATTTTGTTTTGTCCTCGAGAGGTTTGGGACTATTCGGGATAGATGCTCATTTAGTGTACAGAGTATGGTACAGTACCAAGTGTACCAAGCTAACAAAACAAACCAGTACTGGACTGTATGGACCACAGAGAACCCTGGGCTGTCATGGGTCTGGTTAGACGTGCATTAACGGCGATGTGTTTCACTGTGAGCATCTACGCCAAGATACAGGATCCCTAGGGGAACAATCGAGATGTTGAAGTGATGGAGTAAGGGAGAATCAGAATCTATAAAAGCGGTCGGGTATGCCCATATTCTTCCCTCGAGTCGTTGAATTGGATAAGGTAGAGAACCCCGGCCGGACCTGGGAATATCAGTCACAAAGTCACAAGAACAACTTAACCTCGGTTTGAGGCGCCAAACAAGACAAACTAACTCCCTGAGAAGAGCAACTACATCCAATCGAACGGGCACTGTCACCCCTGACGGTCCACTGCAAGCAACGCTACCATCAAATAAACGTTATCGACAACTGCAATCTCTCAGAGACCGGAGAGGTTCCCCAACTGGTCGGCAGTCAGCCAGTCATAGCAAAGAATGGAGATGCCGGGGGTGGAGATCGGCGAGCCAGGGCCGTCAGCGCAAAGTGGACAGCCGGCAGCGGCTCTGCCAGACCCAGCAACTGCCCCTGCTAGAGCAGCCGCCCAGTCACCCACCCAATCCACTAACAGCACGACCTCCACCAGCGGCCCAGCCAGCTTGGCGAGGTCCAGGTCCAGCACCGGCGCCAGCACCAGCAGCCGGAGTTGGGGGGAGACGCACTCGGGAGGCCCAGCCCAAGTGGAAAAGTTCCCCGACTTGCCCACCCACACCACTAGTCCCGAACATCAACAGCAGCCTCTCCATCATCCTCATCATCGCCATCACCATCACCACCAGCCTGCGTCCGAGGCTGTGAGACGAGACGGTACCTGCGCCCACACTGCTGAAGGAACCCCAACCCCCCCAGCAGCACCAGCAGCAGCAACACCAACCCCCGTCCCCAGGCTAAATACCGACCACACCGAACTTACAAGTCCCGGACCGCCGCCCGCCGCGTCTTGTCCTGCCATCGGCCGTCCTCCATCATTTTCGATTCATTCGACTGCCTCGTTGTCCGATCACTCGAGTTCGCTATCAGACGGAGACTTGGTCTTTGATTCGCGTCGATCATCCGTTGTCACCAGCGCCTCGACCGCATCCGCATACAACTACCCCCTATCTTCTTCCTGTCACCAGCCCGACTCCTCCCCGGAGCAGCCGCTCACGCGTACTCGGCGGGACGCCAAACAATTGCATGCCGCCCGTTTAGAGCGCTCAGGCTCGATCAGCCTAGCTCTAGCCAGCACAAAGAGGGAAACATCAAGCCCAGGACTCCGGAACCCGACCAGATTCCAGAGGGCTTCCTCCGAACCCACCCGCGCTCCAAAGCTAGTTACGGAGCAGCCAGCCGGCTTCACAAAGATGGCTTTTGCAGAGCAACAACAATGGATTACGGTCCAGCAAAAGACCTTCACCAAATGGCTAAACACCAAGATTGAGGTTCGCGGCCTCGAGGTCAAAGACCTTGTAAAAGACCTCAGCGATGCTGTACGTTATGGATCTCCTTTGCCCTACTCACTAATCCAATGTTTCTTTCCGTCTCAAATCTGACAGCTAACCCCTTTTCCACGTCAACAGGTCATGCTTATCCATCTGCTAGAATGTCTTTCTGGCGACTCACTTGGACGCTATGCCGCCAAACCGAAGCTCAGGGTCCAGCGTTTCGAGAACGCCAACCTTGCGCTAAACTTTATCAAGTCACGAGGTATTCAGATGACAAACATAGGTGCCGAGGATATCGTGGATGGAAATCGAAAGATCATTCTAGGTCTCATCTGGACACTCATTCTGCGCTTCACCATCAACGACATCAACGAAGAAGGTATGACAGCCAAGGAGGGTCTGCTATTATGGTGTCAGCGCAAGACAGCGTGCTATGACGAAGTGGACGTCCGTGATTTCAGCGGCAGCTGGAATGACGGTCTGGCCTTCTGCGCCCTTCTCGATATCCACCGCCCCGATCTGATCGACTACGACGCCCTCGACAAGTCGGACCATCGGGGAAACATGCAGTTGGCTTTTGATATCGCTCATGCGGAGATCGGTATCCCCAAGCTGCTCGATGTTGAGGATGTGTGCGACGTTGCCAAGCCCGATGAGCGTTCGTTGATGACCTATATCGCCTACTGGTTCCACGCCTTCTCACAGATGGAGAAGGTCGAGAATGCCGGCCGTCGTGTGGAGAAGTTCTTCAACAATATGCAAGGTGCCTGGGAAATGCAAAGCGCTTACGAGCGTAGAATGGCCGCTCTTCTCAAGGCTATCCGCGAGCAGGTCGTTTCTTGGAAGGGGTCAACCTTCGATGGCACCTATGCCGATGCTAAGGCGCAGGCGTTCCAGTTTGCATCATACAAGAAGGGTAAGAAGAGAGAGTGGGTAGCGGAGAAGAGCGATCTCGCAACATTACTCGGAAATATCAAGACAAAGTTGGCCACATACCGACTACGGCCGTATGACCCACCAGCACATTTGAGAATGGAGGTGTTGGATGATGAATGGAGCAACTTGTCCAAGGCGGAGATGAGCCGGGGACAGTTGATCAACGAAACTATTAGAGAGTATGTATCTTTTCTTTTTTACTGGTTTTCGCGCTGAAACTTTGCTGGAACTGCTGCTAACACCCCTACAGCATCAAAGACGCCCTCCGAAAATCCTTTGCCGACAAAGCCAACGATTTCGCTCTTGCCCTCAACACCATGCAACTCGCCATCTCCGGGCTCGAAGGCGACGTAGAAGACCAGCTGCACCACGTCCGCAAGCTCTCCGAGAACCTGCCTCCACTAGACGCTTACCTCAAGACCATCGAGGCCGTCGACCTCAAGTGCCAGGAAGCCAACATTGAAGAAAACGACTTCACAACCTACAGTTACGACGAGCTCTGCTACGAGCTCTCCCTCGTCAAGTCCTCCGTCTCCAAGAAGCTTGCCTTCCTCGAGAACCAGATGGTGGCCCGCAACATGACCAACCTGACGCCCATCCAGCTCGAGGAGTTCGAGTCCGTGTTCCGACACTTTGACCGGGACGACACCAACTCGCTGTCCGAGCTCGAATTCAGCGCCGCCCTGGCCTCTTTGGGCCTTGTCTTCTCCGAAGACGAAATGCACGAGTACTTCCTGTCTACCTCCAACGGCCGAGACCGCGTCACGTTCGAGCAGTTCATCCGCTTCATGGTGGACGTGACCGAGGACCAGAACACGGCCGAGCAGGTGTTCCAGTCCTTCCGGGAAGTCGCCGACGGGAAACCCTACGTGACCGAAATGGACCTCCGCCACTCCTTGGTCCCCGACGAGGTTATTGAGAAACTCATCGAGATCATCCCGAAGCACACCGGCCCGGACATGCAGAGCGACCGCGGCATGGAGCAGTACGATTACATTGCTTTTATGGAAAAGTTGATATCGGAACAGGAGGGTAGGGCGGCAAGCGCAAGTAGCAGAAGGAGCAGTAGGGCTAGTGGTGTAGCCGGTGGTGGTGCGGCGGCGCCCGGGCAGATGCCAAACCACAGCCATAGCGCTTCGGTTGGAGGTAGTATCAGTCATAGTAGGCATAATAGCCATGCTAGTATCGGGGGCAAGTCGGTGCTCGGGGGAGATAGTAGGAGTAATGGGCTGATGATGTCGCCCAAGAGCCCTGGGACTCCGGGGACGAACAAGCCGAATGGGTATCATTAGTAATGAAGTGATTGAATCCCCTGTGCTCATCTACTTTTCCCCTTCTTCTTCTTCTTCTTCTCCCTTTCTTGTTTACGTAATTCACTTTTCTTGGTGGTATATGGATTTGGATCGAATGGGATGGATGGATGAGCGATGGGTGATGTGTTATGGATGGATGGATGGATGGATGAATAAGGAGACGGGATAGGAAACTTTGGTGGGATGGGAGGAATAAGGGCGGATTTTTTTGTCTTGGGTGGACTTTTATATCTTTACTTTTTTTGATTGTGTTAGATAAGATTACATTACACTTAGTGATAGTTTTAAAAACCCAAAGCAAGCTTATGCAGTATGAGCATAGCAGGGAAAGTCCGTCTCCATACAATTAGTGGGTTAACCGGGTTCTTTCTGATGTGCTCGCATTTTAGTGAAGTTGAGGTCGGCTCATTTTTATTTTTTTTAGTTGACAGAATATAACAAAATCATCGGATAATGCCCCCTGTATTTCTAGGAACTGTAAATCAAGCAAGCAGTGTTATAATAATCAGGGTTTATAAAGATCAAGGTACATAAGGCGAAATAATTAAAAGGTATCAATCCCATATTGAACTCTATAATTACTCTTGTCATCTTCTTCACTGGCTTACATGCAAGAACAGTGGTGACTGTTTAGACTTTATAGAACATACCAAGCCATCAATAACAGCCCGGAGCCACGGCTCCTCTTACTTGTGTCCGTCATATGTGCCCATGTACACATTTATATAGAGAACCTCTATTCGCACGGGGATGAAACTCTATTCGCACAGGGATCCACCTTTGCTTTTCTAAGTATAACTTAATCAGACTTTGTTGTATGAGGCTTAGAGTAGTACCAAATTACTCATTGATTTTCTGCGGATTTTTAGGTTCAGATTTCAGTTTTATACCCCGAAATATAACCTAGATCTTACTTTTTTAAATTTTTGTATCAAAAATTCTTTTTATTATTTTTAATAATTCACTTTCATTCTCCTGGATTTTCTCGAGCTACTAAACACCTACAGCTCTTGGAAAAGCTATAGTAAATAGAGTAAAGAATAAGAAAAAATATGATATACCTTACTACCCTCTACTAGAATTCTTAAGGTATAAAAAAACATAGTCAAGTTTCACTTTTTACCCCCCGTGCGAATAGAGTTTTATCCCCGTGCGAATAGAGTTTCTCTTTATATATATCTCATGTCTAGTAATTACATTAATCCAAGGTCCCCCCCAAACAAAGTACACCAGTTGTGAAGTAAGGAAGTAGGTACACGCAGTTAAAAAGGGGAAAGTGTGCTAAACTGCTCGGCATTCACAGGTTCATAGATGTGGCCAGTCGATTTTTGTTTAGCTTGGAAGTTTTGGTCCGTCGCCATATCCACAAATTCATGTCGGGGCGTGAAATTCACGTGTTAGAAATAAGAAGGCGAGATGCTGCGATGGTTGAAGCCGTGGGTGGTCTCCATTATGCCTTATGGTGTTTGAGTCCTCCTCCTCCTCTTCTTTCTTTAGCTTCTTGCAGTTTGCGTTTGCGGACTCCCCTCTGATGGAAAGTTTCTTCATGGAAGGAAGCCGATGTTCTCTCTGTTGTCGTCAATAACACGGCCGTATCTGTTATCCAAACGTTAGCATACCATTTAACCAACCTCACAAATGAAGGGGACAGAAAGCACTTACTCCAGAAGTAACCTAAAGAACCACGCCTCCATATCCTCATGTCTCAACACCTTATTCGCCCACTCCCTCCCCTGAATCGCCACGCGCTCGGCCTCCTTCGTCCCCTGACTGACTGTCGCGCTCTCCTCGCTGAAGAACCGGACCGTCTCCAACCAGTCCTCTCCCTGCGTGCTCAGCGGGATGAAGTGCGCCCACGGCTTCAGCCACTCATAATGCCACTCCCTGAAAATGGCCCACTTGTACACCAGACTCCTGCTCTTGAGGAACGCATAAAACCGACCGGAAAACGCATTTCCGTCAATGTCCAGCACATGCTTGTACTTGAACGCATCCACCTGCTCGGCGTACGACTTGACCTCGAAAAATTCACGCTGCGCGTCGCAGTCGCCCGGGTCGCACTGGCCGATGTGCGAGAAGAACACGTTGATAATATCGCGGTAGTCGGACCGTGACACCTCGTTGACTACCCAATCCGGGTTCTGTTCGTTCTTGCCCTTGTTCACCAGCACCTTCGCGGTGTCGCGCTCATTGATCTTCTGCACGAAGCGCTGACGATGCTGGCGGCGCCATCCCCCGTTGCGCGAGAAGCCGCCGGTTGTGGAACCGCGCCAGTACAGCTGGTTGGCCTTGTCGTCCCAGAGCGGGTCCTTGCCTTCTTCGTAGGGGACCTTTTCGTACCAGTACCAGGGGGAAGGGTACAGAATGTCGGCGTACGAGGAAATCTTACTCTGCGAGAATATGGGGAAGAGATCGTGCACGACGTTGTAGGCGTTGGGGCGGTCGAAGAAGCCGAAGGTGGTGGAGAGCGAGGGCGAGAGACAGACGTCCGACATGGCAGTCCAGTTGTATACGAAGCCGAGCTCGCCCAGGCCGAACTGGCTGACGTCGTCGAGCCGCTGGGGCTTGTCGGCGCCTTCTTCGTCGATGAGGCGAGCAGGACTGTCGGCCGGGCAGCTCATGCGCGAGTGCGTCCATGTGGGCTGGTGGGCAAATACGTTGAACCGGGTGAACTTTTCCTCGGAGAAGCTGCCGGTAGGACTGAGTCCGCCATCGGGATCGCGGGTGAAGTCGTTTCGGTAGGCAGACCCCTTGTTCGCCGCGGGCATGTTGACGTTCTTCGCCCGCCCAACCAGCCGCGCCATGTCCTCAGCGGGAACGACAACACGCGGCTCGTCGTGAATGTTGAAAGCCAGGTCCATATCCGGTAGCCACTGCTTAAACTTTTTCATCATACCCTTGGTCGCCTCGACCTGCCACTCTTGTCCGCCACGGACGTAGACGATCTCGCCGTCACGGATCTGGAGGCCAATAAGGGCGTTTCCGTCGAATCCCAGGGCTTCCTTAGCGCGCATGCGGATGGTTCTTGGCGAGAGTCCCCAGAAGGGGGTGATGAGTTCGTGGATCATGTCGAATTCGTCGACGAGCTGGACATCATGTTCCTTGGCGAAAGCCCACCACTTGTCAAAGTTGGGAGGTGGGGGCAGTCCGTACCGCCTGCGGTACTCCTTGACGGCTTCCTTGAGGGTACGAGACTGACGGGTCTTGGTAGCTTCGAGATCGCGCTCGGCGTCGATGGTCAGATGCCATATTGGGTGGGAACCTTTCGGGGCTGGTTTGGGAGGTCGGATCGCGGCCGGTTTGGACTTGAAGTCGATGTTGTGGTGCGGGAGGTGGTGGGCGCCATTCTGGTAAGAGTCTTTCAACCTCTGTTGCCCTTGGCTGAGGGTCGAGGAGGAGGTGAAGAGCGAGTAGATGCAGAAGAAGATAAAGACGGTTCCCACCAGGATCAAGAGCTGGCGGGACCGCATCGTGTCAGTATTATGTAGGGTAGGTAGGTCGGTCGGTCGATCGTTACGTGGCGTAGCTTGCTCTTCCCATCGGCTATGCTCGTCCAAATTCTTTACTGCCGATGTTGCTGGTGTAGAGATGGAGGTTCGAACTCCAAATTAGAATACCGAGGGGGGGATTTCTGTAGCTTCGTAGCGCCTTCTTCGAACAAGCGGCAAGTCGGTCACAAAAAAAATTGGAACTAAAGTGTTTATCGTTGTCGGTGACAGTGGTGTTGAGCTGCCCAATTGCCCGCGGTTGGCATTGCCGCGGACGAACAGTGATATGGCTTGGCTCTGTAGGGTAGACCCAAAGCTCAAGAAATTGGTTGGTACAGAAAAAAAAGTTTAAAAAAAAAAAAAAGAAACACGAGAAAAGTGGCCTGTCACAGCATCTGGAAAGTGTCCTCTTCCACGGATTAAACTCACTGCACCTAAAGAATCAAGATCCCCGAAGTGCCTGTGTGCCTGTTTCCTGCCCGTTTCCTAATTTTGGAGTAACCGAGGTGACCCAGGTACCCCAAGATGGACATCTAAACGAAGTGGCGTACTTGATGCGGGCGTCAGGGGCCAAGGAGGGGCGGGCGGTGGGTTAGCCTTAACTACGGGTACCTGACCAGACTCGGGCGGTGTCTAGAATCAGCAGGGATCTGCATCTCCAGGTCAGCGCAAGCTCCACGGCTTCAGGGGCAATGTTACGCGTCCGTCGCCTTGATGGTGCTGGCTGAACATGAAGCAATTCCCATGTCAACGTGGTGCGGCTGCCAAACACATTGACGGCAATCCACTCGTCTCAGCTTCATGGTTCCTCCTGTAAGAAACTTCACCCAACTACTCAACATACTCATTTTTACCACATCACTTTCATCTACACATGAGGTTCATTTCATCACATCACTCGATTTTGAGATCAAAGTTGAACAGAGATTGGTGGAGGAACCAGCTCTTCAATTTTTGAGGTGGGTTATATGCTGCAACATTACTTGCAGAAACCAGACAGAGGTATCATCCTCCCATCGACTTCCCCAACACCCAAAGCATGGCTTGCTAGAGATCCTCCTCATTCCCGACTTTTAGCGAGAAACATCCGCTTAGTAGAAGAAGCCGATGATCTTGCCGGAGACGTGCTTGCGACGGGCCTCCTCGTGGTCCATGATGCCAGCAGAGGTGGTGAGGATGACGTAGCCGAACTGACGGGCGGGAAGGAGCTTGACAACCCACTTCTCGAGCTCAGCGAGGCGGACGTTGTAGCGGGGGGAGATGACACCGCACTTGTTCATGCGGCCGTTGAGCTGAACAACGATCTTGCCGGAGCGGTGGTCATCGACCTCCTCGAACTCGCCGATGTAGCCTGAAGGACAAAAGTGTCAGTGAAATGTCGCGACAGTTTAAACATTAGATATCATTGGTGACTCCAGTAACGTGTAAGACTCTCGCAGTTGATATATCGGCGACTTAAAAGACTAAGATCGTGGAGCGTAGTGAGACCTCGGCCTAGTTATACGCCGAATGGTGTGGTGGATATGGAAGTGATGAGGGAGTGTTCGATTGCGAGAGTCTTTCCACGGTTCCCTTCGTCGTTTGCCAATAATATCTGACAGTTGGGTTTGCGATTCGAACATACCGTGCTTCTGCATGACCTGGAGGAACTTGATGATGACCTTGGAAGAAGGGCGGATCAAGACCTGGCGCTTGCCGGCCTTCTCGGCGTTGTTGATGCTGTTGAGGGCATCGTGGAGAACGGAAGTGCGGACCATCTTGACGGTTTATTTGAGGAGATTCTCAAATCGGGAATGGGATCAGAGGTATCTGCCAGATCCATGCATGTTAGCCTTCGAGGCCCCGTGAGCATGGAGAGTGCCCTCTGGAACAACGCAGTGAAGGTGTCCCAAGGGTTCTGCCCGCTCAGTTGCCGACGAGGAGAAGCGTATCAGTGGTCGTCGACTTTCACCATCGCGAGCTGATTGCTTTCCTGGGCCTTTGCGAAGGGCATTATCCTGTTGTCGAGGACATTCTCCGGCGTCGTAGTTTCACATACCTCGGTGATGGGCTTGATGCTGAGAGGACGGACAAGCTAGCAGGTGAGAGGGGAAGAAGCCGTCAAGGTCGCGATGGTCTTTTGTTAAAAATTTCGAGCGGGCGGGTGGATTCTGTGGTGGTGGTCTGTGCGTTACCATGCAAAAAGTGCCCCGTGCGAATGCCCTAACGCTGGGTAGCTGGGCTACTCTTGGCGCTCGTCGGGCCGGCAGAGGTGCCCTTCAGGCGCATCACACAAAATTTCGGAATTTTGGAGCGACGGTTTCGCGCTGGCGGACGGCGTGGTGTGGGGAAGTGGTCGGTGCGCGCACATAATTTCTGTCCAGAGCTTTTTGCTCTTCGCGGAAAGACGAGAACTCGCAGGCCCCTCTCGCTTCCCTCGACCACCACCCATTGAAATACTTTCTCCATTAACTCTTCGAGGATCGTATCCGACAACAACCCCAAGCAAATCGCCAAGATGGTGAGACACCCGTCCCGTCCCCTACGTGCGAGCTGAAGTGTCGCCGTCGCGACCGTCGATTCGATATCCTAGAACCGATTACATCTCGAAAGAAGAAGCATGACGAACTAGGCATACCCGACATCGACGGCGCCAAACGCCCCGACATCTTCAGTCCGACACGACCCGATTACAATGAGGAAGCAAAAGAACACTCCCGCTAACATGGTCTTTTTGTGGAATTGTAGTCGGACGTAGAAGAGAACACTGTCCCCGCCTCCGAGGAGGTTGAGGTTTCCGCCGATGCTGCCCCCAAGGGCCAGATGAGCGTTCTTGATGCCCTCAAGGGTGTTCTCAAGATCTCCCTCATGCACGACGGTCTTGCCCGCGGTCTCCGTGAGGCCTCCAAGGCCCTCGACCGCCGTGAGGCTCACATGTGCGTCCTCAACGAGTCCTGCGAGGAGGAGGCCTACAAGAAGCTTGTCATTGCTCTCTGCTCCGAGCACAAGATCCCCCTCATCAAGGTTCCCGATGGCAAGCAGCTCGGCGAGTGGGCTGGTCTCTGTGAGTACACCTGTTATTCGAACAACACATCTTCGGGCTATTTTGCTGACTGTGCTATTAGGCGTCCTTGACCGTGAGGGTAACGCCCGCAAGGTCGTCAACTGCTCTTGCGTCGTTGTTAAGAACTGGGGTGAGATGTCCTCCGAGCGTGAGGTAAGAATTATACCCGAGTCTGCTGTTTAGCCACAGTTTACTGACAAATCACACTATAGATCCTCCTCAACTACTTCCAGACCGAGCAGTAAATTGGCGATTCGCATCTTGGCGAGGCGGAACACGTAGGGATGGACAGGCGGCAGACGCGTCCCAGACATTGGCTCTAACAAGCCCCGTGTTTGGTTGGACGTACGCTTGGGTAGACCTTACCGACTGGCACAAATGCTTAGAGCAGGCCTTAACTGGCTTCCCTGCAAGGGGCAATAAACAACGTAAAAGGTCCAAAAACTGCTGGCCAATTCTTGAAGTGACTCTGTATGAATCGTGTTGTTATGCGTCAAGTCCTGCAATTCGTATGCCATTGTCAATGGCGTCAACGGCGTCACAAGCCCATGGGAAGAGCAAGGGACGTGTTCTCCAAATGGGCAATGGAAAAGGGGACTAACACCCAAAGGTCGTAGTATGCATTTTGATATCATTTCTTACCCTCTACCATGATGATGTGGTAGCCAAATTGTGTCTTGACCTCACCAATCTTGGGGCTACTGGTGCTGCTGGTCTCCAAAGCAAACGCAATCTTTTCAAACTCGGGATCCAAGGTGCCCTTTTGCTTCCAACCCAAACTTCCGCCTATAATGTTCCGTGTAAGTGAGTGAGTGACATTGACTGCAAAAAAACCATAACAATCCGCCAGAACGGCCCAAAAAAGGGCAACGGGATGAACAACTGTGAAACAGCCCGCTACAATGAACTCAATAAGAAGCAGACAAAGGAAAAAGAGGTATCTCACCAGTCCTCGCCTTATCCTCACTGTACTCCCTAGCAACAGCACCAAAATCCGCTCCATCGCGGATCTTAGCCAGCGCTTCTTCCTTCTTGCCATGTTTCTCACACTATACAGTTCATCAGTAACCGCCCGCATGATACACCACTTCGACAAGAAGAGTAGACAGGAGCCAACTGAAGGGCAAGACACTGGGAAAAGCGCTTACCAGAATATGCCGAACGTTAATCGACTGAGCACCCTTGCTGGCCTTGCCGGCGTCCTTGCCCGCATCTTTGCCTGCGTCCTTGCCGCCTTTGCTGCCAGAGCCGGAACCGGAGGCTTTCTTGTCTTTGCCCATTTTGATTTTGGATATTGGGTCGGTGACGAGAAGCTGCGAATGGAAAGGGCGGGCAACGGATCGGTGAGTTGAGAGAGTGGGCGACTTGATGTTGTAAGATGAGTGGTGATGAGTTTGCAGACTCCAGCTTCCGTGGTGAGATGATGAAAATGGAAGTGGGGCTGCGTTGTGAGGATGGAAGTAGCAGCTTGAAGCGAGAAGCTGTGTTTGGGTCGGGTGGTGGGAGGATATTGGAGAGAAGGAAGGCGCTACAGAACCCTAACCCTGATTGGAGGGAGTTGCCCCTTTTCAATGTCACTTCGGCTGTCACGAAGATGGACACTCTAGAATTCGAAAGGAAAGATGAGCTAGGTCATGACTGCACTTTCTTTCTTGAGCTTAATCTTACTGGTGCTCTATACTTGCCTGTAGTTGTTCCCGAAATGGTCCAGAAAGAGGCAGGAACCTGGGACCTGGAACCTCGGCAGAGAGGGAGGAGAGGGAAGAAAGAGACTGGAAGGAGTCAGTCGCGAAGTTCGCACTCAGGAAGTTGAAGATCTTAAAGACTTGTCAAGAGTCATAATCCAGATAGATGTGGAAAGCAGTCTGCCGTAGCTCTCCCGTCTGTTCTCCTGGTTACCGTCAGCGATCCGAATGATATGTGATCGTGTGTCGCAACTGAACGTCGACAGCGATTTTATGCTCTTCCCAAGTTCGCTACAACCATGTTGAAGCAAGAACTTTCTTATTTGACTGCAATAGTCACATTTTAGAGCTTGCTTATCGATGACTGACAGGCGACGTCCGGAAGGCATGAAAGATACTACTCGGCAGGCGTAGTCGCTAAGATCCCGCTCCCGCCCAAATACGCAGCATATGTTGGTTGGAAAAGAAAGTGCTGATCTGAGAAGCCAAGGGCGAACCTCTCCTCCAAAACATGAAGTGACAAAATGAAGCTATGATGGTACAGCGACTTCCACATTTTCTTGCCGAATAGAGTCAAACGAAGCCCACATCATCATAGCAGTCGTGCTTTCTCTTCTCGAGGTCGCGAGTACCCAACGAATGTCCCGCATTTGGTGTTTATTTATGATAGCCCCCATGTCTCACATTCTCTCGTTTCTTTTCTTCGTCTTTCACAGCTTTCCATACTTACTTCATCCACTACGTGCACCTCACAACTCCTCTCACCTCACAACCTACTTTGCTTCATTGTTACTTCTCTCGGTCTTGTACTCCCTTTCTTGATCTTACACACATCTACCTCCTTTACCCAGATATCAACTTCCACGTCACAATGGGCTCAGACAAGCGCGAGAAATGGGTGAAGAGACGCGAGGCGAGCGAAGCCAAGGTGCTGGCAGAGAGGGAAGCTAGCGCCGCAGCGTGCGAATCAGAACCTCCCATCCCAACGCCAGATCCATCCTCAGATGACGGAAGCACAACGACGACGGCAAACACAGTAACATCCAAGGTGGACGAACTCATGCAAACGTACCACAACAGCAAGATGGGCGAACAAAAGGACAATGCTCTCGCCTACATAATGTATGCTGCCGGGGACGAAATGTATGCACATTCTTCCACGAACGACTGGAGACTACAGCATGTCATTGAGGCCGTCACCGCTGCACTTAAAGACGTGAATACTGTCACCACTACCGAGGAGAATGCAAACCACCATGTCCAGCGGCGAATCCAGTCCGAATCTGAACCTAGCGCGCTGCCTCCCCATGCCCATATTCACTCCAAGGATGTTGAGGAAGCTTCGGATAGTCCAGTCCTCCGTCGTCTGAACGAATACCCAAAATGGAACAGCGAATCTTGCTCGTGGCAAGCGTGGTATCAAGGGCTCGACAGGGCGTATCATGATGATTGTGCGGCGGGCCTTGATCCTGCCAATCACGCCCATGCTTTGGCGGCGTGGAATGTCATTTTGGACAAGGTGCCGCAGCATGTGATGGTGGCGCTGTTGAGCGAGGGAATCTTGAACCCGGAGCGGCCGGATCCAAGTTTGCTGTTGACTGCTTTGGACAAGCTTTTCGGTTTGGGGATGTAATTGAAGCTCAGGCATAATGCTTGAGTTTACATTTTCGTCAGCTTCCGAATGGTGATGCAGGGACAGGTTGGAACAGCTTTGTTGATTTCACTGCGAGGAAGGTTGTTGGGCTTTTGGTTCATTGAAGAGGATTTTGTTTCTGGCTTTCTGGTTTGCCGAATTTGTGGTTGAGGTCGAGAGTATCTTGGAAACAGGTTATCCGGTATCGGGGGCATAAACGATGTTGGTGGATTTGACATTCAACTTGAAGATGCCCGTCGCCAAATCAAACGGTGATTCAATGATCACAGGAGTATGGAGGAGAAACAGGAACAACCAGCGAAACAGCGATTTATTTAGATTAGTCGATACTTTCACAGCACTATAGGAACAATTGCCAAGTCACAAGATTGCCCCTCGAGATTTAACGTGTCTTCCGATCATACCAACTTACTTAAACCGTGTTTGGTTTCCAGGTAAAGAATTTTTGAGGCCATGAAATCTTGAATAAGTCATTGGACCTTTTAAAAAGAAGGAGGAAAACCTTAACACTTCGCCTTCTTGTCCTTTCTGACCTCTTTGTGAACCAACTCTCTAAAGCACTTCAGGTGCCATCTATTATAAAAAATGAGGTTCGAATTTGGACAAAACCTCAGAGGCTCCAAATTCTTGAATGTGAGTTTTGGGTCAAGAGACAACTAAGTGAAGAAATGCGATCACCTGTTCTGAGCAGCGACGAAACTATATGAGCAGCTGCACTGGTTTTGGAGGTTCGGAGGCGCCATGAAGATGAAAGTGAAAATTTTCAACCACAGCCGAGGATACAAGTAAGTGTTTGATAATTGGGTTGTCGCTTGTATTATACCAGACATATCCATCTTCAAAAAGGCATGACGGATCCTTTGACGACCATCAACACAAACCCCCTTTCCCCCCTCCCACCCCCCTCCCATTATACAATATGACTATTGTTCCCCATTCTACCTCCAAGCCACTGGAACAAAACAAACCGAAACAAACAAATGCACCGCGTCTCTTTAAATCCAATCCAAATATAACTCCCTTCTCCACCTAGTAATTCTTCCGATATGCATCGCATCTGCGTATATATATATTATCCGCATTGTCTACCAGTAGTAAGTTATTCCTTAAAAGCACCCACATCTTTCAACGCACCCGCTAGCCTTCTATAATCTCTCAGCAAATCCAACACTTCGCCTATCCGCAAATCGGCCGGGTTCTGAACCTCCATGAACCGCTTGATGGGCGGTTCAATCTTGGGGATTTCCTTTGGTGGGAGCGCGGGGGCTAGGTCGGGGAAGGCCTGTGTGTGGAGTTTGAGGAAATGTTAGTTGGTGTTCGTTTACATCACGGAGGAAGGAATACAGGAAAAAAAAAAAAAAAAAAAAAAAAAAAAAAAAAAAAAAAAAAAAAAAAAAAAAAAAAAAAAAAACACTAACCGTAGCTAAGTCCCCGCCATCCGCCACCGGCGTCCCCTTCCCTGGCACAGGCGGCATCTCTTTGTCCTTGGCCACAGGCGGAGGGGGTGCCGCCGATGACGGTGTGGACGGTGTGGTCCTGCCAAAGCTCCTTAGTCCGCTGATACCCTGCGAGAACCTTGCCATTGGATTAAACGAGCTGCTCAGGTTCCTGACGGAATCAATGAGCGCTGGATTCGACGAAGCGGGAGGCGCCGATGCCGAAGTCGGGATAGGGGTCGTCGCGGTGCCCGTCGTAGCCGAGTTTCCTTCCTTGGATTCCTTTGTTGATGACCCACTACCACCACCGCCGCTCATCCCAGCAGCCACAGCCGCAGCCGCTCTTTCCTCCACCGTTGGCCGCTTCCCTGACCCCGAAACACTCCTCGTGGTGCCCGCGCTGTCGGCGCTGGTATCCCTTGTTGCTAATGATGCTTTTCTCCCGCCGATGATGCTCAACACCCTATCATCCGCTGACCTGCTGGGCGTGTTGGACCGCTTTAGTGGATGCAGACCCTCGTCAGGCGTGTGAACCGAGCTGGCGGCGCTCCTCACGCTTGCGCTCCCCGCCATGGAATTGCCGTCATCTTCGAGAAGAGGAGGCGGTGGTGTGCCGATCAGCTTGCGCGCATCTTCAAGTGTCTTGGGCACGATGGCCTCCTGGTGCTCGCGCATCTTGCCAACAAGGAACTTGTAGCTATCGCCTAAGCTGATGCCGATGGTCTTGAGGCTCTGATCGGCCGTGGTGAAGACGGCGTCGCTGGCGGCGTTGAAGGCTTGTGCCGGCTGCGTCACCAAATCACTAAGCCGGCGATCACGCAGCCGCATGGCGTGGCGGGAGAGGGGAGGCTTGAGGCTATTGTTGGACTCGGAGGATGGGCTGGGGGTGGAGGAGACTCCGGCTGAGTAGGCGGGAGGGAATGTCTCTGCCCGAGGTATTGAGGAGCCAGTGGGAGTCTTTGCGGGTCCGGTGGGAGCTTCGTCGGCGCGGAGAGTGGAAAGGTCAACTGTTTCGAGGAAGCTGATGGCGGCTTCGAGACAGGTGAGGCAGTAGGATGACTCGCCCACTAGTTTGGGTTCCCAGCGGAAGCGCTGGATGAAGTTGACGTCGCTTATGACGTTGAGGTTCTCGGGCGGGAGGGTGATGAGGGTGAAGATGAGCATCGGCATAAGCTCGTCTGCGGATGAGGAAGGGTGGAAATGCGAGAGAGTGTCGATGATGGCTTTATGCGCTGCCTTGAGATGGTTTAGCTTGCCCAGGGGATACCGCGACTGGTTCATCAGTATCAACTCTTTCCTCGCCCCTTCCAGCCAGTCCCTGACCTCTTCTGTTCTCTTGGCCACGGCTCCGGGGTCGCTTTTGTCGATGTCTCCAATGTCCACTCCCAGATCGCTGGGGCCGATGCCTACCACGGCCAAAGCGGCAGTTTTTGATCGGAGCTTGTCATCCTGCGCTTCATCCTGTGTGGTGTGATGGCGGTAAATTCTTCCGTAGATGCCTTCGCAAAGCCTCCTCTCTACAGCTTCCTCCAACAGTATCCGCTGCTGCTCCAACGCTTTCCTTGCCTTCCTACGTTCGGCGTATTCCTCGGGGGTGAGCATTTCCGAGTCTCGCCTTGAAAGTCCCGCCTTGAGCTTTTCCTTGCTGCTGCTGCCCAGTTGGGCAGCCTTTTGGCGTAGTATACTGGCCGCAGACTGGCGCGTGCCCGAGGTAGATGCTGCAAAGTCATCGCGTTTTTGTCGAGTGGCTAGACTGTCGATATGGGTCTGGATGTGGGAGGCGGCAGTAGCATAAAAGTCTTGAAAGCGCTGAGAGAGCGAATCGATGTTGGGCGGTGCTGGGTGCACCTTTGCGACTAGGCCGTCGATGAAGCTGTCTGTCAGGGCGACCAACTCGATGGGGAGTCCTTCCAGATCGATGGACGACCTCGGGGGCTCCAAGTCCAAGCTGACTCTGCGTTCGAACGTGTCGGGCATCTCGGAAGTGTCTTTGACTGGGGACTGTATCGTGCTCGCTCTCTTGGGGCGCGTGATGTCTGGAGGCGTGGAAGGAGGATCGAGGCGGGTGAAGGAGCGAGATGTCCGGAGAGGACTCAGCCGCGGCGGCGGGTTGTTGCTACTGAAGGACATGATAATACCGCTTGTCTCACTGTTGTATTGATTTGAAGTTAGAAGTGTAGGTCTCTAGGAAGCGAAGGTGAAGTGCGACGCGCAACGTATTGGGAGCTGGGACTTCCTAGACATTACTGTGATGAATGACTCCACAGTGGAGAAATTGACGATAGACGAGGTGCTGGCAGACGATATGATTGACGCCGGGGGACACATCATGACATGGATGATAGTAGGGCAGTACTTACACCCAAAGCAAAAGACCAGTGCATGAGAATTCGAGACAGTTTGAAACAACAAGGTTGGATCCGGCTGAAGGGGAGCAACAGTCAAAGCCGGGGGCACTTGATGCTTGAGTCATCAAAGCAGTGTCCATAATTTAATGGTATTTCAAAGGTCCAGACATCGAATGTTCGAGTCCTTGTGAACAAGTTCATGTTTGTGGGAGATGCCTGACGGAGACGACGGGAGATGTGTGTCTCTAGGGTCCGAGCTAGGCGACTTCTTGCAGAGGTGGTGTTCTGTCTGCCACTGCAGCCCGGGTGGAATGACATTGCTGGCAGATACTCCACCTGGCAGATACATATCAAAGTGTCAAGGAAACTGAAGAGGAAAAAAAAAGAGGCCACTTGCTAGGTACCTCTAGGTATTCAACAAACTGAACTCATCCAAAACAACAAAATCAGATGATGTTGTATCTCGTGGCCAAATACATTGAAGAAATGCAATGTCCCGCCCTGGACTGCATGTCATGGGTGTCAAGGTTACGATTTCCAACGTCCAGTGTGTCGATCTCGACCACTTTGATTCAGACTCCGACTCTCATGGCAGACCCTAACCCTCATTTGATTAAAGAAGTGACAACGCATGGTGCATGCCACACCATCTGCATGTTTGCGCCCCCAGTTTCCACTTGTTGTGGGGACCTAAAGGCAGTGAGTGTTATCGCTGATAAGGAGGGGAACCTTGAGAGGTACCTGGACCTACCTACGCCTTTCCGCCATCGGCCGTTGGCATTGAGTGGCTGCGATCGTCATCACTGGCTGTCCGTCAATCAACGATTCCGGTGCCAACACGCTATCTTTCTGTCGCAGGTGACAGGCAGGCACCACTGCACCGCAGTGAGACGCACGCCACGCGGGAGGTCATTCACCCTCTACAACCAAACCTCAAACCACCCAAAGAAGCCGCGGACCGCCCTCCCCCAACAACCTACTCTTACCACATCCATCAACTGACCTTTAACTGACAACATCCCCTTGTTCGACAGAGGCGAACCACGTTCGACACCTTCTCTTTTATCCTCTTCGTTTTCTTCACTTTCAAGTTGTCTCGTACATCTCCAACCCCATCTTCAACTGGCCACGACCGCCACCCTCTCTCAACATGTTACCCTCTGGGAAGAGGAAAGCGGATGCATTCAGTTGCACATCCGCTGCTAGAGTCACCGCCAAACTGGCCTTGTCCTTTCTCGCTCTCACGACAACACCACTCGTCAACGCTTTCTTCTACGAAGAACCGAATGCGCAGATAGTCTTACCAATCGATGCATCACCCATCAAGCCACTTCTACCAGAGCCTCCAGCACCGGCTGAGCACAAATTCGTACGTCCCGTTTGTTTTCGTTATCAAGAAGCGGCCACTAACACAGATTTGCCACCGATAGACACTCCGACACATCTACCACCACGGTACCTACGAACATCCGACACTGCACCGCAAAAAGGATGTACCCGCACAGAACGCCGACGTATGGCTAGCGGCCGACGATGAATATGGCCAAGAGCGCATCGGAACCCTCAAGGCGCGCAGCAGCCCGGTGCGGATACAACGACTTGCCGACCGGAGGCCTAGCGTCGTAGATCCTATGGTCGCTTATGCACGACAACAAGGCTACGCTTCCGTCCTATCACCCGAGGCATGGACCATGGACGAGGTTGCCGGACCTGATATTACGGATAAAGACACCATCATATCATTGGCGCTTATGGCTGCTGATGCCTATGTGCAGACTCCGGATGGCGCAGACTGGGAGGATGTTGGGGCCCCGTTCAACAGGAGCCTCGATTTTGGATGGGAGGGTGATGGACTCCGGGGCCATGTGTTTGCCGATGAGACGAATTCGACCATCGTTATCGGCTTAAAGGGAACATCGGTTGCTGTTTTCGACGGTGACGGCACCACCACCAACGACAAGGTCAACGACAACCTCTTTTTCAGTTGTTGCTGTGCTCAGCAAGGACCCTGGACCTGGCACCAAGTTTGTGATTGCGCGACAGGCACTTACTCTTGCAACAACACCTGTGTCGTCCAGGCATTGCGCCAAGAGAACCGCTATTACCAAGCCGGTCGCGAGCTTTATGCGAACGTCACTGAGCTTTACCCCGACGCCAACGTGTGGATTGTCGGGCATTCGCTTGGAGGAGCCATGAGCTCTTTGCTTGGCTTGACTTATGGTGACCCGGTTGTGACGTTCGAGGCAGTCCCCGAAGCTCTCCCTGCCAAGCGACTGGGACTTCCTATCCCCCCTGGATCGGATCCAGATGCGCCTCAGACTCGAGAGTACACGGGAGCTTTCCACATTGGTCACACAGCCGATCCGGTGTACGTCGGTACCTGTAACGGAGCTACCGCAACGTGCGCTATTGGCGGATATGCAATGGAGTCAGCTTGTCACACCGGCCGGGAGTGTGTCTATGATACGGTTGGTGATTTGGGCTGGCGTGTTGGCATTGGCACCCACAAGATTCGTGTGGTTATTCAAGATGTCCTCAGAAAGTATGAAAAGGTCCCCGAGTGCAGGTTTACACCGGAATGCAGAGATTGCGGAAATTGGAAGATGTATGAAAGCAATGGAACCGAAACCACGACCACCTCGAGCGCGCCCACTTCGACTTCCAAGACCCGGACCCGGACTGAAACCTGCAAAACTCCGTAAGTTTTTTTGATATCACCTAGTATTTGCAAGTATACTGACAAGTGACAGGGGATGGTGGGGATGTTTGGACGAAACCACTACCACAACTGGGACGGCAACCACGACGACAAGCGAAGTGACCACAACCTCTACCACTACGTGCCACACTCCGTAAGTAGATTACTGAGTAAACCTTGGCATCAACGTTGCTAACCTTTCAAACAGTGGATGGTTCGGTTGCAAGGACAAGACCACAACCTCGACTACATCAACAACAACTCCTACTGCGACGACAACAACAAGCAGTACCACATGCCTAACTCCTGGAAAGTTCTGGGGATGCTATGATAAGACTGCAACGACGGATATCGGATCACCATCCACTTCGACAGAGCTTATGATTACTTCAGCCCCAGCCCTGCCGAGCTCGGTGCTTACCCCGTCAGCAACGGCTACTCCGCCAGAGGGACAGCCTGGCGATAGCGGTAAATGTTGCCGTGGCAGGACATGGTTCGGGGTGTGCAAAGACTATGAGGGCGGTGATGAGCCCGTTAACGATCTATAACGATAATCATGGTGATGGGTAAGGTATTGGCGTTTATTTTTTGTGAGATTATTTCTAGGTTTTTGGGTATGACCACGGGCGCGAGTTGGGAATTTCAGGATGAAGGGTTGTAGTTTGGCACAACAGGCAGATACATACGCACGCTAGAGAAACACACACACACACACACACACACACACACACACACACTGTGACAGAGAGGAATACGGGCGTCTTGAAGGTAACGGTATTATTATTATTATTATTACATTGCATCAGCAGCAGATATCATATCTTTCTTTTAAGACAACTGATACGTGATCAAGATGTCATCGGATGCAAATAGCATTTGGGTAGTTAAACGCCGTGGCAAATATGTAACAATGATGGGCTGCGCAGACTTAAAGTACTGTTCACAGCCACGTGAAGGAAACCATGGAAAGCCAAGGAAGACTATGCTTCGGTGTGGTTGCATGTCGTAACATGTCTTGCTCACACGTGTGTATTTCCCTGCTGGGCGAGAATGCTGGTGATTGAAGCCGTCATTCGTCCATTTGTTGGTTTGCGGGAGGGAGGGGGGTGTTCTGTTAGTTGCGACATGCATAAGAGAGATCCCATGCCTGGCCGTTCGGCAGCGCAAACTCAGCGGTCCTATGCCCTATGGGTTATAGCGTGCATCACCCCGTATCGACCAGAGCCCCACGCAGAGCACATCGTTCCAGTGCCAGGATCGCGAACGCTGCCGCCGTCGTTCCCTACTCGAGCCACTGTCAACCTCTCATTTGCCTTGAATCGTGTTGGACCGTAACCGGGTCTCGTGCCGGTTACAACGCATACATAACTTTCTTTTACTCAATCACTATACTTACCCCATCTCTTGGCAGGTGTACCTATCTATTCCTTGACCTATCTGACGTTGGAATTCATTGAACTAGAGGCATCACCATTTCTTCACCCTTCTCTTGTTGCGCCGAACCCTTCCCTGGATTACACCGTCTGCCTATACTCGAGATACAACCGGACGATTTGCGCCGACGCCACCGCCGCGCTGCTTGAAAGATTCCAGTGACCTTCTCCGCAAACTTTACACGACGACATCCCGAGAACAGTATACGACGACAGACTCGGCTCGGGGAAATAAGCGAGGAACATACCTACACGAAACGACGACGACGCCTTGGTTACGGACATCCTCCAAAGCTAAAGTTGAAGAAGAGGAAGGCTACAGGAACTGGACTGAACTCGGGACGAGAAACGAAAGGTTACCAATACCCGCTCGCTGCGCTCGGTCACGGTCGACTGCGAGGGGACGCCGAGTTAGGTCTTCAGGATGATGGAAACACCTACTTCCTCGAGTATCAAGAAGGCGGCTGCCTCTGTGAATTTGGAGTCGGAGTTGACTTGCTCGGTGAGCTACTCTTTCTTTCAATAGTCTTCCTAGTTTCAAAACTTGGGCTGGTTCGGACGGAATGATATGCCATGATGCCATCTGTCACGGTCCGTCCCCTGTGTGGGATCTGCCGTGCCATGCGCATCAGATTGCGCCCAAGCCATGTGTTCGCCATGTGTTTCCGGACGGCAACAACAATAACATCGGACGAACTACTCACCCTCTCTTCCCCTCCCAACTTCCATGCCCATACCGTCTACGAAAACACAACAACGAACTACACACACATTTTTCGCTGGAAAATAATCACTAACAACCTCAACCCTATAACAGATCTGCACCGACCTCCTCTATCAACCCCTCACCCTCCTCGACTGCCTACACACCTTCTGCGGCGCCTGTCTAAAAGAATGGTTCGCCTCCCAAGCCTACCGCGCCGAAAACTCTCCTCTCCCGCCGCCACCTCCCTCGGAACAACACAAAGTCTTCACCTGTCCAGCCTGCCGCGAGCCTGTGCGCGACACCAAGCACGATGCGCGCGTCGTAACCTTATTAGAGATGTTCTTGGCTATGAACCCCGAGCGAACAAGGCCGGAGGAGGAACGCAAGGAAATGGATGAGAGGTATATAAAGGGGAGTAAAGTGCTGCCGAGGATCAAACGGTGGGATGACAGGACGGAGGAGGAGAGGAGGCTGGATGAGGAGGAACGGAGGGTGTTGCATGAGGTGCAGGAGATGAGTTTGAGGGAGGCGTGGGCAGCTTTGGAGGCGAGCAATGGGAATGGTAGTATGCTAGGGACGGGCAGTGCGACGGGGAGTATGGTGGGTATGGTAGGGGGAAGCGGGAGTGCGGTTGGGGGTTCATCGGAGAGGAGGAGGAGGGCATCACTGGCACCACATTCATCTCATCAGGGGAGGACGAGTAGGGATGTGAGTAGGAATAGGGCCTCGGGAAATGGAACTGGGAGTATGGTGGGCAGAGATCGAGAGAGGATGAGGGATTCGTCGGCTGCGCCCAGCAGTAGCAGCAGGATACGGGCGCACAGCGCGACGCTGCATCCGGAGAACTATTATGCGGAGGAGAGGAGGAGGCTGAGGAGTGAATCACGGCAACGAGAGGCGGAAGAGCGGTCGAGGCAGCTTGAGCACCAGTCATCTCTCAGGTCACTGATCAGCGCGGATGACCTGGGCGATATCGATATCGAGCGGGAGATTGAGGAGTTTGCGCGACAGATCCAGGAGGAAGGGCTGCTGGATGGACTGGATCTGGATAACATCGATTTGGACAACAACGATGAGCTCAGCAATAAGATCATGGAGGCGTACAGGAGACGACACCGGGAGAGGATACGGGCGATTGCGGAGAGGAATGCGAGGAGGAATACTACTGCCAGTACGACGCAATCATATAGGCCGGAGCCCTTGACGATCTCGAGGACGAGACCGCCATCGGATCACGCTACGCAACCAGCGAGCGTACGCAGTAGAGTTTCACGGTCGAGGGAACCAAGTGCCAGCAGTAACGAAGAACGGCATCGATATCCTCCATCCGCGGGTTCGGCGCATTTGGAAGTTCAGGGAGCTTCGAGAAGGCGAAGGACGACAAGCGGTGGCAGCCGGAGTTCGACCGTGCCAGTCCCGTCACAAAGCGAACAACCACCTCCCCGTGTGTCAGCCCACCACCGTTCACAGACCGAAACGACGCAACCAATCAGACCAAGCGCGGGAGTGGTCACGGAGACACGAAGCTCCAGTTCACCAACCATCAGCAGCAACCCGCTACTAACAACAACCACGGCAAACTCATCAGACATGAGGGCACTGTCGTTCAATGCTCGAGTTGCGGGGATAGGGGGCATACAGCCACACACGCAAACAGACGGTTCTTCGGATTCTGATAATCCAGGGAGGAGAAGGACAAGGACGACCACTGATCGACGATCTTCTGCACAATCAGAACTTGCTTCCGCCTCGTCGGTACCCAACTTTGTATCAACCTCGGGCCCCGTAAGCACCCATCTGGGCAGCACACCACCAGCACAGCCACCGCCTAACATGCCGCGTTATCCGGAACCCGTCATCAACTGCAACGGCTGCGGCATGGAGCACATCGAGTATAAACTTCACTTCAACTGCTCCATCTGCCACAACGGCGACTGGAACATCTGTCTCGACTGCTGGCGCAAGCGCAAAGGATGCCTTCATTGGTTCGGTTTCGGCTACGCCGTCTGGCACCGATGGAACAAGATCAAAGCAAGTCACCCAAACCTTCCTCCTCCGCACCGGCTGATCGCCGTCCGGTACATGCCGCCTCCCAAGCCAAGCGACACCAGTCCTCGCGCCCGCAGTCTAGCCAACCCTCTCGACCGCCTTCAAAGCGGTACGTTCTGCTGCCGCTGCTCTGCTTTTGCCAATGAGTGCTACTGGCGCTGCGAGTTCTGCAATGAAGGCGAATGGGGATTCTGCAATAACTGCGTCAATCAGGAAAAAGCATGCTCGCACCCCTTGCAAGCCCTCACTTATATACCTCCATCTTTGTCCGGCTCTCCCAGCGGTACACCACCAACTGATGCTGCGGAATCAACCAGCCCGCTCGCAAACCCAACAACAGCAACCACAACCCCAACCCACTCCCGCTCCTCTTCCATCTCCCGCCCCTCATTCCTGTCTCTTCCACCCCCCTTCTCAAGATCCAACCTCTCCGGCCCCGCCACCGGCGCCTACAGACCTCTAACCTTCTCCCCGCCCTGCGAACTCTGCTCCGTCCCCATTCCTCCCCACGAACCACGCTTTCACTGCCCCTCTTGTCCATCCAAGCACACGCTCCAGCCACGGGCAGGCGAATACAACCTCTGCCAGGGATGCTACGACTCCCTGGTTCCCGGTTCCGTAGCCGAAGAAAACGGTCCCCGCGGTTGGCGCCGCTGTCCACCCGCCGGCCACCGCATGACCATCGTTTCCTTTATTACCGACGACCGCACCGGTGTTGAAAGGAGGAAAGTGTTGAACGAAATTGTCGGCGGCCATCGCCTAAAGATTGAGAGTTTCCTGCTCGGGGGCGTAAGGGGAATGCAAATATGGAGTTGGCAGCATGATGCAGACTCTTCTTCCTCATCATTACCACCACTACCCTCTCCCACATCCTCCCATGCCTCCCATACCTCGCATACCTCGCATACCTCACATACCTCCCGTCGTGCGTCCTCCTCTTCCAAAGCAGACCAAGGCGACACCAACGACGACACCAACAACGACAACGACAACGAAGATGAAGACAAGCAACCCAAAAAATGGCTCCTTCTCCAACGTCTAGTCTCCCTAGACGTCTCCCACCCCGCCGCCATCTTACCCGGTCAAGAGGAGGGAGAAGGGGAACCATTATCCCCATCATCACCACTTTTCTCACCAACATCGCCAACCTCATCATCAGCAGGCCGATTGACAACAACCGACCTTTTCCCACCTGATGGCGGCACGGGAACACGCGTGGTTGCTCGGTTTAGCTGGTACCGATCTTCCCCGGAAGCCAAGAACGAGCTGATTTTCCCCAAGGGGGCGGAGATCACCGAGGTGGAAGGGTTGAATGAGGAGTGGGGGGTGGGTTGGTATATGGGTGAAGTGGGATTGTTTCCTAGGGGGTATTGTATGTGAGGTGAATTTTTTTTGCCGTTTGAAACACAATACATTACTGTGAATGGAAGGGTATTTGAAACGGACGGTGGAGGTAGTGGGTGGTTCGGTGAGATGGATGGATGGAAGGAGGATAAATGGAGGGAGATTGATGAGGGAATGAAGATGATGAGAACATGAAAGCTTGAATGGTACTGGTACTACCCTACCTACTGATCACTAGCTAATTCATAATGAGTGAGTGAGTGAGAAGGAACTTGTTGAAAGTTAGGTGACATATCAAACTTGTGTGAATTAAGGTGCATTCATCCATTAGGCAAGGCAATTATTTGTGCTATGTTCAAAAAACCCCTTTTAGATTGTATATTACGATTTCGTGACCATCCAACTGAATGCCATAGTTGACACCGAAAATATGGATGTCTTAAGACTACTGCTTTTTCCGTCTATGGAAAACGATATTCACACCTAACCCTAAATTCCAGTTTAACTTTCCGTAAAGTGGATATATCCTCTTATAGCAATGAAATTTCTTCGCAGGCTTTATAAAAAGATGTGACGGAAAAGAGAGAAAGTACAAGCCAAGGATCCCCCCAAATCAAGACGATTTCTTCTAGCCCTGTCTCGCCAAAGCCCGACTCCTCTCCTTCTCCCTCTGCAGCTTCTTGAAGAAGGCGCTCTGCTCCGCCTTGGCGGCACCCTTCTTCTTCAACCCCTTATTCGCCGCCTTGTTCTGCTCAATGTACGCCATATCCTGACCCCCACTGAGCTCGCCCAGGGTTCCAGCCATTCTCCGAACCGCCGCCGCTCTGCCCTTTGCACCACCACCACCCCTTCCGCGCCCGACCTTACCAAACAAATCGTCCGTCTCGACATCATCCTCGGCGCCCTTTTCGTTGTCGACCAGCGTGCGCTGCAGCAGCTCGCGCCGCTCCTGCGCCGTGGCGAAAGCCAGGTCGGGCGTGTTCTCGATGTTGGCCAGCTGCGTGATCACCTTGAAGGCGTAGCCCTGGTCGACCAGGAAGGCCTGGCGCTTGGACGAGTAGTACATTTCCTGCGTGTCTTTGGACACGAGCGAATAAAAGAAGGCGTTGAAGCCGACGTCGTTACGGCGCTTGGCTCGGAGAATGCGGCCTAGACGCTGGGCTTCCTGACGACGGGAACCGAAGTGGGATGAGATTTGGATGAGACAGGTGGCTTCGGGCAAGTCGAGCGAGGTGTCGCCGATCTTGGAGAGGAAGAGCGTGTTGACTTGCGGGTTGTGCTGGAAGTTTTCGAGCACTTGCATGCGCTCGGCTTGGCCGGTGCCGCCGTAGATGAAGACTTTATTCAGCTTGAGGGCGTATTGTTTTAGTGAGTACAGCTCGTCGGAGAAGACAATGATCTTGTCGCCGCGGGCTTCGTGGTAGTTGATCAGGTACTGGCAGGCCTGGAACTTTCGAGGGTTCATGGCGTAAAGGGTGCGCTTCATACGCGAGTTGGCACGAAGATACTCGTCGTAGAATTCGGTGGGCATGGGGCACCACACCTCTGCACACTGGACCTTGGCGATGTGACCCTTTTCGGACAGCTCCATCCAGTTGGCTTCGTAGAGCTTGGGACCGATAAGGAAGTTCAAGTGGGAAATCTTGTCGTCTTCTCTGAGTAGGGTGGCTGTGAGACCCAGCTTGGAGTGCGACTTGATGGAAGAGATAACTCTTCGGAAGACGTCGGCAGGGACGACGTGAACCTCGTCGAGAAGCATCAGACCCCATTCACGACTCTTTAGGAAATCCATCATCTTCTTGGAGTCGTGAGATCGTTCTCGGTTGTTGGTAACCATAGAATATGTAGTAACAATGATACCAGTATTACCAGAGAACTTGTTCTTGCTCTCAGCGGTAAAGACGGCAATATCGTCGGGGTTGATGTTGGACCACTTGAGGAACTCCTGACGCCATTGCACAACGGACATACTGCTTGTACACAGGACGATGACACCCTTCTTGATGGTGCAGGCAGCCGTGATGCCGACCAAGGTCTTGCCTGCACCGCACGGCAGAACAATGATGCCACTCTTTGCTCTGCCGTTACCAAACATTTTGCTAAGACTCTGCTCCTGGTACGGACGAATCTGTGTGTTTGGCCGTAAATCGATTTCCAGGTCCGCGTTATTAGAGTCGTTCCTGAAGTCGTACTCCTCCAAGATGGGAAATCCTAGGTCAAGACAGCGTCGTTGGACAATCTCGACGGCGGTTTCGGGGATTTCAAAGGCATGGACGGCGTCCTTGTCGTCCTCGTCGTCTTCCTCATTGATGGCTGCGTAGAGGTCGGCCTCGTTAGTCGCCGCAGCGCCCGCGGCCCCGTCCTCGGCCGTCTTCTTGTTGCCAGACTTGTTGAGGTCTGCCTGGTTCACACCGGCAGCATCTTTTGTGCCGGGGATGACCAGGCCGCCCATGGTGGGCGCATAGGAGGTGGTAATATCACCGGAGCCCTGGACACGCCACTTTCCGATTACTTCATCGCGGAGCAGCTTCTGCAACAACTCGGCATCCGAGCTTTCTACAAAGTACTTGTTGTTATTCAGCACGAGTTTCACCTTGCCGTAGCTCTTTGTGCACGACTCAATGAAGAGGCGAATGGACTCGGGAAGGGGGGTCTTGAGGAAGCGATCCAGGGTATCTATAATATCCTTTGACTGCAGGCCAATGGAGACACCAGCGTAGAGACTGTGTGCTGTCAACTGATACTCATGCAGGAAGTGCGGCCGTGACTTGGGCTCGGCAATGGTGACGAGGAAGTCGGTGACGCGGTCGGCGTCCGGGCTGAACTTCTCGAGGATGATGGTGCCCTTCTCGGGGTCGATCCACAGCGGCTTCTGGTCGTGGTCGGGTTTCAAGTTCAGATACGAAAAGTCGCGTTTCCCGCTGCCAAAGAACTGGGTGGCGCCGTCACGATGACTGCCGCCACCGTCCTGTCGGCTCTGGAAACGGCTACTATCGACGGCCCATGTATTGACGAACTCGTCGGCCTCGCGGGCAATCACCTCCTCTTTCCTCTTGATGACCTCGTCGACGTCGTCGTCGTTCAAATCATCATCGCCGTCCGACTGGAACGAGCTCTCGAGGCTGCGGGGAGTCGCGGGGCCGGGAGTGGACAGGGCCGAAGTGCGGCCAGCTTTGGCAACGCCGGCCTGGGGGGGGCCGACCGCTTTTCGCTTGGGCGGCATTATATGTATGACGAAAATGTGATCTCCTTTCTTTCTTTCTTGTCTCTGCTCTGTTTTATCTATTTGTAGCAGTTCAGTTCTAGAAGAATGGATTAGCAGGCGGACGAATGTAGAATGCCAATGCAGTGGCAAAAAAAGAATACAAGGTTGAAAGGACGGGAGTTTGAAATGGATGATGAAATTCCACTTTGTCTTTTGTACGCTACGGTAGATACCTGGCTCTACAAGTAGAGGTATTGTAGGGTACAAGTACAGGCCTTGTTTGCTTACACTGCGGTTCCTGTCCTGTTATGGAAATTGTTAAGGCGATACCGTAGGAGCCGAGCCGCTATGACAGCAATGCCGACAGGGGCCAGACACGCTACACTAGTTTAGTCATCAGCCACGCTTATTTTGTGGGGAAGCGAGTCTTCTGGAGCCAACCTGGAAGTGGAGGGAAGGAACCGTTCGGCGTGTGCACTCACAGTTGCAGGCTCCACCCGTGTCACCCGCTGTCCAGTCCGAAAAGCACCCCGTGTTGAGTGGTGGTCGGGTCGGGTCTGGTCTGGGTGGGTGGTCGAAAAGGGGGGGGGGGGGGGGGGGGGGGGGACGGGACG
>NW_009799101.1:1173291-1269693 GCF_000213175.1 Neurospora tetrasperma FGSC 2508
GGGGAACGGGACGACCGCGTTAAGTGCCGTGATAAAGTTCGGTGAACCCTTTTTTTTTGGACGTGAACATTTGTGGCGATCTAAGAGAACCGACGTCGAAAGCATCTTGGTGTCATACATACCACATAGAACCCAACAACGACGAAATATCCCAAAATCAGGGATCAGAACGAGCCATCTATCTACCTTTCTGCGCATAAGTAACCTCTTCCTGTCTGTCACTGTCATCATGTGGTAAGTAAACTCCCGCCTGCCGGGCATGCCATGACCTGACACCTCGGCATGCCTTCTATGTTCCCCTTCTTTGCTCGTGTAGAATCACTTCCACGAACCACCTGCTAACTAGATCCTCTCCCATCCAGTAAACACGTTCTCAACGCTCAAGTCTCCATCCGGTCACCATGCTGTACGTAACCTCAGTCTCAAATAAACGAACCACCACGATTCCCTGTCACCATCATACAACAACATGGAACGTCGCAGCCATACATACATACATGACCTAACACTACACCCACCTCCTACGCAGGCCGCAAATGGTTCGACTGCCCCGAATGCCACGCCGAGTCCGAGTCGCACCCCCTTAAGAAGACACTTGAGATGACGTTCGCCTGCAAAAAGTGCAAAAAGTGTTTCCGCAAGGATGCGACCGAGTTCGAGGATTCCGACGAATACTGCCCGCACTGCGACAACCACTACATCATCGAGGCCGTGACGCCCAAGGCTGCTCTCAGGGTTGAGGGCGAGGATGCGAGAATGGATGCGCGCATGCTGAAGGACGAAAGAGTCAAGCAAACGAAGAAGACCATGAACCAGATCTCGATATTTGACCCGGATGTGGATGCTGATAAGCTTGGTTGAGTGGTTGGGCTGTTGGAGTTGGAGTTGAAGTTGGAGTTGGAGTACGGGATTACAACGCAGCGAGGAAGGGAAAAAGAGATACCATTTAGAGAAGCATATAATCAAAATGGGTGGCTTATTGTCACTCACATCATATTGCACATCACACCATCGTTCCGTCCGTTCAGGACCTTGCTTGGTCGTCATTCGTGGTATTACTTCTGTACCTCAAGGCGTCTTCTATGTTTTTGAAACGTGGTACGCAGTAGTAGCAGCAGCATCACGGCATCTCTGCTACATCATGCCATACCCATCTCCGCCGCCACAGACACCTTTACTCATTCGGCTTGCTCTCGCCCACCCCCCCTTTAGTGGTCACCTGGCTCATCCTGGCTCCTGGTCAGTATGGCAGCAGTGCCCGTACCAGGAGTCCGGCCCTTCTTCTTCTTGTCCGCCTCCTCCTGCTTCTCCTGCTCAATGTTCTTGACGTAGTTCTCGATATCCTCGACAGGGAGCATCTCGAGCTCCTTGCCGGGAGCCATGATGGCAATCTCAATGTTCTTGGCGCCCGTCTGCACAACTTCGAGTAGGGACTTGATGGTCAGGCGGATCGTAGCCTCCCGGTCCATGTCGTCCTTGTAGTTGCGCTCGAGGAATTCGCGAACCGTCTTGCTTGACCGGCCGATGGCGTTGGCTTTCCTGCGGGGGTGTTAGCTCCATCCATGCTCAGGACTGTCTGTGTGGTGCTAGGTTTGTGTGGACTGACCATGCAGAGTAAATGCCCGAGGGCTCGGTCTGGTAGAGCCTGGGAACATCGCTGCCGTTGTCGAAGCCGACGATCAAGGTGCTAATACCAAAAGGACGAACACCACCACTCTGTGTATACCGCTGCTGCACGCCGGCAACATACTTTGTGATGTACTCAATCGTGACGGGGTCCTCAAGGTTGAGACGGTGCGACTGGGCTTCTAGGCGAGCCTTGTCCACCAAAATTCTGGCATCGGCGTTCAGACCGGCAAAGGCGAGGCAAACGTGCTTGTCGACCAGGCCAATCTTGGAGGGGGTGATTCTTGTGTCTTGGAGCTTCATGGCCGACCTCTTTTCGCAACCAAGGACGACGACATCCTTGCCCTTTACGCCCACCGCGCAGGTACCTATGTGTATCTCCGCGTTAGATACCTGTAGGACCTCCAACCGAGCTGGGACAGTGTCGGGTCTAGGCGACAGCGCATACCTCTCTTGACAGCTTCACCGGCATACTCGACTTGGAAAACGTGTCCATCGGGACTATTCGAATGTTAGTTGGTGGGGTTCTCGGGGTTCGCATCGCATAACGTCGATATCGAGGTGTGACGGACCTGAAGACTGGATGAGGTTATGGGTTAGCGGGGCCATGATCGCGGCTGGGGCAGAGACATGGATGGACATGGGAATGTGGACGAGGTGATGATGTACCTGAAAGAGCTCTGTCGTATCCGGACGCCATGGTTTACTGCTGGGTATCAATCGTGGTGTTGTTGGGTTGGTGAATCGGAGCTGATGCGCCGGGGAGATTAGGTAGATAACGGGACTGGTCGCAAGTATGGCAAGGAAAACAAAGTCGTGTTGTTGGTTGGCAAGTGGATGGACTGAAGTTGGGGTTCGGGATGGAGGCTGCGAAGCTGTGACGACTGACGACTTGAACGACACTCACTCACCAGAACGGGAGCTTCCACCTCTCAGCGTCAATGTCCCCTCAAACAGGCCCAAGCTCAGGGCAGGTAGGTACAACAGCGGGATATGCCCCTGTAGCACTTTGGCAGGCAGGCAGGCGGGCAGGCAGGCAGGCAACGACGCGCTGCTGTGAAAGGCCAGACCCTGTACCTGTCTTCTCTTGGCTTAGGTATCTACCTCTAGTGTAGAGGTATGAAAACAACAGCTTGACACATGCCAGTAAGTAGAGCACTAACAGGATTCCGTCGTGTCAGCGCCTCTCATTGTTAGTTCATTATCAGTTGAAAGACTTTTTGACTCAGTCTGCTTCAAGCGTAGTCAGTTAACCCTGGTAAAAGTCATTGATACCACAGCCAACCCTGGTGTTCCAGAAAGTCTACACTGGAGTTCCAAAGGACGGGAGAAGGAAGCAATTGGTGAACACAGCGATATCGGGAACAAGGACGACCAGGTTCTCAAAATACCTGTAAGAAAGTTTCCGTTTTCTTTTTTTTCCTGTTCTCTCTTTGCAACTCCAGAGACTAGTCCATCATCACCAACATGGCCTGCCGACATCGGTCCTCGACGACAACCCTCGCCAGACTGGCCAAGCCAGCAAGACTCACTCCCAGACTGAGCACTCAGCCCCAGCTTCAGTCCCAGGTTGCGTCGGCGGTCCGGTGCTTCAGCAGCTCTCGTCCCCACCAGCTCAAGGAGACGAGATGCCAGCAGGGCAAGTTCACCAGCGAGACCTACCCTGAACTCAAGAGGGATCCTCGCTATGGTCAGGTCACCAAGGAGCATGTCGACTACTTCAAGGGTCTTTTGGGCACCGAGTCTGCTGTCATTGATGGCGTGACCAACGAGAACGCCACCGATGATATCGAGCCCTTCAACAGCGATTGGATGCGCAAGTATCGTGGCCACTGCAGACTCGTCCTCAAGCCAAGCTCGACTGAGGAGGTCAGCAAGATCCTCAAGTACTGCAATGACAACAAGCTGGCTGTTGTCCCCCAGGGCGGCAACACCGGTCTCGTTGGTGGCTCCGTCCCCGTCTTCGATGAGATTGTCCTCAACATGGGTCGCATGAACAACATCATCGAGTTCGACGAGGTTTCCGGTATTCTGACTGTCGAGGCTGGTGCCATTCTCGAGGTTGTTGACCAGTTCCTGGCCGGCAAGGGCTACATCTTCCCCTTGGATCTCGGTGCCAAGGGTTCGTGCCATATCGGAGGCAACCTCTCAACCAACGCCGGTGGTCTCCGTCTCTTGAGGTACGGAAGCTTGCACGGAACGACTCTCGGTATCGAGGCTGTCCTTCCTGATGGCACCGTTGTCGATGATCTCTGCAAGTTGCGCAAGAACAACACTGGCTACGATATCAAGCAGCTCTTTATTGGCTCTGAGGGCACTATTGGTGTCATTACCAAGGCCGTCATCCAGTGCCCCCAGCGCCCCAAGGCTCAGAACGTCGCCTTGTTCGGTCTCGAGTCCTACGAGGCTGCCCAACAGGCCTTCCGCGAGGCCAAGGGTCACTTGTCCGAGATTCTCTCTGCTTTCGAGCTCATGGATGCTGGCAGCCAGGCTCTTGTCCGCCAAGTCACCAAGAAGAACTCGCCTCTCGAGGGCGAGTACCCCTTCTACTGCTTGATCGAAACCAGCGGATCCAACTCCGACCACGATGGTGAGAAGCTCCAGACCTTCCTCGAGGACGTCATGGAGAAGGGTATCGTTGTCGACGGCACTCTTGCCCAGGACGAGACCCAGGTCAAGGCTCTTTGGAGCTGGCGTGAAGGCATCACGGAAGCCCTTGGTCACCTTGGTGGTGTGTACAAGTACGATGTCTCTATCCCTCTCCCTGAGATGTACCAGCTTGTCGAGGACACCAAGGCCCGCGTTCAGGAGGCCGGCCTCCTCGGTGACACGGATGAGCACCCGGTGCGTGCTGTTGTAGGATACGGACACATGGGCGACTCCAACCTTCACCTTAACGTGTCTACCCGTCGCTTCGACGAGCGAGTGGAAAAGGTTCTTGAGCCTTTCGTCTACGAGTGGATCTCCAAGCGCCAGGGCAGCATCAGCGCCGAACACGGTCTTGGCCTCGCCAAGAAGAAGTACATTGGGTACAGCCGTACTCCCACCATGGTCGGGTTAATGAAGCAGCTCAAGGACCTCTATGACCCGGTAAGTTGATGAGCCTATGACACATCCTGGTTTCTTGCCCCGCCCGCCACCAGCCCTACTGCCCCTAGTTCGACCCCGGAATCACATCGCCCTCAACTGCGGCCCCAAATTATGACCTCCTGCTAACCAGTGATTCTTTCAGAACGCCATCTTGAACCCTTACAAGTATATCTAAAAAGCCCACACCTTTGTTCATCTTGGATAAATCATTCTTTCTTCCAGATCCTGTATATATGCGGCGCTGACTTGCTCGATTCCACCTGGACGGATCCTCTCCTGTCCAACATACCCTTCAGGAGTCAGAGTGGGTTCGGGCCGGTGATACCACTTCGAATTGTATTCCCCCTGATCCTTGTTTATCCGCCTTGAAGCCATCTCCTTTCGTTCTTTCAGGTTAGCTTGGTGATAATGATGGACGTTTATTGCAGTCAATCATGTCGCCAACGACCGCCCATCACTGCAGCTTCTCTCGAACTGTGTAGTCGGTGCTCCCGAAGGCGTAGTCGTTGGCTTGGTAAGCCGATTGGCCGCAGAGCGAGTGGTGAGCAAAGCACCACATCACACATCTCAGCGAACGAGAATCGCCGCCAGGCTTCAAAACACCGGACAGTCACCATTGACGACGCCAGTCCTCGTACACTATATACCTGTTTCCGCTTAGTGGCCAATCACAAGCCGGCATTCCTCTTACATACCACCTTCCATGCCATTCCGTCTGACCAGCCCCATCCGTCAGCCCGTATGCTGCCTGCCTATCCCAGTTGCCGAACCCCTGTGGGCTGATTTCTCCTTAGATGCAGCCCTACAGAGCCCCCTTCGAGCCATTGTTATACTTCCAAGTAGTTACTGGGCCAAAAGCCACATCTGGGGGCTTGTTGCCGCTCTTGCATCGAAGACAAATGACTCGTTGCTGCCGACCGAGAACTACATGCTTGGTTAACCGTTGCCGCCATGCCATCCATATATGTGATCCTACATGCCATCTGTCCCGGGTCCCCCCACCCCCCATCTCATCAAGCACACTCTATGGGAAGGCTTACGAGATACGTACACCGAGGGTGGACTCTACAAAACGCATCTGCGCAACCAAGCCCTCTGCGTGACCGGCTCCATTCCCTAGAGCTCTCTTTGGTTCCGGCATTGTGTAGGTGGTGTGCCAGTCCAGTGATGGCGTCACCCTCTCGGAGTCCTCCCGACAAGCGTCTTGGGCCCTAGGTAGCCGCAGAAAACGCATTACTGAACCGACAGAAGAGAATGTTTCCAGGCAATCTGCTCAGTTTCCTCGGTATAAAACGACAGGTCCGTTTCCAAGAAAGTTCTTCTGATCATGAGGCTGCCTCGGCCGTGACTTGGAGAAGGCTGTACTGTCTCATGGTTGGTTCACTTTGGTCATTGAAGGTTTTCTCATCCCATACGAGAAACGGTCAGCCAGCGTTTCCTACTCATCAGCCTCGGGTGGTTGTCTGCTTCCAAGTGGTCAGCAGATACTGGTCAAGTTTTACTGTATATCAAGGCCTCAGGCCCTTACCCTTTTGGCTGGCCTCTTATGCCTGATTTGTCCTACCTATTTGCCTGCCTGCCTGCCTGCCTGCCTGCCTGCCTACCTCTGACTACTACCTATCTGCTACCTTGCGGCTGGACCCCCATCACACACACATAACGGGTCTACCCATCAGCAATAGTTCAAGAGCTGAGTGAACCGCACCGCTGTAACTTGTCAACACTGTTCGGTAGATACTTGTCTCCATCTTTTCAGATTTCTTCTCCTTTCAGAGACTCGTTCAAGAAGAATCAGAAACAAGCAAATTTACCTCTTTTCATCAACCTGTTACTATCTTCATTGTCCAAACTACTTGGTAACGATGGTCGGAGTTCCCGGAAAATACAAGGGCTGCAATTCTTGCCGTGTCCGGAGAGTCAAGGTAAGACCCATATCCATCACCGCAGTGTCAACTTTCTTGTGAGTAAGCAACTAATGCAACTAGTGTGACAACGAACGACCGTTCTGTAGGAAGTGTATCGATAGTGGTCGCGAGTGTCTTGGCTATAAGCGTGAAACCGTCTTCATTGTCGGAACCATCGAGGACGGCGGGCGTTGTTCGTCTCATCCGCCAAGGGTCATCAAGTCAAAGAAGGCCAAAGCCTCAACCTCGTCGAGAAGTGGAGGAGAGGAAGAAAGGGAGACTCCGCGGAAAAAGCATCAGAAACATCAGAAACTAGAGCTCTTTCCGGATCAGCCTCTTCAGTCGGCCTGGGACGACTTGATTTTGTTGTCGACGAGTTCGGGGACGAAGTACAACGTACAGTTTACCGCTCGGAATACTCGGCTTCAGAATGTTGTCCGCGGTAGTGGCGGCAATAGAGAGGCTACGGGCGAGTTCACTGTGAGCTCGATGGCGGATTACGAAGTCTCGAATATACAGCTTGACTTCAGTGGCCAGGACTTCGAGCTGAAGTCACAGTGTTTGATTAGTTTACCGGAAAGCCAGGACAGAGATCCATACATGCCATCGATCGGCTCATGCATCATGCTTTACGAGGTGAGATATTTCATTGTGATAATAACAATTAAGTACGGGATAAAGTTGTGTTCATAACACTAACACAATCTTCAATAGCACAACAACTCGACTCTTTACACGAATCTCTATGGCAGCCAGTCACTGATCAAGGATTCGGGCACTCAGAATGATCCCATTAGACGCGCAGGGCCAGAGAAATTCCAGACATTCCCTAACCATCATTTCTTTGTCCGAGTCTACCGGCCTAATGCTGTGAGTCCCACCCAATTGCTGATAGTGATATGATTCGATAACATTCGACTAACCACTGTTTGTTAGATCCTGACCGCGCTGCTCAACCGCACTCCGACTTTTCTCGAATCCGCAGAATGGACCTCCACTCCCTGGGAGAAGCACCCCAAGTCCATCCTTGATCAGCTTTTCGACATAATCACCCTCCTACCTCGCAACCTCTGGCGAGCAGACCGAGTCGCCGAAGAAGTACCCACGCTTGCCCGTCGTCAGCGTGCTCAAGACCTCTTGATCAACTGTCTCAACATCGAACGACAACTCAACGCCTGGTCTTCATCCTACAGCGCCGAGACAACGACCGCTATTTCACGCCAGGCAGCCGCCGTCATCACACCCTCCTCGTCCTCAACATCGATGTCAGACTATGGGCAATCTCCGCCCTTCCAAACAGCTCTACCCACCACAACAGCAACCTACCCTTACCTCCCCCCTTCCTCATCACCCTATTTCCAATCCCATTCCCACTCTTACTCCCAAACCCAACCCTCCTCCCATCCCCACCGCCGCTCCTTATCCAATTCGACTTCCATATCCCACTCCAGATGTACCCCCTCCCCCACCCCCTCCGCATCTGCTTCTTCCCCGCGCTTCCAACCCTACCTAACAACCTCCCCTCACTCTCACTCGCATAAACCCCTCCAACCAAGATCTCGCCGCACCTCTCCATCCTTCACAAATCGCCCAGCCACTCCATACGGCTACTCGGCAGGATACCCCTTCACCAAACCCCCCTTAACCTTCCCCACCTCCCAGCTCGCCCTGTCCTACATTTTGTATTGCACCAGCCTGATGCAGCTCTACCAAACAATCGAGCGCGTATATTGGAGCATCTTCGAGCCGTTGAACCTGACCGACCTTCCTACCGGAAACCACCTGCACAGCAGTATCCAGTTACAGATGCAGGCGCAGATGCAACAGATACAACAGCTTCCAGTCGATCTCATCCCCGACCCGGCGAGGTACGGAAGTAAAGCGGTAAGGGAATGGGCGGAGAGGACATGTAGGAGCTTGGAGTTTGCGTTGAACAACAACATCAACAACACTGGCAGTGGCGTTGGTGGCGGTGGCGGCGGTGTCGACCCGGAACTGTTGGCTTATCCTCTTTGCGTAATAAGGGCGTTTTACGAGAGTTTGGGGGCTACTCCTAGTTGGGAGAACCTCGGTGTTGGCATGGATGTGGACATGATGGGGGTTGATGGTATAGCGATGGGCATGGGCATGGGCATGGAAATGAACATTGGCATGAATCATCAGAATATGATGACTGGTGGGATGGGAAGTATGAGTTATTCATCGGGGATGGAAAACTTGAATATCTTCTCGACGAGGCCCACGACGACGACGACGACGACGACAGCGGCAATTATGATGCAACAACAACAGCAACAACCTCAGGCACCGCCGCCGGACGGCAGACTGGAAGTTATGTGGTGCGATCAGTTTAGGGAGAGGTTAAAAGCTAGGGGGGCGGAGATTTCCAGTTCTATTGTGGGTGAAGGAAAGAAGTGGAGGGAGATTGCTGCTTTTGGGTATTGAGGTCAGATAGGTAAATACGGGAACACGAGACAAAGACGGGTGGTGTACGGGTTATTAGATGAGAACACGATGCAATGATGGAGATCAGGGGCTGGCTTTTCCCTACTCTACCTTGACTTTTCTTTTTCCCTTTTTTTTCTTTGAAGGGGATATAAACAAACAAGATACTTACCGGCTGGAAAACGCTGGGCCTCGCGAGAGGTTTGAAGAACGATATTGGGACGGTAAAGAACGGTTTTGCGTTTGCTTTTGGGTTTTTCGAGTGTCTTGCTTTTTGCTTATAGTTTGCTACTGTGCTGTGTTTATCCTTGGTTTTTTTCTTAAATGGAAAGTCGCTGTTCTTTTGTCGTGAATTTTCTCCAATTTTGCTACCTTGTATTGACATAATCAATTCACGTTTATACATTCTTTTCCTCTTTTCTTGCCATGAAATCGATAACTACCATAGAAGCCTGCCAAATTGGGACTCGGGTAGCTACAAAATCTGCCAGAATTGACCACTCAGAGTAACATAACGCACTGAGAGGATCTCAGAGTCTGATTCATTGTGAAGCTATTACAGTCTGGAACCTTATTTCCACCTAAAGTCGGCATTTGCACATATACCCGAGTCCCCATTTTAGCAACTTTCTACGATACCTATCGAATTTGTCTCTGCGGTTCGAGTACCCGAAACCCTTTCAATCGAACTTCGCCTCTCCTCGGTATACCACTCGCTGTCTCACACGTGGACTAACAAAAGTATCAAGATCTCGTGCTCACGCCTGACACATTTGCCACCTTGGCTTCTTTCACCGCAGGCTAACAGCGGCTTATGTGTACTAGATCCCTTGGTAGGCCACTCACACCTACCTACCTACCTACCTACCTACCTTACCCATCTATTTCACGCAGACATAGCACACACGACCAAACACCAAAACGGTGAGACTTGGTTGTCAACCTCATTCCTTTTCTTCTTTGGGATAACCCCACTTGATGACTATCTATCTACCTACCTAAAACTCTGACCTTTTCTTCACAACAGATACTCAACACAATACAAAAGTGTTCATAAAGAGTAGGTATGTGGACTGGAAATCATCACACGACCAATATCTCACGATACACAACACAACGAAACGAAATACCTACCTTACCTTACATAAGCCCCCCCACGAACAGCCATGTGCAGCCCTCCATTACCCCAGACTAGAGAACCGGATGACGGGATCGGCGTGGCTGCGACTGTGAATCTCACACCGCAACACACACACTTGCATCCGCGAATCTAGGTACCTAGGTTGATCTAACATAACCTAATCAATCTGTAATGGTCACATTCAATGCAAGGAGTTGGTGCGTCGCCATAGCCAGGTCAGGCATTACTGAGACCAAAACCAAGACCAAGACCAAGACCGTTTGTTCATTCTAGGCACGTACCTAGAGTGAGTGTCAGTCGGTCGGTCAGTAAGACGAAAGTGTAAGGCGTTCGTCGTGTCGTGGGGGGGGATCAGGATGTTAGACTAGGGTTTCATTGAATCTGACAGTGACTGACTGCTATGGGAGTCACAGCCTTGTGGAAGTGGGTAACCGTGGGTGTCAAGTGGTTGAGAGAGATCTGTGTAAGCACGCGACACCCATTCTCTACACAGATCTCTGAACCACACACCCACTGTTGTCTGCTGGACTTTGGGATGGTGCTTGGAAGTACTTGTTGCTTTTAGTACCTCTAGGTATGTTAGGAGAGGTACTTCTACAGACGAGAGTAAGGCTGCAAGAATAAATAAGACAAGTGCACTTGTTCTGGTGGTTGTCAGTTGGGTTATGTTGCATGACAGGCTGTTGTCATGGTCCTTGCAGTTATCGGATTATACATACCCCGGACCAAAAAGCCGAGTAGTCATCGTATCTTGGTGTCGTAAGATAACTAACTTGGCTGACGAGTTTGGTGGCATATCTGCGGAGACAGAAAACATAATTATGATATACAGATGTGATGGGAATTCCAAAGATACCTAATGTCAGGTGCACCATTACTAACACACTTCCTTTTTTTTTTTTTCCACTCGCTGTTTTCTTCCCAACTACAACTCTTCCCATCTCCACCTCCGTTTTTCGTTCACCGTTGAGAATGAAAGCGACGTGTCTTTTATCCATTATCGTCCGTTTTTTATTTTAACCTAGTTCGGTACCTATTACTCATTTACCGTGCTGAGGTGTGCTGTTTGATGTGGCTTCGTCTTCGTATGTAGGTACACTTACCATTGCTTACCAACTGTTATGGCAACCTTGTACCATAAACCTTGACACCAGACCTTGAAAAGAAAACTTCACTTATCCAGTTGACTAAACCACACTTGTTACTTGTCACTTGAGCCTCAATGGGAAAAAAAAAACCTACATAACTTGGTTGTGACAAACCCATGATTCGGAATCGAATACATACGCAGTATACGTACAATAACATGTGATTGGCTGACTGCGACGGACTCGGGGAACTTTGAGAGTTGAGATGTGGCAAAAACAAGAATCCTTTAGTCCTGCTAGGCTATGAGCACCAAAACACACTCTAAGCGCCGATGACCAAGAGTTTCTCACTTCGGGGTTTCCGTGCAAAACGATTGTGAAAAGAGACTGAGGAAAGAAATATGTGATTACTCGAATTTCGGAGCAACGGCGAGACATATGAAGAGACTGAAAACCCCCTTACTGTGTTCTTAGCTTGTCGTTCTCAATCCAAACTGGGTCATATGTTTGGTGCTGGGTTTTCGTGGTTTGGCAGTTGACGGTTGCGGTACCCAGCCAAGCGGTTAATTTTATACCCAGGTCATCAAGTGAGGTACGCTAGATGATGCTACTACCAGCCGGCTCCAACATTCATGTACATCGACGGATGCTGAAGAGACATGATAAGCTACAACTGCTATTATAAGCACCCCAACCGCTCGGTATCATCATCTGCAAGCAAACAACATCCTAACCTACAATATACTCCCCTGACTACTCCCCGCAAAACTCCCACTCCTCCCTTCCCTCGTCCCGCCCTGCCCCTGAAAGTAATCCCTCCTCTCAACACCCAACAACCCAGCACTCTCTCCCCTCCCCTCCTCCCTCCCCAGCCCACTCCCCATTCTCCCACTACCAATACCCCCCGCACCCCCTGCTCCCACAGCATCCCTCACCCGCTCCTCCGCCCCATTCATCACGTGCCATACGTCCTTCCTCGTCAATAATCCCTGCAACACTCCCCTCTCCGCGAAAAGCACATACCGCACCCCCAACTTCTGGAAATAACTCACGGCTAGATGCAACGGGCTCCTACCGGGAAGGGTCAGGGGCGTCTGGTCCATCCACGGTCTTAGGTCAAGAGTAGCCAACGGGTCCGCAAGCGGCTGATGACTGAAGAAGCACTCCGTTTCAGGCGGTAGGTTCGAGGCTCTTCCGCCGGGAGAATAGAGAACGTAGGATAATTCGGCGCGGGAGATGTACCCCAAGAGCACCGCGTCGCGCGGGTTGGAGATGACGGGGTACCCGCGGTAAGGTGTGGTTTCGAGGATTTTCTGTAGTGAAGCGATCGTGTGCCCCGTGGCAGTGAGGACGATGAGGTCCGAGTCCAAGCGGGTCATGATTTGACTAGCCGGCACGTCGGGGATCAGCGGGCTCAAGTCTTCGCCCGAGTTGTTGGGGTCCAGGTAGGGGTACGAGTTGAAGTGGATCCAGGACTCGTAGATGCCTCTGCGAGAAAAGGCGTCGCCGACCCATTTGGCGATCATGACGGAGATCATGATGGGTAAAACATAAGTCAAAGCGCCGGTGAGCTCAAAGGTGATGACGACTATGGAGACGGTCATACGGGTTACGCCCGTGAGAAAGGCGGCGGCGCCGATGATGGCGTAGGTGCCAGGGGTAATGCAGGGGACGTCGGGCTCGCATTGGTGTAGGAAAAGCGGAAAGTTCGGGGCGGCGCGCTGGAAGAGTTCCATGAGGATTCCCAAGGCACGGCCGGTCAGGGCGCCGATGGCCATGGAAGGGAGGATGATGCCGGCGGGGATTTGTAGGCCGAAGGTCACGGCGGCGAAGAAGAAGCCGAGGACGGCGGCGAAAATGAGTAGGGTGATGGTGCCGAAGGAGGCGGCGCCTGTCTTGCAGAGACCGAATTGGTCATCGACGATCTTGGCGCACTCGGTGAAGAGGTTGGAGACTAGCTCGGAGGTTTGGGCGCGCATGTAGTGGTTGGGGTAGTTGATGAGGGCGGTTAAGCCCGCGACGATGGCGACTTGGGTGACGGGACCGGGAAGCCACCTAGTGGATTTCTTCCATTCGGCGACGCGCATGTTGGCTTTGATAAAGAGACCGCCGTAGACGCCACCTAGGATGCCGAGAAGGACAAAAGGGACAAGTTCAAAGCCGTGCCAGCCGGACGAGTACTTGACTTGGTAAAGCACCAGCTTGCCGGATCTGAAGGGGTCGAGGGCCTGGAGAGTAACGGCAGCCGTCATGGCACACACGAAGCTCTGCCACATGGTTTTGTCGGGGAAATAGTAGGAAAGCTGTTCAAGACTGAAGAGCACGCCGCCGATGGGGGAGCCAAAGGCAACGGATATTCCGGCGGCAGCCGCTGCGGACAAAATCTCCCTCTTGCGTGCTGTCGGGGGTTAGCTTAGGACGTTGATAGGTGGATTTACTACACTACATACCTTCATTATTATTGATACTTGGAAAGAGCTTGATGAAGACGTTTGCGCAACAGCAGGCGACATGAACCAAGGGACCTTCTTTGCCCAACCACATGCCGGACGCAACAGCAAGCACAAGACCTAGCGACTTTGTCACCAAGGTCTGGATTCCTAGAAACCTGCGGATGACGAAGCCTCCTAGGACAGTCTTGATTTCGGGGATACCACTATGTTTAGCATAGATGGCATATTCCTTGACCAAGATGGCAGCAGAAACGGCAAAGGATAACTGTAGCTTAGATCAGCTGGGGTTGCCTTCATATCTTGTCGGACTCTGGGGGGAAGCATACTGCCAGGAATACGTAAAAGAAGTACTCAAGGAACCACTTGCCACCTCCTGAATTGATACCAAAAGCCTTGGCCCAGGGATACCAGCCCTGGCATTGGGCATGGTCCTCATAACCCAAGCAACATGAGCTCTTGCTCAGGTGAAAGGCTCCGCCGTCCACAGTTGAGCAGAATCCGAACTTGAGATCCGCCAGCCAATCGGTGGCTACATCGATGGCGGCAGCCAACAGACCGGCAGCCAGACCAGTTAACAGCAGAACAATCCAGACCTGGCTGTTGTCGAGGAGCAGGCGGATCCAGCCCACGAGACTGTTGGAGCCGGAAGATAGCATTCGCAGTCTTGAGCGTTCCTTGGTGTACTCGAAGATCCAGTCGATGGCGGTCAAGTCCTCGTAGCCAACTCTCCTCCCCGGGCCTTCGACATACCAATCCATGGGTCCGCCATCTTTTGGCCCAGACTGAGTGCCATCCAAGCGGGTGTTTGACGTAGGTGATGGTCGGCCAGGTACATCGTGAGAGTTCCGAGGAGATTGTCCACCAGTGAAAGCTGAGAAGAGCCGCGATGGCTGTGAGAAGACGGATTGCTTTTTTTGTCTGCGCTTGAACGACATGGGCTGGTTTAGGTCATCTCGCAGAGGGTCCTCATCGAGGATCATGTCGTTGTCGTTGTCATGATTGTTGTTGTGGTCATCATCATCGCCCAAAAGATCCAACTCGTCCCGGTCATCTTCAATGGTTGCGCGACGGTGTTCTTCCCATTCGTGTTGGCTGTCGAATGCTGCTGGGGTTGCCGAACTGGAAGGATACCCGTCGTCCATCATCGCACTTCTAGAAGCCATAGTGAATACAATGACAGAGCATTTCCCATTCTCGTCTCAAAACAAAGATGCCGGTGGATGTCGTCCCTCTTGTTCGTGTTTGCGATGAGACGAACATTCAGCTTCATTAGGAGAGTTTGTCCAGCAGTGAGGCGTAGTGAGATGGGGGCGCTGTGAGGCCTGATAAGAGCATGTTCTTATCGGGGTGCATCAGGGACATGCACAGCATTGACAGGGCCAAGCCTGCTAACGCTTGGCGGTTCTGGAGTTAAGCACCTTGCCAAGACCCAAGCCCACTTGATGGAAGATGCCAAGCCTTTACATTAACGACGTCCCTTCTCTTCTTCCATTTTCTGTGTGTGCATTGACTTTCATCTCTGGAGGATTGTGACGTGGAAAAGCATATAGGAAATATTCTTGAATTCAAGACTGAATCTGAAATTTTGGCTTGTGTGGGAATCACAGTGGACAATCTCCCATACAGAATTTCTCTCCAGCAGCAAGCTGCGAACTTCGTCATCTATCGATCATCCTTCTTCCAAATCCACAACCTCAACTCAACACCCACTCACGTAAAGGAACCACAAACATCACAAACAAATATATCATGAGTGACCCAACCCAACAATCCGTCATGAATGAACCAACTCAACAACAAACCGGGCAGCCTGATCCCATACAAAATGCCCAAACACTCCTTAGAGCAAAGGACGACACCTCCCGCTTTGTGGGCCTCGCCCTTCTCAAGTCAGTACTCGACAACTCGGAAGAGTTGAGAAACAACCAAGAGGCAGTCCGCGGTCTCTGGAAGAGCGTTCCGTCAAAGTTTCTGGATCGGCTAATCAAGACCGGCTCGCGTCAGCAGTCCCAGTCCGAAGGGGGAGGAAACAAGAATGCCCGGGACATGCTAGATTTGGCCGTGGCCATCATCCACACCTTTGCCGCTCTGGTGCCCGAAGAAAATAAACGAGACTCGAGGTTTACCGAGAGGATACCACATTTGGTGGCCTGTCTTTTGAACTGGTGAGTTCTTCTCATCTTACCTTTACAAATTCCCAAAACTAACAATGAAACAGTTCAAACGAGACGACCAAGATGGTCCTAGAAACCCTCTCAGCCCTCGTCACCACGCCAGACGGCGCCAAAGCCTTCATCGCCCTGGACGACGTCACCACTTTAATCGAGATCGCCCCCTCACAGCCCTTGGTCCTCGACATCTTCTTCTATGCCTGGTTAAACGCCACGAATTCATCCGTCTCCTCCTCCGCCGAAGACAAGGACCTCCTGCGGACCAAGATCGACCACACCATCACCGCTCTCGTCTCCTCCTTCAAGGGCACCGACGCCGTCACCCTCCTCGACTTTCTCGCCAACCTGCTCCCCCGCCTCGAGCCCCAAGTCCTACCGCAAAACCCTCAATGGCTACCCACTCTCAACCTCTTCATCCGCAACCTCGTTTCCAGCCGGCCTACCCCCGCCGGCCGCGCCGCTTATACCAACCTCTCTGCTGCCCTACTGGAAGTTTACCCATCCCTCGCTCCGCAACTGCTCTTCACCGATGACCCCTCCGGTAAAGGCAAATCCAAAGCCAACCCAACCGACGACAACAAACCCTTCTCGTACCTCCTCATTTCCATTCTCCTAATCGACATCCGCTCCACGGCCCCGACCCTCTTATCCCAACTCAACAGCCCTTCCTACCCTCAATCCTCCCGCCGCCTAAGCTCCGCATTCAACATCATCTCCCACTACCTCGGCTTCCTCCTCCGCTCCCTCGACCCTTCCTCCGACTCCTCCTCCTCTTCAGAGTCCCACTCCCACTCCCACTCCCTCCTCCCGGACCCCACCTTCCTCCTCAAACTCCGCACCTCCCTCTCCGAGACCTTCTCTCTCACCCTCGAATTCCTGCGAGACCGCTACGACGCCAGCGTAGCAGGCGCCATGGGCCTGGACCCCTCCGCCCGCTCCTCCGCCGCTTACAACGACTCCTCCTCCTCTGCCTCGGGCGGCGCCTCCCACTTGACTCTCTCCTGGGAAAGTATGAAAGACAGCGTCGAGCAAGACCCGCTCATCCTCGCAGCCATTCGCGCGCTGGCCATCTGGCTACGGGAAGACGACAACGAGCAGCTCCGCAAGGAAGCAAGTGGGTTAGGCGATTTGTTTATTGATTTGTACCGCCACAGCTGTCATCAACCTGACCAGAAGAAGAAGAATGACCAGAAGTTGTTGGATTTCCGAAGACCGATACTGATGGCGTGGGAAGGGCTGGTGGAAGAACGTAAAGGCGTGGAAAGCTTCTTGGCGAATGGGGGGTGGCAGGCCTTGGCTGATGATTTGGTGGGGATCCTTCAGTTTACTACTAGTACTTCTTCTTCTTCTTCTGGGGAAGTAGTAGTGGACGAAGCGGAGGCAGCAAGAGGTACAGAAATCGTTCGCGTTCTACTGCAAGTTGCTGAACTGGAGAGGCCGGGACCAAAAGAGGAGTGGTTGGATTTAGTCACCAAGGTGGCGGCGTGGTATATTCCCGAGGAGGAGGAGGAGGAAGGCGATCAAGACGTGGAGATGGTAGGCAAGGAGTCCAAGCTGGTGGTGTATGAGTTCCAGGTTGCTACGCTGCAGCTTGTTACGACTTTGTTGGCGGGGAGTCATCCGGGGGTGCAGAGACGGTATGTGCATTCTACCAGCGCCGTGCTGGGGATTGCGAGGGTGCTGATGGGGAAGGTGAGGAAGGTTGGGGATGGGGAGCTGGTGGAGGCGTTGGAGGATGTGTTGGCGACGTTGGGTGGGTTGAGGTAGATTGGTACATCGTGTGGGTGGAAAGTGATGGGACAGATGGAAATATGGAAGAGGGGTTGGAAATAGGGAGACTGAAAGATACCCAATTCATTTTATTCCGTACCACTGATGCTAGGTACCCTGTCATGCTCTTTTTATCACGTCTAACACTATTATTGTGTTCCAGTCAATGTAAGCATGTGCTGCTCCTTCCTTGCCACCTTTGCAGTAATAATGCTGGGTTGACTACAAGCCGCTTTCCACAATACCTTCCCTTCAAGAACGACGTTGAGGGTTACGCCGCCCACGGCACGGAGAGCTCTCTCTTCTGTTTCTGAACTGAACTCTTTTCTTACAATTTCCTCAGAAGAGCTTTTTGGAGTGAGCGCTTTCCCCACGACAGCCTCTTCCTTCACGACATCCTTTTCCATCCACCGGGCTCTCCTCTTCACTGACTTTTTTGGTGGTTCATGTCTAGTAGTCGTCCTCGTCATCCGTGTGGCGGCGGGGACTATCCGCCCTCTCAGAAGCATCTCTCTCACGTCGCCTATCCTCCTCCTCCTCCTCATCATGATGCTCCGCTTGCCCCTGCTGCTCCGTATGCTCCTCCTGGTACTCCTCGCTGACACCAGAGTATCCGATCGGGTTAAGCTCGAATTGCTTGATATCAGCCTTGAGGCCCTCATGCGGCTCATCGATTGTTACGTGCAGCTCGTCAGGGAACCTCTCGCTGTCGTCGGCTATCTTTTGTGCAATGTTGCGAGTGCGCTGATTCCGGAGGGTGCTGCGCTGCATAATAGGATAGTAATACATGCCCCTCTGATCGGTGGTGCTGTCGCCCTCTCCCACGTCGTCGCGGAACGCCAAGATAACTTCGCCATTGTATTTCGTGTCGTGATCGTACTCGGTCTCGGCCGAGGTCTCGTAGGGGCGCAGGCGGGGGAACACAAAGTGCGGGCCCTTGCCGTCCTTGTGTGGGTATAGACCTTCAGAGTCGTGGTCCGGGTTGTCGACGTCGAATCTCGCGCGGAAAAGATTGCTTTCCTTGGCATCCGAGGGAAGAAATAGGTTGTAGTTCATCATGGAACTAGGGGCGGGATGGTTCTGTGGATCTTCATTGTGTAACTCTTGCGCCAGCTGGAAGGCCTGTTCTTCGGCTTCACTCCGCTCAATGGGCTTCAAGATGCCCGCAAGCATGCGAGGATCATACTTGTCGCTCGAGTTAACGGGGTTGGTAGTGAACTTGACCGTCACGTAAGCACCAGAGTCGGGGAATGCCGTGGTGTCGGGGAGTAGAGGGAAAGCATCGATGCATTTGACGTTGCGCTTGGTCGGATGCCTGACCTTGGTCTTGTCGGCCAGATTGGCTGCGGCAATATCGAAGCTCTTCTCGATACGGCGACGGATCCAGGCGGGAGTGCCCTTGTCGGGCTCGGGAGAGGCCTTGCGTTTCTGAGGTCGCTTAAGGGCGTTGTCCTTGTTGGAGCTATTGGAAGAGCGGTTGTTGAGGAAGACATTGTCCCTCTTAACTTGTACTGAGGCGATATATTCGGTGCGGCGGAGGAAAGATACCGACTCGGTGCCGATCTTGGGCTTACCGAGTGTGTTGAGTGGTCTGAGGAGAAGACGATCGTGTGGGTGAATAGGTGGCGGGGGATTCTGTGCAGAGATGGCTGCCCATTGTGTTAGTATACTAGTTCATGTGATCAACGCCTAGGTAAAAAGGGGTACGCACCATCCTCGTTGCCGTCAAAGACACCTGGCATGCCGACCAGGTCTAGAGGCATACCGAGCTCGGCATCGACCTCGATGTTTAGGGGCTGCTCACGCGCAAGGCGCGAGGCAAAGCCAGGATTGGTGTATTGGCCGCTCGACAGGCCCGTGCTGGGGATGTTGAGTAGCTTGGGCGGATTAGGAGGGGGTGGTAGAGCATTGGAATATCTGATTCTGGCGATGTAATCCTGGTGGATCATGCGCTCTTCGCGCCCTCGTGGGTGTTGCGACATGGTGTTTGTCTGTGTTGTGTGGTTATATGATGATGTCGTGTGGATGTGGGTGGCTGTGAAAACCGAGTCGGGTTAAGATTGATGGTTGTGGATTGAGTTTAAACGGGAGTCGGAGCTTCGAGAGCAAGGTGATGAAAGTGGTCGCAGCGAAAGTGAGTCGCGGTCGAGATGCAGCTGAAGGCGCGGTTGCGTTGCGGTTGCGGTTGCGGGATGGTGTGTGCCAACAGACAGGGGCCGGGACACTGGATTCAAAAAATGAAGACAAGGCTGGTGGTTGGTCAACTGGTTGGTCAAGCTCGTCCTGGACAAAATAGTTGAGACCTTTGACATTACCTATACCTTGGGTATGTATGCTCTTACTACGCATTAAAGCGTCCTTGTTACATCTTTAATCTTGAATCTTGGGCAATTCCTGGATAGAAATATCCAAATGGGACTCTAGCCGATATCATTCGAATTGTTGTAATCCATATCACATACAGTCTTGCGACGGTCTTGTTTTGTTTCTTTCTTTACTTAAACCTTGACGAGCGGTAGCGAACTCGTTTACCCAACATGTTGGTTGGTCCCATCAATTTTGTCCCGTACGAATCAAGTAGCTTGCGCCGGAGCTGATGTTCAGAGCTAAAATAACTGCAAAGCTGTTGAGAAAAGGAAATTGGGACCCAGTTTGGAAAGAACTGAAAGCAATCGAGAGCTTTAGTAGGTGCTTTTGTTGGTAAAAAGTGTCGAGGTTCAACCCAGCTGACGTTTCGTTACGCTTCTTCCATTCTGTTGGAGGTTCCTGTCACTGAGGAGCGCCTGTGCCGGCCGCAAAGAAAAAATGGGCCCCACGCAGCCTTAAGGTTCCCTTCTCTGCAACTTTGTTGATTTCCATTCATTGACCCCTGAATATCGGGCTATGCTATGGTTTTGACACTATTGGCAGCATGGCATGGCGAGAGACTTTGTAGTAACTTTACATTTCCAGATGCAAATTCAATTCCAGCTGTCATTATGGTCAATCATTTTGCTCTCTAAGTGATATCCTGTATGGCCTGCTTCCAGACACCGCCATGTTTTTTTTTGTTGTCGTCCGTCCGTTCTCTTCACTCATGGCGTGTGTGAAACTGCTAATCAAGTGTGAGATAGTTCAGAACCCCCTCTTGCATCCATCCATCCATTCGTTCATCCATCGCCTGTCATGACAACTATCAGAAGGCCAACAATCCCGTATCCCAGCCCAGGCATCAGATTAGAATAGTATATATGAAAAAGATATACAGGATAGTTGCTCATCGTCATAAATGCTCCATCAACATGGCGCATTCCCCCGTCATTAGTACATTGAGAAGTTTTGTCTTTCTTTCTACCGCGTTTGACCTAAATTCGGCCCGCGAAACACTTCCTTCTCTCCCCGGACAACGCAAAAGGGCCAGAGACAGACTAGCTGCCCTATCTGACACTCAGCAACATCAATCAACTTCGGCAACAGCACAACTGCTTAGTTGCTGTTCTTGTTGTACCGCGCCTTGCCAATGGTAAAGGGGACGTAGCGGTACTTGATCATGTGCTGGATTTGCTTGCGCACTGTTTCATATCGTTAGCTGCGGTTCAAAGTTTCAAACAAGAATGAGTTTGACAGGGGCGATGCAACGTACTGGTGAGGATGAAGAGCATGAGCCAGTACATAACCAGCACGGGCCAGAACACGGGAATGTTGAAGATCTCGAACCAGCTGCAGAGGAAGGAAATGGCAACAGCGCGGGTGGCCGAATGCCAGAACTTGAACTCGGGAAGGCGGCGGATGAAGGGCCTGAACTCCTCGTCCTGCTTGGTGGGGAGGGTACCGACAGAGCCGTCCTCCATTTCCGTGTCGAGCGCATCACTCGAGGGGTCGAACTTGGGCGTGAGGAAGGCGAGGAAGAGGTTGAGAAGGTAGATGCCGAGGGCATAGGCGACAATGTACCAGCCTTGTGCCACGAACACCCGCACGAAGAAGAGAAACAGGGCGACACCGGTGCCAACCCATCGGTACGTAACATAGGGCGTCGACTGATCGAGGAGTGCTTGGTATTGCTGAAAGGGCCCAACTGTGTTAGCCAACATGACAGTAGCAAAGAGGCAAGAGCAGTAAACGCACTCTCTGGAGCTTGTTGCTCTGTGCAGTGAAAGTGCCAAAAGGCGTCATTGGCTCCTCCGCGGTCTCCATTGCGACGGTGTTGGTAAGGGCGTAAGTGTAGCTCGTTTTGCTTCGTTAATCGATCGTGTCTCGCTGATATATTGTGTCCAAAACCGTTTGATCGGGAGGTGGAGGTGGAAAGGTGTTCGTGGGTTGGTGATTGCAAAGGGAAGACGAGAGATGTTGGCAGAAGGGAAAAATGATTGTCGGACACTGCGCATGTAGGGACGGTAGCTGTACACTATACTACACTAGCAGCAGCACGGGCACCGTACCTTGTAGGGTAAGACAGCACTCCAGTTTCGTTGCGCGTATCAAGCAGGGGCCGTTATCCCAAGGGAATGACGAAGACGGGGGCCCGCCGATTGGGGGAGGGACACCTTTTCCGTGGCGGGCAAAAGCTGGCATTAGCCACGCAACACAAGCCTAGACTTGGCTCGTGAAAAGGGGTGGAATTTCTTGGAGTGTGGCGCTGATGGTATTCCCTCGTTAGCTCCCGTCAGACCCCCCTGAAGCCGAACAGCCCGAAAAGTGTGGCTGGTGATGGACGTCTTTGAAACCGTGGAAACGGCCCGCCCGCTCCCCCAAGACAAGAAAAGCAAAGGACAGTTGCAAGGATCGACAACAGACAGGCATTCCCCAATTGACGTCGTTTAGACCGAGGATAACCAGTGAGGCCAAGCGTGTGGGGAATTGGGGAGCTGGGGAATGGGGACCTGGATGGCCCATCAGAGCTCGGGAGCTACCTACCCCTCGGTTTGACGGGTCACTCACTTATATAAGCTGCGGTCATTGATGATTTATTTACATGCTCTGTGCTGCTGCTGCAAGTGTTGTGTTTCTGGATTCTTGCCATTGACCTTTTTGTTTCCGTGACCAACTCGTCTGATAGAACCGAATCACCCACCACAATCATGCGTTCAGTTGCCTTCAACAACACCCTCCGGGGTCTATCCCGGGCCGGCTCCCGCTTCCAGCCCGCTACCCTTCCCCGTGTTGCGGCTGCCCGTGCCTATTCTACTCCTGCCGAGAGCCAGTATGAGTTTATCCAGGTCTCCGAGCCCCGTCCTGGTGTCGGTCAAGGTAAACAAACACCCTTTGCTTCATCTAGATACACCCAATCGTCACGCAATGATGTCCGTCCCCATTAAATGGGAACATGAATCCATCGAACTCCAAAGAACCTCCTCTTTTTCCTTCCCTATACCCTCCTAAACCTCGAAGCCCAAGACTAACCAAACCCACCCTCACCGGACAGTAACCCTCAACCGCCCCAAAGCCCTCAACGCCCTCTCCACCCCGCTCATCACCGAACTCAACTCGGCCCTCCTCTCCTTCCAACAATCCCCCACCATCCGCGCCATCGTCCTCACCGGCTCCGAGCGCGCCTTCGCCGCCGGCGCCGACATCAAGGAGATGGCCCCCCTGACTTTCTCCAAGGCCTTCCTCGACTCCTTCATCGAGTCCTGGTCCAACCTGACCTTCACCGTCAAGAAGCCCATCATCGGCGCCGTCTCCGGCCACGCCCTCGGCGGCGGCTGCGAACTGGCTCTGATGACGGACATCATCTACTGCACCAAGACGGCCAACTTTGGCCAACCCGAGATCAAGCTGGGCACGATCCCCGGTGCGGGCGGGTCCCAGCGGCTGACGAGGGCGGTGGGGAAGAGCAAGGCTATGGAGCTGATTCTCACGGGAAAGAGCTTCAGTGGTGAGGAGGCGGAGAGGTGGGGAGTTGCGGCGAGGGCATTTGATAGCTATGAGGAATTGATGGAGCAGGCGCTCAAGACGGCAGAGACGATTGCGGGATATAGCAAGGTGGCGGTGCAGGCGGCGAAGGAGGTGGTTAACAAGAGCCAGGAGGTTGGACTGAGGGATGGAGTAGAGTATGAGAGGCGCATGTTCCATGCCTTGTTTGGAAGCCAGGATCAGAAGATTGGAATGAAGGCTTTTGCGGAGAAGGGCAAGGCCAAGTGGGTTGATGAGTAATGTATGACTGGTTGGACAGGACAGTTGTATGTTTAGGTTAGAAGAGAAATGAAGATTTGTGATTACCCTCAAGCCCGCTATGCATAACATCTCCAACCTCCTTCCCTCCTTCCCTTCTATTCACAATATCAAAACGGGACAGCAGCGAATGTGAATTCAACAATCAGATATTATTCCCAACTACGCAATTCCTACCTAGAAAGTAGTAGTTTGTAAGCATTAACACACGTCTCATCCAACTTTGGATGAGATCAACCAAAACAAGTAAGCCAAGGCAAAGCCAAAGCAAAGCCAAAACAATACAAAACAAAACAAAACTGCTTACCTCACTAACACTGCCAACACAATAACCTACCACCCACTCTCCTAAACCATATAAACCTGGGGTTATCTCTTACACGACACAATTACCCATCAACACAAACCCATCACTTACCAACCCACCTAGACAAGCAAGGACGTCTTCGAGAGACAGCGACAGCGACAGATACAGTTGTTCGACACTGAGTCAGCAACACCGACAAGCTGCAAACAAACAAACAAACAAAAGTACTGCTTGAGGTGTTCGAATAAGACTTATTATTCTACCTTTCTCCCCCCAAAAAACATGTACTATGTCTGTATGCCTATGTGGCGGCGGATGGCGAGCTATGTGTAGCGTCTATCAGAGATTCTTCAAGCATATTAAAATCTTAACATTGCTCGCTTTCCTTTCTCTGTAAAAAGTTCCGTTCGTCTTCTAATAAGTTATGTATCCTCTAAGAAGCCAAGCCTAGCCAAGCCAAAACAAGCCGGTGAGGCGCGCAACGTATATATGCGGATCTAGAAGAGCAATTCCGCCCTTCGAAATTTTTTCGTCTCATGAAGCTGCACATGTCCTGTAGATGAAAAAAAAACAAACAAAAAAAACGCCTCGCTTGTCGCCGGTGTGATGTAATGTGATGTGTGATGTGTAATGTGCAGCGTAATGTGTAGTGTACCAATGCAAATGAGTCGAATATGATATGTGTATGTCGAGACACCAAAAACCAGGGGGATTATCGTATCATACCATATCGTACCATATTATATCATGTGTACCCTTCCTTCCCTTTTCCCCTCTCTAACACCGAAAAAAAAGAAAAAAATCGTGGTATCATTGTTGAAGAAGACCGAAAAGAAAACACCATACGTAAGAAGAGAGGTATGTATGAGTGAAGAAAGAAATAAAACCCTAAACTCCTCCTCCTCACCATAGGAACAAGAAACATCCATCACTCGCTGAAATCAGTAGGAGTGGACGGGAAACTGGGCTCCGACTTGCGCTTCATCAACTTCAGATTATGATCCACTCCCACTCCCAGCCTTGGCGGGTCCGTCAGTGTATTCTGATCGGACTCAGGCCGGCGGTCCGAGTCAGATGGGAACGGGAAGCCCTCGTGGATCGTCTCCTCGCGGTGTTGCTCCGGATTCGTTGCTCTCCTACGCATGCTATGCCAGCCATTAGGGTTGATGCCGTCTCCACCACCGCTACCGACGCCGTTAACGCCGCCACCACCTCCAAGGCCGGTGACGCCCTGACTGCCAACGCTTCCGTGATGCGAGTCTCTATTCAAGGGCCGCGCCTTACCGACGGAACCAAAGTGGACAGGGTGCCAGGTTTGCGCGTGAGGAACGTGGTGGGGACGGTGTCCATCCAGCGGCATGGCGGCCCTGGGCGGCCCTGGATGGAGCAGAGCGCCAAAGATCTGGTTGCCAATGTCGTTGCTACGTTGGCGCCAGTGACGCCTGCGGCTCGTCCTGCTGGTGGTGCTCCAGGCATCACGGCCAGTACTCATGGCAGACGTGTGTGAACGCTGTCTTTCGACCCCGTCGTCCTCGGAAGAGCTGCTGTTCAGCTCCTTGGGAAGGACAATGGCACGGTCAAGGCCGTAGGGAAGACCACGATGCCGACCTCGGATCAGCGTCATGATAATGAACACCTTTCCTGTGGTGCTGAAGATGGCCGATAGAGAGGCGTTACCAGTGGAAAAACCAAGACTCATGCCGACTGTACCGTAGGCGCTGATAACCTCAAACATGAGCGCGAACATATCGGTGTCGCCGTCCATGATCCGCGTGCCTTCCGAGATGGCGAGCATGAAGAAGAAGAGAGCAATAAACCACAAATCGAAAGAGAGCTGGCGACGCAAATGCGAGCCGATGTAGGACAAATCGCTGGACGGAGAAGCCGATTCCTCCTCACCTTCAGGATTGTTGTAAATGCCCAGAGACTTCTCCTCGTACACGTTTGTGCGACGGATCGACATGGCGATGGGGAGGACACTGATGTACATCATGATCATGTACGACACCTTGACGGCCGGGTGCAGAACCGCGAGGTTGATGCAGGAAAAACCAGCTGTCCTCGTTGAGGCTGCCTCGAAGAGCCCATTGAGGACCTTGATACCGCCAGGTAAGGCGTCGACAGGCCCAGATCCCAAGTCCAGGACGACGAAGAAGACAACGTCAGCACAATTGAGCCCGATCAGAATGAAAAGGAGCCACCACGTTGCCCCAGACGGGAAGAGGAGAATGAAGCAGCGACGAGGATGATCAAGCAGAAATCGCACTTCCTCGTAGAGGCCCGAGTCGCGCGGTACGACGATGGACATGACCCAAATGATAAACCGCAACATGACGGGGAAGCCGGTGTTGCCAATGATGATGAGAAAGATCATCAACAGCAAGGGCCAGACAGCGGTATTGAACGAGTTCATGCTGTCGGGGGTCAAGGTAAGGCCCAGATCCATGAAAGCAGAGTTCGCGGTGAAGAAGGCCCACCAGACTCTGCTTTGGCCAGCCTGGTCGACAACCTGACCCCAGCGGTCCTCATGGAGGATCCACGGCAGCAAACCGACAAGTCCCAATAGAAGGAAACCGAAGAAGTAGCAGAGAATGATCTTCTGCAGCAACTTCAAGACACGGTACTCGATACCTCCCAGCTCCTCGCGTTGCTCTTCCGTCAGGTCGTGGAATTGGGAGTTGCGTCCCAGTGTCGGTTCCCAGCTGAGGTAGGGCGTCGGCTCCATCTTGTCTTTGGTAAAGGCCGACCTCATGGCTGAGAGCGATGGGCGCCTAGACATTCTCGAATTTGACCGCTGCAGTTTGGGGTCTGCCTCCTCGTCACCACGGTTCCTGGTAGGGGCCCGTGTGTTCTTCCTGAACTTGAGATGGTTGAGTTGCGGCACGAAAGAGTGGGTGAAAGTCTTGGCATCGTCGACAAAATCTTCCGTCAGCGTTTCGTATAACTTATTCCTGTCGGGCTCCTCGATGGTGATGGCTTGTGCGCGGCCATTGAGCGTCACCATGGGCGTAGGTTGAGCTGGCTCGCGGTCATCCTCCTCGGCAGAATCATCGACCCGTCTAGGCTTAGCGCCTCGTTCCATGTCTCTTGGACCGGGAATTCGAAGCACCTCGTCGTCTCGGTTGCGCTGTCGCTCAAGAATGGCGATATGCTCCTCGTCCGACCGAGGAAGCTTTATCGCATCCAAGCCAAGTCCATCGCTCTTCTTCACGGTGCCGGCGAACCTGATTTCAGGCTGTCGACGGGTATCTTCGGGCTGATCCGGATCTCGCTGATCGGGGGGCGCGCGGCTGTCGTACGTGGGCTTCTGGAACGAGCCCAGCAAGATGCCGTCGTTCGTCATGCGTGGACTACCAGAACCGTGCATGACGGTGATCTCTCGGCCAGCAACACCTCTTTCCGCCTGTGATAGAAAGTCGGTCCGCATCTGCGATTTTGACTTTGAAATCGTGCCTCTCCGCTGCTTGGCGTCCTGGACAATGGTCTGCAACTTCTTTTCGAACCAATACCTTCGTAGGGAAACCGTGTAATAGCCGATTGATATTGGGTTAGTGAGCATGGCAAGCAAAAAGATGACGGCCTGGGAAAAGGTGTTGATCAGGTTAACATCAATGGTGTTGAGGCCGCCCTGGGTACACGCCCCAGCAGCGAAGAAGAGGGCGTCGACATAGGCGATTTGACCCCTGTGGGAGGCGTAAATAAGAATTGACCCGACTATTGTGAGGCCAATAATGAGGGTATCTATTCACAGTTAGCATGGAAACAATGTTCAAGGGGAAGGGATAGGAACTTACAGTGTACTGTTTGATACTGGAAGTGGCCTTCGGTCATCAGTTTCCTGGGCCGAAAACCAATATGGTGACATATCCACGCCCATTTCTCCTGGGCTGTACTGCGAAGTCGTTCCATGGTGGGCGACAATCGCGGGAGGTGGTATTATGGTGAAAATGTGCCCCTGAGTGGTGAAGGATGTCGTCAGGCAATAAGGGATAGGGGACTGGGGGTTGGAGAAACAAGGACGGAGACGGCACCGGAATCGCCTGAAATCGACGCAGAGGCCGAAACGGCAAACGGTGATGTGCCTCTGGGAAGCTACTAATATCCTGTCCTGCCAGTATGTAGTAGAAGTAAGAGATAGAAAAAAAAAGAGAAGGTCGATCGATGTCTCGGCGTGTCAGGGTCTGCTCAAGGGTGTGGCAGGGTGGCGTGGTGACAGACGGTTGGGAGATCAACGAAAAGGATTACTGGATTAGGACAACGGCATCAGAGCATATGTCATGGAGGGGCGGATCTGGGGTATTTGAGGGAGAAGAGCAATTGAAATAAAGAATGATATAGGTAGGAGTAGGGTAGAGGTAGCAAGGGTCCAATGATAAGGTCTGGGGCGGGTCGGGAGACAGAAGGAGGAGGGAATTGAATTGGTATGAAGTAATGGTATTCACTCGTCCTATAGAGTGAATACGAGAGGCTCCAGTTCAGTCGTCGCTTTTTGGTGGCTTCGACTGAAGAGATGAAGACTAAAAGTTTCCGTTGCCGTTTCCAGTCCAGGGGGGGGGGGGGTTTGGCCGAGAAGGAAGGTGCGTGCGGGTGGCAGGAATGGAGACTTCAAGTTGTGGACAGGACTGGACCAGCAACCGAGGGCTTTTTTTTTTCTTTCCTTGTCTTATTTCCGGACCTGGGGCTGATTTTAAAGCCCTCAGAGGAGTTTGTTTTGTGTCTCGGATGGCCTCAGAGCTGGTCGAGGCGCAATCCGAATGTTGACTTGACCCGATCGTCAAAAAAGTTCGATGAGGACGAGCACACCACAGCAGAAAGCAAAGTGGTAGGCACCGTTACTTACAATGCCAAGCAAAAGCCAAGAACAAGACCCAGATGCTACACTAGATTCCAGAGAAGGCCAACAACTCGGAGCGAAGAGAGTGTCAAAGAAGGTTGCCGCCAAGCCCACAGGGGCGGGTGACGGTAGAAGAAGGGAAGCACTCCGTAAACCGGTCTTTGCAGGGTTGGTGGTGTTGAAAATCGGGTGGTCCCAGCCAAGAATCAGGGTTATTGCTGGTCGACTGATGGAAAAAGCCGATGGAGAAAAAAGTTCGAATTCTAGCCTGTCGGAGGGGGCTGGCGAGTTGCATCAAGCGGGTCCACAACGGCTCAAGGGTGCGCTAGCGCATGCATATATAACACTCTATAGTCCCGCTTGTTGAACCATGAAGTCGAGCACTGTTCCAGTTTCAGGAAGCACGTGGGGTTTGTAACGAGTCGTGAGTTGATACAGTAAATCTGATTGTCAAAGAGGGGGACGAGAAAGAGAAAGACAAGTCAGAAAGGGTACTCGTGGGATGTAAAGGATCTTGGGCTCCCGGGTCAACAAAGAACACATCCGGGGCTTTATGACGGGGAACGACGCCGGCGGGGTGCCAAATTGAAAAGAGCACAGACTGTCACTAGTGTAGGTACCGCAAAGACTCGGGCCATTGACTTTCAACTTTCCTGGAAAATTTTAGGCATAGTCTTTTAGTGTAGGTACTGTAAGCATACTGCAACACATTCACGCCCACCAGCAATTGTATGCAGGACAGTGATTTTCAATTTCCCCACCCTCCAGCGCTCTTGAAGATAAGTGGGAAAGGGCAGGACATCAGAAAAACGGAATCTACTATGCTCCGGAGAGGCAATACATATCCCCCTCTATTTTTGGCGAGTAAAACATGTATAGAATCGTGCATATGTATGTCTGATTATGTCTGATTTCCAGTCAAGTTGAAAGTTAATGGCCCGAGTCTTTGCGGTAGTGTACATTGACAAGGGCCGCATGAGCCACTATGTATGTAGCGCACACTACACATCAGTCCTTAAAAGTTTGTTAGCGCCATACACGCCCCACATCTTCTTACAAGGGGGTAACAGGGGGGGTTGCAGGGCGGGACTGGTCTATCTACGAGTTCTGATTGGTTTAAATGGCCTGATTCCAAAGTGAGAATCGGTTGATAGGAGGGATTCAACCACCCATACACAAACCCTCGCCTCCAACGAGAACTACTAGAATTACCCGGCACACCCTCTATAATCAGTATAATCATAGGGTATTAATAGGGTACTTTCAGCGGGCTGTTACATTCCCCGTCTCCCCTGCTTAAAACCCCTGTCTGTAGGTACCAAGCTAACGAACTTACCAGGGCTGATGTGTATATTCGCTGTTCGCTCCTCTTCCCCGTCCCCAACCCCGGCCAAGCAAGGGCCAAGCATCATCGAGCCATGGTGGAGATTTTACTAAGGCATCCCTCCGGGACTGGGGGTGGCTTAGGCCTCGCACAACCCGAGCCGACGGGGGGGACTTCAATAGGCAAAGACCACCATTGCCGGCAAACCTCACCACTCCACGACAGTCACCGTCAAGGTCATCCGCCGAGCCGGTCATCGTCGGGCACACAATGACATTCGAGTCGACGGTGATGAGTCAGTTCGGGTTGGCTGGCTGTGTGAAACAGTGACCAAGCTTGCCAAGTAATAAACCCAGGAGGATCCCCCAGAGACACCGGGCCATCGACTAGTCTGCGGGTGATGACTTGAAGGTCGGGTCGGGTTTAAAAAAGCGAGGTTACTTGCATTCATCAATGGCATCCAATAGCGATTCGAATCTCAATCTCTTATCAAGGAGATCAGCAAAAGGCCGAAACACTGCAGTTTTCCCTTTGCATATTGACTGAAGGCATAAGGTTGTGACGCCGCTAAACAACCTTGGGAGTTGGAAACCCTGGAAGGAGACAAGCAATCTCATCAAACGGCAACGCCGCAGCGGCAGCGGCAGCAACCGGAGTGCAGGTCGGGTTTGATAGCAATTACCTAGAATAGCATCCTTGCAAGCAACCGCGGAAAAGGCTGAGCATTGCGATGCAAGCAGTTGGGCTGTGGAAATGGAAGCGACGGAAGCTGCAGTGAGCTGACAGGGTTCGAGCGATCTTGCGGTCAGCAACTTCCACCACTTTGTTTTCACGGGCAGTGAGGTTGACAAAGGCTTTCATTGACGGCGCATTGCGCGATACTCATTCGTTGTACATAGAAGGTTCCTGGGTACAAATTCTAGACCACAGGAAAGAGTCCGGGGTTGGTGGAGATGGGACTCACTGGTCAAGCGGCGTCGACGACGACCACCTCGTCTCATCACTGTTCAGATGACACGCTCCCAATGCGCATCACACGCATCTACGATGGCTTAGTTGCCGCTACCCCTCATCCAATGTCAAGGAATTTGACTGCAGTTGAGCCTAACCTCCACAATGATCATCGACAATTTTGGAGAAAGGAAGCCTGAATGATCCAACTGTTCAGGGAAAATACATGTCTGACACAATGCTATTTGATCAGTTGACAATTGACAATGGGAGGCCAAAGATTCAAAGTCGTCTCGAGTACACAGTCAAAGGAGCCTCCGTCCTTCCTTTCTCCCTCGTCGGGTTCAGTAGATTCAATTCACCTGTACAGCCAACAAGTGGAATCCGGATGGAAGGGAAGCTACATCTGGGTACACTACAACCTCATACGCCCCTTCCATGCACACTCCGACCCGTTTCACAACCGCGGGAGGCGCAACCTGCGCACCCAGCTTTAAATCCCGAAGATCATGGTCCAATCGCCAGCCTCTGATTTCCGCCAAGCAAAACTTGATGTGGAAAGACCAGCTTGAATGAGCATCCCTGATATCTCCCGGGTTTATTGTGTAGCTAAACCCTCTAAGTACTTAAGGTTGAGAACGGTGGTGCCAAGCTTTTCGTCCATTCACGTGTAGAATACAAATGTACTATGCATACACCTTTCTTCTCAAATGACGTTCGACAGTCCCTCTACCGGTTTCGGATTTCAACTGCCGTACGGGAGCTCTGACAGGCTACCAATCGGACGGCTCGTTTATCTAAGCGATGACTTTTTTTTGAGATGCTAAGCTGCTGTGTGTGTCATGTGTGATTAGTATGCTCTGCAGACGAAGCCTTCGCTGTCACACATTTCCTCCTAGTATTTCTTACATACGATGGAGAAGCCAGGACTGTGACTCGATGGGCGGGCCACTGAATGGTCACTGAATGGTTTGTGAACTCTCCTGTACTTCTACTCACTTTCCTAGGTATCACCTAGCATAAGCAACCTGATGTTGGTTCGATCTGATTACCTACCGACAGGAGATTCTGGTCTGATCTGCCAGGGCTTTGCAGTTGCTGGAACATGGTTTTCACGAGACTATACCGTACATAAGCAGATGCATACGTAGCATTGAAGAAGAGAAAGAAAAAAAACTGAAAAGAAAGAAAGAAAGAAAGAAAGAAAGAGCAGGTTCTTCCCCCCTTCTTTACCTATGTACACTATAGCCGAGCAAAGAAAGTCTAGACGAGAAGCAAGAACATTAACATTGGTTCCGCAATAAGTACTTGCAAGTGCAACTAAAAGATCAATGAAATCTCGATCCAAAACTCGGATCAAGACCCGGATGAGAAACGATTTGCAGACGTCTGTTAACCACATATGCAGTAACTCCATGGCGGAGTATACATAAGCTTACTTAGTTCGCTTAACAGCATTTGTGGCAGTGTTTGTTTTGTATACATGTTACCCGAGTTCTCTGGTTGCCTCATTAGGTGTAAGTCAAAGCGAGTCTCTAATGGGAACACGGAGAATTTAAAGTTGGAGTTCACATGTCAGCAGGACTGACTGTTCGCGTAAACGTGCTACTGGCACTTAGGTGGGTTACCGAAGTATATTGATTAAAAGAGGGATTGAGCCATATTCGGTCATCATCGTCGGTAACTGAATAGTCTTTGAAGTGGAAGTTCAAGAAACTCAGACAATGAGGAAGTTTCGACAAAGTCCCGACAAAGACAAAATCCTAAAGAAAGGCGTCCGGCTAGTGGAAATCTTCCGCCAAGTTGCCTTTAGAGCTTCAATGTTCATTGAACACCAGCGCGTACACCATATCTCAGCGCTGGACGCTGACCAACTCCATGACCTTGGCACCCCATTTCTAACAAGAGAACCCCCTCTTCATATGGTATCCGAACCCTGCCGCACAACGGACTCAACCAGATCGGACGACCGTAGAAAAAAAAAACCATAGATTTCTTTTACCCCGGGGATTTATCATACATGTACATGGTATACACAGCGGTCGTCTGTCCCCTCTTCTCACAGATCCCGGCTTGTCTCTCATTTCGAGGTCACTGTAGCTTCCTCAACCAAAAGGGGAGGGATATCCCGTAAGTCTCAGTGAACAATCCCCTCCCTCACTGACTCAATCCAGCATCGCACATTCAGACCCAGAAAGATTTAGTTCTTCTTCTTGGACTCCTGGCCCTTCTGCTTTCCACCACCACCACCAACACCGCCCGTCAAGCCCTTACTGCTCAACACCTTCCTCATCTTCTTCCAGGCAAACACGTACTGCTCAACACTGCCCATGTCGTGCTTGGGCTGGCGCATGTACATGAGCTTGGCGCGTCTCGCGCGCTTGGCCCGCCTCTTGATGATCTCGATGCCCGCCACGTTCTTGTTGTAGATCTTGTACCACATCTCGACGCCGACCTTGCCGAGGTGGTTTCTGAGGAGGATCGCCGTGTCGATGCCCGAACGGCGGATGGCCAGGCACACGCCCGCAAAGGGTTCGCCGCCGCGACGGTGCGTCACCATGAGCACGTCGCCGACGCGGGCGGCATGGCGCGCCTTGGAAAAGAGGGCGGTGCGCGCACCGGTCGGGTCCATACGCGCGATCTGCTGCTGGGTCAACAGCGGCATCGGGTCCGAGGGAGGCTTGGTCATGAGCGGTGGCAGCTTCGAGTTGGCGATTTTGAAGGCTTTGGACTTGGTGACTACGCTCGAGGGAGGAAGGGTCGTCGGGCTCTTGGGGGGTGTGAAGACGGCGAAAGCGGTGCGAGTCTTTTTGGTGTGCTTATCGGCGATCCTGACTGTTGGAGTACAAGTATAGGTTGGTTAGTCATTGTAGGCAGAAGATCGGATGACATGTATGGTGAGTGACGTGAGGCCGTACAAAAGTTGTGATCGGGCAGGGCGCCGGTAGACTGGGTGGTGGAAGCAGCGACGGCTGTCGCATAGCCCCGGACGAGGGACTGGCATAGGCCGGCCTTGAGGCAGCCCAGAGGCCGTCGGGAGAGCGGTGCTGTCACGTTCATGGTGTGTTGTCGTGTGCGGTGTCCCGGACTCGGAGTCGGACTCTCTGGACCGCCAGAAGTGGAATTGGCGAAGCAGTGGCAGCTCTCCTCCACGGCCAAAGGTCGAATTCGCGGGACCCGGGGCGGGCAGGCTGCACAAGACGTTGGAAAATGGATCTTCGAGCAGGACCCGTACTGGCTCCCGATTGGCCTTGTGCAAGGTACACGGCCCATAAAAACGTGTAGTGACCAATCACAGACCTGATTTTTGGCTACAGGGGTGCTACTTTTTGACGGCGGGCTGTCTTGCGCTTTTCCCTTGGCGACAATCCCCTCCACGCCTCTCTTGGGTCCGCTCGCACGGTTGGGGTCGCGAATTCAACATCGAAGAACCACTTTTATTTACATCCGTCCGCCGGTTCCTGTCTCCAGTCGACTCCGGTCTCTGGCCTCCAACTCCCCCCGACTCTCCTCTTCGTCCTCCGTCCCCTCCGAGTCCGGTCGCGTCCCACTAACTCCGATCGACCGCACATCAACATGGCCGGCAGAGCTCCCCAGCATGCCCTTCGGGTAGGGTGCAGGGCAGTCCCCGAGGCTCTTTCGAAGCCCGCGCAGCAATCCAGATGCTTGTCGTCGACCGTACCTCGCCAAGGCATGTCCTCCCAACCAATCTGTCGCCATCTGTCGCTTTGTCGCTAAGAGCTCGATACGCAAATGCGCTCAAACGCGCTCGGCTTCATGGCAGTTACCACATGACTGTCTTCATCCAGGCTTGCTAACACCTCCTCCGCCTACAGCCACCTACCCCGTCGTTTCCTTCAACAAGACCTCGTCCCCCGAACTCAAGGAAGCCCTCGAGACCCTCCGTGAAAAGGTCATTCTTCCCACCTACCTGCCGCCCGAACTACGACAGAAGATCTTCAACAAGAAGTATGAGAAGGAGCTTGCGCACGATCCCGTCACCATCCAGATCGATGGCCAGCCCCAAAGGTTCAGCTACATCAACATGCTGACGGACATGCCCAACACCCCCAAGAACATCCGGGCCGCCCTCCTGAGCATGAAGAACGGCGGTGACTTTGCCAACCTTTCCGGCCTCCTCGAGGGTATGCACCGCGCGAACCGCAAACTCCCATACTGGCTCTCTGCCCAGATAGTCCGGAAAGCATGCAAGGCCGGCCATCTGCAGCTCATTCTCAACATGGTCCGCGACGTCAAGCGCACCGGCTTCACTCTCGAGCGCCACGAGACCGTCAACGAGCTCCTGTTCTGGATCCAGCGTTTCGCGTGGAAGAGCGACTACAGCGAGCCAGAGACGCGCAAGGCGCTTAGGGAGGTTCAGGAGATTCTGGACGCGCTGGAGGGCGACGAGAGACACATGAGCAAGGACCGCAAGAGGCAGCAGGCCCTTACGAGGTTCCCGTATCACCGCGACCCTCAGTTCCTCGCCGCCAGGCTAAACTTGACGGCCGAGCTCGCTGCTCGCCGCGCGGTAACCGGACAGACTTCGGAACAGCAGCTCAACAGCGCCAACGACGTCAAGAACCTGGTCAAGTATGCCGAGCAGCTGGTGAGGCTGTGGCCCGCAGACAAGGCCCTCTTGGACATGTACACGGATGAGGCCTACGTTGCCAGGGTCGATCTCCGGTACCTCATCAAGCCCCAAGTGCACCTTCGCTATGCTAGTTTCACTCTCCAGGCCTTGAAGAATGCGGCCAAGATTGTCGGACAGCTCGGCCATGGCCCGCTGGCGGCGCAGTTGATCAACAGGGCCACTGCTGTCGAGGCTGAGAGCCAGTTGGCCTATGCCAAGGTTGACGACGGCATGGCCGGCCAGAAGATTTACGAGATGGTTGTGGGTGGAAAGAAATAAACGCTTGTAGGCAATGATTAACAGAACGAGCTGTTTCCCCATGTTTCTCTCGTCATACTCTCGCGAGGTATGGTACGTATAGGCGACTAGCTTTGTATATGTAGGATGTATGACGGACTGTAAGATACCATGAGTTGACAAATGGCACAAAAAGTAGACAAGAGAACCCTGAAACTTTTTTTGTTTCATGAACGATACCCAACTACCTGCTATGTACAATAAACCGTCTGTCGCTTTTTTCCTGTTTGTTTGTTTGTTTATTTGTTTATGTTCCCTCTTTCTATCCCGACTATGGCAGAACGATGTACTTTTGCAAGTGCTCGGGGATCGCGCCCAAAAGGTTCTTCTGCTCCAACCACTTCCTCGAGAACAACCGGTCCGCATACCTGTAGGCACCATCGCACAGCATCGTCACAACCGTCGATCCCTTTCCGAGCTTCTCCGCAACCTCCTTAGCCGCAACAACGTTGAGGGTCGAGCTGGCGCCAAGGTACAGACCCTCCTCGTCCAGACACCTGTACACCATCTCAATGGTCTTCTCGTCGCTAATGGTCATGGATCCATCCACCAAGTCCACATCCTGCTTCAGGTTGTCGGTGATACGGCCCTGGCCAATGCCCTCGGTGATGCTCGACCCGCTGCGCTCAATCAGCTTGCCGCCCGAGCTGAAGTACGAGTGCAACACACTTCCGGGAGGATCAGCCAAGAAAGCCTTGACCCTGCCGCCCGAAATCTCCTTTAGATACCTCGTCGTACCCGCAAACGTTCCACCGGTGCCCGTCGCGCAAGTGAAGGCATCGACCTTGCCTCCCGTCTGCGCCCAGATCTCGGGGCCGGTCGTCTCGATGTGCGCCCTCCGGTTGGCAATGTTGTCGAACTGGTTCGTCCACACGGCATTGTCCAAGCGCTCGGCGTGCCGGCGCGCCTGGTGGTTGTAGTTCTCCGGGTTCTCGAACGCGACGGCGGGCACAGGGTACACCTCGGCGCCCAGCAGGCGGAGCAGGTCGATCTTGCCCTGCGACTGCGTGTTGGGCATGTAGATGACGAGCTTGTAGCCCTTGGAGCGGCACACGTGCGCCAGGCCGATACCGGTGTTGCCGGCGGTTCCCTCAACGACAGTGCCGCCTGGCCGTAGCAGGCCGCGCTCCTCGGCGTCCTTGACGACGTACAGGGCCGCGCGGTCTTTGACGGAACCGCCGGGGTTCATGAACTCGGCTTTGCCGAGGATCTCGCAGCCGGTTTCTTCAGAGAGGCGGTTGAGGCGGATGAGCGGGGTGTTGCCGATAGCTAAAGAGGTAAAGAGGTGAGTGTTGGTGGCATGTTCTTTTCTTGAGAGGAATTGGTGTTAGAGAATGCGATTCATAAGGGAAGCATACCTCCGGTCAAGCCCTTGGCAATACCCTGCGCCTTGGAGACGTTAAGGAGGTATTGGGAGGGCTCTTGGGGCGCGACCGCGGCCATCCTCCGGAGAGAGGTGGTCGCAAAGGTACGGACGCCGTGACGGAACATGGGGAATCGTATATGCAGGCAGGCAGGCAGGCAGGCAGGGAGAGGAACGAGTGCGCGTGCGCTACAGGGTAAAGCAAGATATGCAGACAATGGTCACGCAAAGAACAAAAGAAAGAGAGAGAGAGAGGAAGCCAAATAACAACAACTCCTTTCAACCAGAAAAGAACGACTAACGACTCGTAAGTTTCCAGTTACGGAAGCGTGGGGGGGCCGATGGAAGTACCGAATGACGGAATCCGGGTAGTGGGGCCATCCTCAGCTCTTAGTCTCGAAACCGGGCGGCCGGGCGGCGATTATCGGACCTCGAGATTCCCGCTGTCACTGACCTCCTCGCATTGTGATCTAGGTACACTACTTACATACTTGGGAAGAACACAGTGAACAGCCCAACAGCAGCTGAGCGAGCGGTCAACGTACCAGCAACAGGGAAAACTCCCGTCGGGGTAACTGCACCAAAAAAAGGAACATGAACACAAAGCATGAACCGTGGGGTTCGGATTTCAGCAACATGTTGATTGGTCGCCCTGATGATCAGACAGGTGATGCCAAAAAAGTTATAGCGGGGAAGGGAACAATCCCAGAGCATGTAAGTCGGTAGGCGAGGTAGGTACCGCACACTATACTTAGAGGGAGGTCGGTACTCTACACTAGTGGAAATTTGGAGATGGTTCAATCTTCAACCAAACAACATCAACACATCTCTGCAAGGGGAAATTTATCACCACGCGTCGTCATTCAAATCAGCAATACACGAGTTTCCACAACGGGCGCATCTATATCTCTATACATGCCGAATATATACGATCCTGTAACTTCTGTTCGGCGTTTCAGCAACTCGGAATCAACATCCGATACCATCAATATTTTTATTAACGTCTTCCCACGATGAAGTGGTAAAACGCGACGCATCGTTAGACAACCAGTTACTCTGCGTTCTCGTAAAGTGGGCGACATTGACGGCAAAAATGACCACCATAGATCTCAATCGCGATCCCAATCACAAACACCCCGACTTGCCCGTCCCGAACGAGATCACCGAAGAAAACTGGAGCGATTCCTCAGACGATAGCGATGTCGAAAGTCCCAGCATCGGCGAGGCCGCACAGCAGCCGCAGCAGGTGGAATGGCTTGCCACGTCGCGCGCGAAGCGGTCCACGGCCGGCAACCGTATGAAGTCGATGCTCGCCAACGAAGAGCCCGCCGCCGAAGACTCGGATCTCGAACTCCTCTTTGCCGAAGACGACGACGACGCTGGCTTTACCGACGAGGAAAAGGATGACGCGTCCGATGTCCAGATGGACTCGTCCTCAGACGACGAAGACGACAAGGACGGTGCTGCCGCCGACGATCTCGAGGGTGAAAAGGAGCTGGAGCGCCAAGCAAGGGAAAAGAGGAACGCGCAACGGAAGAGGAAAGCTCAGGAGGCTATCCCCATGAAGTTCAGGAAAAAGGTTCGCATCGAGCAGCCACCGTCAGCCACGGGAGAGAGTGCCACCGGAAGTCCCGCGCCGTCGACGACAGGCACTCCTGCTGCCTCCTCTGTCCGGCAAGGACCGACACCACGCCCGCCTAGACCCAAGAAAAAGTCGGAAAGGACGAGTTGGTTGCCGACTCCGGCCGATATGCCCACGCGAGCGTCCGAGCGCAGGACGACCAAGATGAGCAAGGAACAGCTTCATCAGAAGATGATCGACGACGAGATTCGCCGGAAGAAGCTGATGGAAAAGATGGAGAAAAACGCAAAGAGGTTAGAGGCCTTGAAGAAGCCACCAATGACACAGGCGGAGCGGTTGGCTGAGGCAGCTCTGGTGGAAAAGAGAAACGAGAAGAGCTTGAACAGATGGGAGGAGGCGGAGAAGGTGAGGGAAGAAGAACGCTTGAGAAAGATCGCGGCCTTAAACAATCGCAAGCTGGACGGTCCGGTAGTCACTTTTTGGAGTGGTATCCAGACGTTGGAGGAAGGACAACAGAAACACGTTGGCAAGATGGTATCCATGGAGGAGAAGCCGGTCAGGAAGAAGAGGCAATCTGTCAGCGCTACTCTTGCTGCTCAGGAGGCGGCTGAGAAAGAGAAAGCAAAGGCTGAGGAAGCCTCCAAGCAAACACCATTGACTGAGAAGGGAGATGACAAGTCGGCCGAGGCGGCAACCAAACCGGACGATAAGGTGGAGGCACAAGCGGAAAAAGCAGTTCCATCAATAGCATTGCCCGAACAGCCACAAAAACCAATATCGACTCCAGACGTTGTTATGAAGGATGCGCCCGAACCACCACAACCTCCACAACCATCTATACTCGCACCTATTCGAGGACCTATGGCCCCGCCGCCTATCCCTTCTCCGCCGCCGCTCGAGACTAAGCCTGCGCCTTCATCGGGTGTTCTAGCTGCCCCCGTCCTGGCCCCACCAGGAGGAGTAGCACCCCCTATGCTCGATGTCCAGATGCCCGGGCTAGCATTTCCATTTAGTAACGGGATGTCAAACGTTCTTGCGCCCCCTAACACTACTTCGCCTCTTTCAATGCCTCCGTCTTCCGGGAGTTTGAGCACCCTTACGCCTGCGCCAGCTCCAGCTCCCACTCCAGCTTTGCTTTCTGCGCCGGTGACGTCGGTCCCTACTACCACTCTCAGCTTTGCGCCCACACACATCCCAGCACCCGCAACCGCACCTGCTCCTGCTGTTGATAGGCCTCCTCGTGATCTGCCTTCACCAGCTACTACAGTATTAACAACTACTATTCAGACTAAGCAGGCACCGACGCCTCCTTCTTCGCAGTCTGCCACTGTCAGCTCCGAGAAACTAGACAAAGAGGAGAAATCAGCCGTACCACGAAAGGACGACAAAGCTGAACAGGGTGACAGGGGCGAAGAAAGTAGGAAAGAAAATAAATCTGACATTGCGAATACGGGACCGAATCGGCCCCAGGAAGGGTCAACAGTGCCCACTGATCAACCCGCCGCTGAAGGGGGGGAAGAAGGGAAAACGGTCAACAAAGTTACCCGTAGTTGCATCATTCTCCAGAATTTTGATGAAGCCGCCATCAAGGACAAGCAAGTCCAGACGCAGATTATCTTTGGGAGGAGGATGGAGAAACTTGCCAGTGAGTTGGGCCCCATTTGCTCATCAGCATTCTTATTTCGTTTAGTCACTAACAATCACCAAAGAACCCGCCCACCCTCCACTCTGCGTTGTAACTGGCCATCCAGCCCGTTACCGGGACCCCAAGACTGGTCTCCCCTATTACAACGCCTATGCCTATCGCGAGATCCAGCGCGTGCACAGGGGTGATTACAAGTTCAGTGCGCTGTTAGGAGCATACGTAGGCAGCGGGACGTACGCGGCCAAGGGCGTGCCAGAAAGGTTCTTGAACCCTAACGGGAAGAGGTCGACACCAAAAGAAGATCCAGCAGTTAAACTAGCCAAGCTGAAAGAGGCTCAAGAAGCGGAAAAAAGAAAAGAGAAGAACAAAGAGGCTTTGGAAATGGAAAAGACCAAGGAGATTGAGGCTGGGGATAAAAACCTGGATAACGTCCAAGCCACTGAGCTGCCGCCCCTGAGGCAACCGAAGCTACCGCAGCTGCCACGAAGAGCAAGTGGCACGGAGGTGACTAGTGCTATCAAGGCGAGAAGCAAGAGCAAGGAGACGACGAGGCCGTCTGAGCCGAAACGGAAGACGTCGACGTCTTCGTTGCCAGCGACGATGACAGGGCCGGTGGTTCAGGCTAAGCTGGAGCCGATTGAGGGTGTTGCTCTTCCACTTAAAGCTACTAGCGCTCCTGCACTTACACCTACTCCTAAGCCAGTGGCAGCGGCAGCGACGACGACAGCAAACCCATCATTATTACCACTATCAACGCCAACGCCGCCACTACAAACTCAAGCGCAGTTCAAGCTAGTGGATGATGATGTGAAGACACAGACACAACAGCTACCAGTGAAATCGACTTCTTCATCAAATTCACAGCCAACACCCCAGGCATCACAACCACAACCACAACCACAAGGCCAGCAGTCTTTGACGGTTCCTGCTCCTGCTCCAAATCAAAATACCGCTGCGGCGCCACCCTCTTCAGCAGCAGTAGAAGCCCCAACTCAACCACCACCAGCCGATGACGACCCAGTCAAGTCAGTCAACTCAACTCAGCCGTCACAGCCTCCTCCTCCTCCTCCTGCTCAAGAAGCAGCTCAAACACCCGTAGCAGAGACTCGCTTCCTACCCGCTCCTGTGCCGGACATGTCATAGCGGGGACATGCCGCATTGTACAGGGGGACGCCTGGAAGGAAGGAAAGGAGTTGGTTAGATATCGTGCTGAATTGATCACGATGAATTGATCACGATGAGTTGATCTCGATGAGTTGATCTCAATGAGTTGAGATATGTAGATATAGTTGTCTAGTATGGGAAGTATGGGAAGTGGTGTACTACTAGTGTACTACTATCGTTGTCGCGATTGTTGCTTGTTGTTCAAAACATGGATGGATGGACAACCAAAAAGTAAAATGTAGGAGTAAGAGTAAGAGTAAGAGTAAGAGTAAGGGGTATGATGAGTATCGATCGACAGATAGATAAATAGATGGGAGTAAAGGTGAAAAGAAGTACGTCAAGTAAACACGGAAGAGAGACAGAGAGAGAGAAAGGGATGAGCACAGAGAGAGAGAAAGCGATGAGCAACCTACCTACACTAAGAAAGACACGGACAGACGGGAAGGGAGGGAGGGAGGAAGACTCAGAGTACCTACCTCACTACGCTACTGTACATGTGCATGTTCTTGTTGATTATGCTCTTTGTTGTAATGAGATGAGAATACCCAAGTCTAAATAGTAAATAGTAAAAACAAGGAATTAAATGACATCACCTCATACGCAAAATCACCCACTTTGTCACGACATTGGTTGTATGTGAAAATTTGCTTGCCTCCATCCATCATGAATCAATGCTGACTTGACTGACTGACTGTACATCGATCGATTGCTACGTTGCATTCAGTTCTGTGTTCATATCCCCCCCGCGTATTTAACGCAAACTTTGACTGGTCAAGGCTGTATGTTGCTCATCACAATGGGATTTATATGTATGTTGAGAATCACATGCAAAATCCAGTGATTTTTTCGGTAATGGCACACTTCACAATACGCCAAGCCATGTGTGAAATGGAGTTGAAAGAAAAAAAGAAAAAAAAAAGAGAAGAAAAAAAAGAACCTCGAAATGAAAATCGATATTCCAAAAGCAAATCGCATTCTCTTCATGAATCTCCCATGTGGAAGGGGTCAAGTTTCCGGAAGGAACAAAGCGTTATTAAGAAATTCTTGAATCCAATATGATGGTAATAGTAATATGTGCGAGCACTAACGGACAGAGCCTTGGTCAGATAAACGAATGAACACCAGAAAGTCTTCCGCGCGCAGACCTCGGTATGATGCCGGCGCGGTTTCTTGATACGTTCAGTCCTTTTCCTGACCCGAGTTGTTGGAGAGAAAGGCGGCTCCTCTCTCTGATCCTAGGGAATCAAGCACAACCACAACCATAAGCCAACCTAGGTCAACCCAGTTGAGTCTCCCTCTCCCATCCCTCACATCTCCAGTCTTCTTCCTCGCCCCTTGAACCAAAAGGAAACGGCCTGGCCAGGTACGCTCGGCGATACCTCTCCTTTGTGCGATGGCGCCAGGTGAAATCGTTTTCCCCACAATGCTCACAACTTCCCCCTCCCTCCTTTCCCTCCCAACTCCTCAGCTCCGTCCGTTTGGGTATCTCGGTATGCAGGGCTGTCGGCTCGTCACTGCTTTGATTGCACTCTAGACAATGGGTAATATCGAGGCGCCCTATGCCGTTTAGATGTCGATCTGTGAATGCCTCCCTTTGCCATCCCCCTTCATTTCATGGTCGCTTCCGGATTGTAACAAAAAAACGGGGCCGGCGGGGCCAAAAAACATTTCTCACTGCAGGAGTATCCCGGTCTCACAGAATCAAGCACTTCTTGTCCCTTTTACTTGTCTTTTTCTGAGGCGGCTCCAGTGCCGCAACGATGGCCTAAAAAAGTGGGTGTCAGCTTCGGGCAACTTCACCACTCACCGACAATAGCCGTCCTGGGAATGGCCTACCTCATCAAACACGTTCTTGAGACCTTCCTGTGTCAGCGCACTGCACTCGACGTATTTGACGGCGTCAAGATCCTGGGCAAGCTTCTCTCCCTGCTTGAACTCTATCATTGACTGCTTGCGCTGGGCAAGCTTGTCCCTCAGTTCCTTGTCGGAGCGCAAATCCTTCTGCGTTCCGACAATGAGGAAGGGCACGCCGGGGCAGTGATGGTTGACTTCGGGGGCCCATTTCTGGGACACGTTTTCGAACGAGGCGGGCGATGCAACGCTGAAGCAGATGAGGAAGACGTCGGTCTGGGGGTATGATAGCGGACGTAAACGGTCGTAATCTTCTTGTCCTGCTGTATCGAACAGGCCGAGCGTATAGGGCTCATCACCGATCCTGAAGAGGGGGGTGGCGCATATCAGCTAAAGTCCAGATGATAAAGAATAGAAACGGGTGGGCGTTGGCTTGTGCTGCATGGGGTGCCTGCGCGCATTGATGGGATCGGGTAATTGGAAGAATGGGCAACGTACATGACGGTGACGGCATAGTTGTCGAAAACTGTCGGCACATATTCCGAGGGGAACTTATTCGTTGTATAGCTGATGAGGAGACATGTCTTTCCAACGGCACCGTCACCGACGACTACGCACCTGCGGATAATGGTTAGCCTTGTGTTGCTTTGTCTCGCACAAAGCGATTGCGGACCGGGAAATGGGACATGCATCCCAAAGGTGCGTGTAAGTGAAGTCAGGCAGAGAGCGGAGCGGTCTAGGCCGTCACCACAGCAGCGACAGTCGGGCGCCTGTAGCACTCTCTCTATAAGGGGTGGTTTGTTTTGGCATACTTGATAGTTCCCGTCACCATGTTGACTGATGGCGCCCCAGACGGGTTGCAGGACGAGTCGCGGGCTTGATGCTAGGCTAAGAGCTCGACGACGGAGGTGAGAGAGGATGGAAGGAGCGATGCAGCGAAGCACTCTCCTTATCCCGCGCTGTGATCAACGGTGAATCGGTGTGGGCGACGGCGGAGTGGAGTCGAAGGGATAAGACGAAGCAGGACGACTGGGATGGATGGCGGATGTTGATGTTGGCGGCCGGGCACCTTTGGCGGTAGGGGACCCGGTGGTGGCAGTAGTAGTAGTAGTAGTAGTTGTAGCAGTAGTCCTAAGAATGGGTGGAACGGACAGAGTGGTCGATGACGGAGGGAGGGTTTGCTGCTTGGGGGAAGAGAGCTGGAGTTGGATGGCGGGACTAGGTAGGTGTGGAAATCGCAAGGTTGTAGAGGTAGCACAGGAGAGAGAGTGGGCGCGAAGAGGTCGTAAAGAGAGAGAAACCTGGAAGGGGTGCAAAATGTCAAGGCACCTAGGTAGCTTGCCAGTAGAAACCTCTAGGTTGGTTGGTAGTGTAAGACTGAAGCTCACTGTAGGCGGCGGACGGACGAGTTGCGGTGGATAGGTAGGTAGAGAGCGGAGGGAGTGATGGAGTGGACGGGATGGAATGGGTAGGTAGGTAGGTAGGTCGGTAGGTCAGGTAGAGTAGGTAAAATGGCAGGTGGATGGAGGACGGTGGCCTGCCCGGGTGGACGGTGGAGGACCTATGAATGCCCGGCTGCCCTGGCCTTGCAATGGATTGGACGGATTGGATGGGGGGGAATGGGGGGATGGGGATCCGACCGCCAGTGACAGAACAGCGATCAGTTGGTCTACACTATTGTATGTATTGAGGCGTAACGTAATGCCAGATAGAAGTCCAGACAACGATGACAGGGCGTGATTGATGCACAGCAGCACTCTGCACTCCAATGTGCTAGGTAACGGGAAGTAGGGCAGAGGGTTCCGTTATGTATCAGCAAAACAAGCGACCACTGCCACCTTCGGACGAGTGTAATTGGATGTTGAAATGACTCGGGACTTTTTTGCCCAGCAAAAGCAAATAAAACTGCAAGAAACGAGGAAATAAATATGGGATTCGGCAATTTGCTACCAGGGCTCCGTGGTGGTCGGTCCAGGTGGTGGTAGTGGTTGTGGGCTTAGGTTGATGTTGTCGTGGGTTTGGCAAGTTTGTTGCGCATCAAACCTAATCGATCAGCCTCATCCAAAGTCGGAAAAAAAGACGGAGGAAAAAAGTGACAGAAGAGAACGCCGGCTTGGGGGCCTTCGAGAAGTGCGAGTGCGTACCTTCGACAGCGGGCAGGAGGGATGGAAGCTCGAACCTGGCAGGTTGCAGGTGCGCGCGGGAAGGGCAGCGCACTCGTCCCGTCGGCAGGAGAGACAAAAAAAAAGGACCAGTCGGAGGGACGAAGTGCCTTTGCGTTTTGGTATTGGAGTTGGTTTCGTTTACGTTCAGGTACGGCAGTATGAACGCCCAACTATTATTTTTCCCCACCTAACACCTAGGAGCTCAGTTATTCGCACCCCGCACCTTCCGTTTACACGCCCAGTACTTACACTTGCACTTACATCCTACAACCTTATGCTCGTACGTCGTATTCAACTTTCTATTACCATATATTATTAATACTCTTATATTGCAACTACGCTATACTTATAATAAAATAAACCAGAATAATATGAATACACCTAACTAGAACTTCCTATACGAGGATTTTATTTATAATGATACTCTATATAAAGCGCCGCTTATTGAGTATAAATCCGATTTAAGTAATAATAAGGTTACTAATTTCTTTATTAAATAAGTCCGTATTTGCGAATTCGATGATACTATAACTATTCTTTAGCAATATCGTAGGGATGTTCTTAATCGCTATATAATCGTAGGTACTTCTCTCGCAATTAGTTGAAATTTTATTTAATTAAAATTAATTTTATTCGAAGGAATTATATTACCTTTAAATTAGGAAAGTAATCTTTACCAATAGCGTTAAATTACTTATTTAATTTTATTTTAATAATACAAATTGCGCTTCTACTATTATATATTACCTCTTTATAATCGGGGAGTAGAATATAGAACCCTATAGTAAATATAATAATTCGTACAATTTTAGCCCTACTAATATTTACTTCGTCCCCCGTAGAAACTTTTTGAAGTGAGTTTATACTAATTGCATATATTAAAATTGTAGTAAGGACTACACATACTGTAAAGGTACGTTAGAGAATAATTTGAGAACGAGTAATAGTAATATATTAATTATATAATAGTAAAAGAGGAATAGGATAAGGCGGAAATGAGAAAGAAGATAGGCGAGTGGTAGGGTTTGATAGATAGTTAGGTAAAGGAAGCGCTTAACGTTAAGTTAGTTAGAGTTTCAAAGGTAGTTAATATAGAGTTGGAGTCTCGCTAGTAGTTAAATTAGTATAATTTTATTAATTCAGGTATAGGGTTTATAATTCTCTATTAATATACTTTGTATTACATTATTAAATTTTATTTTTATATTATTTTATATAAAGTTATAAATGTAAAAGAATTTAAAATCTTTTATATGATAATCTATTCTTAATATTTTTTTTTAAAAAAAAAAACTTATATAATAATATTTATGGAGTTCAGTCTTAAATATTTATAAAATTGAATTTTCTAATAATATTAATAATTTGATAAATCTTACTAAATTTCTAAAAAAAGTATACTAAGAATTATTTATATAACTATTTTTATATATAATATTATTACGTTTATTAAAAATAATATTTCTATATATTTTCTATTACACTCTAACTTTCCTTATTATTATAAAATAAACAATTGAATTTCTAATATTATTTTAAACAAAATATTTAAAATAAAAATTTTAATTTTAATTTTATATGTTAAATATTATTATAATTTTTTAATTATATATTAGATTTTATTTCTTAATATATTTTAAATTATATATATTTTATAAATAAATTAATATAAGGGTTAGTTTTATTAATAATAGTAAGTAAAATAAATTAAAGAAAAATATTATAAAAAGAAGAAAAGCTTCTAGCTAGCTGCTTATATATAGTACATATATTATATAATTGAATTAAAATATATATTATAAAGAAGTTTAAATATAATAGGTTAAATATACAAATTATAAGAAATATAATATAATAAGGAAGTTTTTAATCGTTTAATTAATTTAAACTATTATTATAAATTTAAACTAGAGTTTATAATATATTTAGAACCTTAGGAAATTCCCTATTATATATATATATAAAAAGTTACTTACCCCCTTTTTATATCTATATTTTTATTATATAAAAAAAGGTAACAAAGTATTCTTTATCTCTCCTTAACCTTCTATTTTTATATTAAAAAAAAGGTCCTTCTTATTTCCAAACAGTTCTCATTTTGCAATTTCAAGACTTATTTTGCAATTTTAAGATTCAATTCTATTTATTTATTATAATGCCGAAAGTAGTATAGAATCTCAACGACCATCTCCCGTAGATTAAGGAGATATACGAGAAGAATACTCTAGTATCAGCAATCTTATACAAACTCCTCCGAAATTATAGTATTAATACTACTTGTAATACAATTAATAGATTTCTTTAACGAAACGATATTGTACGTTAATAAGAGCGGACTTTATATAATAATAAGCTAAATTATAGAGTAAGAGAATTCTTCTTTCAATTATACTTAAATAATAAAGACCTTCTTACTTAACTACAGTAAGAAGGGTTTACTATTATATAAAAAGGCTTGGAAGATATTTGATATAGATTTAGTATTTATAAAGGTTAAATCCGGATACCCTTAAGGATTAGTTAGCTGAATTTAAATATATTTTTAAATTATTAAACAATAATAAAAGCGAAGCTCCTATGCGGGAAATAAGTAGATAGTAAATTTATTATTATATTTATTAGCAATTTGAAATTTATATACTATAGTAAAAACTATTTGAAATTTCTTGAAAGTTCTATCCTGAATAGATTAAAGAGCATATAAATCAAATATAGAAATAATATAAAAGATAGATAATATTTAGGCCGAACTATATATAGTATATTAATAATTATTATAAATTATAGAACTTCGGGATTGAAATCTATAAAGGTATTAATACTTATTTAAAATTTATATTATAAATATACGTAGGAGTCTCTACGTTAATATAATAATTTTTTTTAAAATAGTAGATAGAGGTTATTAAACAAATATATAAAAATTATTTATAATTATATAATTAAATTTAGGAAAGGAGGCGATCCTCTTCGTTGGATATTATTAGTAGCTCTTATAAGGATTATAGGATATTTAACGCCTTAAATTTTAGAAGATCGCCCGGGATTATATTAAAATTATTGAGCGCTACGAGAATAAAAATAAAACAATTCTCTATATTGTAGGTTAAGGATGAAACGCGTTACTTATATACGAAAATAATTTTGAATTGCCCTTTAATTATTATTAATCCTCCGGTAGAAGTATTAATAATTAACTAATTAAAAATTGGTAAAAGTAACTTTACAATGGTCAGATAGGAAAGTAAATAGTAAATTCATATTAATTATTTATAATTAAATTTAATTTAATACAATTTAAAACTATTTTGAAAAATTATATATATAGGGTAATTTTATTAAGGGAAACATCCCTAATTAGATTACCTTATTATATATCTTTATATTAGATATTCGAATAAGTATTTATAAATTTGTAAAGTATTAGAACGCTTATACTATTCGCGCTTAGAGTAGAAGATATTATATATATATAAGAAAGTTATATCTCCTCTACTATAGCCCTAATTTAGAGGAGGTAATAGACTATATATATAAAGTTAATTAGGATTATTAGTATATTTTTAAAATAATAGTCGATTTCAATCCGTTCGACTTTAATAAATATTTACCTGTAAATATATACTATAAGTGCATAGAGATTATATAAAGTTTCTAGAAGAGAATAATAAACCCTCCTTATTACTTATATTTCGAAGAATATTTTTACGTTAAAAATAAATTTTGGGAGGATTAGAATAATAGGAAGAATATAATACTAAAATTAATTTCTTATATAATACGAGGTTTATTCTATTTAAAGAAAAGGTTAGAAGCTGAGGGTATTAATTTCCGTTAGATTATATAGTTAGCCCCGGACGAAGATAGTAATATAGATATAGACTTAGGAGAATATAAGGGAAAGGAAGATAATTAAATATATTAAAATATTATGTATATTAGTAGGATATATATATAAATATAGTATAAAATAATTCTATTTTACCTAATTAAACTAATTTATAACTCTATAAACCTTTTTGTAAATAATCCAATATAATTTTTAAAAGGGATATATAATTCTAAATTATAAATTCCTTTTCTTTATCTTCTATCCCTAATATCTTAAATTATATTCTTTCTATAATATTAAGACTAGAGAATTATAAATTACCCTATTAGTAGATTTATTTAGGCTTAAATTATTTTAATTATTACTCTCTTTTCTTTATTAGGAAAAATATCTACTTAGATTGTAAAATAACCTTTACGCGGGTAGAATTATTCGAAGATAATTCTTTTTACACAATAATATTAACTACGGATTCTAATATTTCTTCCTCTTATTTATAAATTATATTTATTATATAATTAGTCTAACCCTCCTTATAATATTCTACTTTATACTAAATTCTATTTACCTATTCTTATAGTATACTCCCCATATTGGGCACTTCCGGTTTATAAGGCCTACCCCCTCCTCTCTCCCGGTTTTTACTTTCTATTATTAAAGTAATTGTAGAGATAAGAGAGTATAATATTAATATAATAAGAAGAAGAAATATAATCGAATCTATCGATATAAAATAATATATTATTTATTATATTAAAGTGAATAATAGTACTATTATAATTAAGGAGCCTATTATTATTAAATGTATTTAGTTTATAATTAAAAAAGAGTTCTCAAAATACAATTATACCGATACTCTATAAAATTTTATCCGCTACTTTATTAAGAAATACAAATTTAATAAATTTAACGATACTAAGAAGATTTGGGAAGAGATTAATAATTTTAAAATTATAAATATAACGGATTTTATCAATTAAAATAAATATTATAATTCGTATTAATTTCTTTAACCCTAATAGAAGGTTATTACTTTATAATATTATATAAAAGATTCTAAAGAACTTTAATAAGAAGTATATTAAGAGTAATTATAGTAAATTATATTTTATTTATTTAATTTGAATAAAATTTAATAAAATAACTTCCAACGACGGTATTTAAAATTTAATAATTATATAGTATAAGAAACGTATTTATAATATTTAGTCTTAACTAGTTTTAATAAGGAAGTATTCGATAATAGTATTTTCTATTATAAGGTTATCTTTCGAAAATAATTCTTATTCTACTTTAAATAAAGATCCGTTCGTATTGGAGAACGAAAACTATATTGCCCACCCGGCCTGGAAACTACGCGAAATAAGCGTTATTAAAATAGAGCCTAGTAAAGAGCCCCCAGTAATTATTGTTTCTTATAGGGTTATTGCTATTAATATAGTAAATACTAGAGCTTTACAACCGAATCTTATTATTTATAAGATAGGTATTATTAAAGTAGAGTCTATTAAAAATCCGTAGCTAATTCTTATTATTCGTAAGATAAGCGTTATTAAAGTAGAACCTACTAAAGTACTACCCTTTATTATAACCGCTCGTATACTAACTAATACTAATACTAATATGGATAATTTTAAAGAGGAGAACCTATTTACGAAAGAATATAATCCTTTTATCAAGGAGTAGGCTAGAGTATAGGAAGGCGAAGTATTTATAGATAAGGATAAGTAAGTATTATCCGAGTATGTGTTTAATATTATAAATAATGTATATATATTGGGAGTAGTACCTTCTGTAGAGAATTAAGCTATATTGTAGTAGATAAAGTTAAATTATATTATATTTCGTCTTCGCCCGAGTAGGAAGGCGAAGAGGAAAGTAAAGGAGCTTACTATAATTGGAGTATTAATACGGAGTACTAAAAGATCGTAAATACAATATATAGAACTATTATTACAAACTAATAAGCAAAAGGACACGGGCCAACCGGACTGCCGGTACTTAATAGGTACGTAAAGGCTAGGTAGTATAACTATAGGCAGGGAATAAGGCTTACGGTAGGACCAGGCTTATAAGCCAGGTAAGGCTTATAAAAGTAAGCTAGGCTCATAAATGAGCCCGGCTTATAGTAATAAGCCGAACTTATAAATGAGCCTAGCTTATAGGAATAAGCCAATACTATTACTATAAACCTACCTATAGAGGCGGTAGGCCGCCTATAAGTACAATAGATATAAAAGGACGACTAGAGAATTTAAATTATTAAATAGTTCGATAGTAGTTAATATAACTTAATTATTATTATTAAGACTAGTATTACGAGTATACTTATTATAAACCCTTTGGTTTTACCGAACGACTCTAATAATTCTTACCTTTAATTATCTTATTTAAGTAAATTAAACTACCGTTCGTCATACATTAACTATTCCCTTTAGCCTATCTCGGATAGTAACTAAAAGTACTTCTTCGCTTTACTATATCTATTATTAAAAATAATAATAATTTTACCTACTAGGGTAACCCTACAAACCTCGCCCTTATATACTAATAGCTCGAAATTATATAGGATTATATCCGCTAGTTCGAAGCCTAACTCGAGGCTAGATCCGGTACCCCCGAAGCGAAAATAGGAAAGAATACTCCGTTTATTAACCGTCCTAAATTTAAATTAACTATACCTAAGGAGTATAATAAATAGTAATTTACCCTTACGGGATTCCTAATTTAAATATAAATCTATTTCTACTTCTATAGAGATCGGTTCGGCTCTAAATTCGACAAAGTAGCCTATACGGGGACTAAACTAATAGATAGGGCCTTTACCTAGTACGAACTTATCTTTAAAGATTTCTATAAGAATAGAAATAACGCTTCGGACTTTAATAAAAAGATTTTAAATAGTTATAACGAATTTACTAAAGCCCTCACTCAAATCTTTAGAAAAAAGGATAAGACTCGTCGGGCTTAAGAACATTTAATTTAGCTTCGATAAACTAAATTTACTTTAACCTATATTATATTCTTTAAGTAGGATATTCTTTATAATAATATTGATAATAATAGGCTAATACAATTATTCTATAATAGCCTTAAAGAAAGAATTAAGGACGAGCTTTATAAGGAAGACCGTCCCGAAACTATTAATATATATATTAATATAACTATCCACATCGACGATCGGCTATTCTAATAGGAGTAGGAAAAGAAAGGAAGAGCAATTCCCTTCATTCCTTCTAAAATTTACTATACTAATACTAAAAAGAAAAGGATTTAAGAAACCTACTTTTTTAGAACTACTTATTTAAAACCTATAGAAATCGATGCAATTTAAACTAATTAAGGCAAATAAAACCTTTCGAAGGTTAAATATTTTAATTATAATAAAATGGAATATATAAAGAAAGACTACTGTACGCCTAAGTAATTAAACTAAAGAAAAACGGAAACCGCTATAATAGAAAGGGTTAAGGTAATTGAAATTACTAGTGCCGAATATAATTAAAATAATTTAGAAAACGCTATAAATAGAGTTATAGACTTCGATTAGGAAGCCTAGTAGGAGGCCGATAATAAATATAGATAGGAAGGACCTAATAAGGAAAATCCTAAGGAGGAGGTATAAAATAATAATATATTTTAAATATAGATATATTAAACCCTAATATAGGAAGAAATTAATAACCTCCCTAGTACCGACCGAACTCTCTTTATAGCCGTATATATAATAAATACTATTCTACCGCTAATTTCGCCCTTAGCGTTTATACCCGAGGGATCTAATAATTGTAAATTCGTTAATTTATACTAATATAACTATTTTAATTAGGCTGTTAGAAAATATTAGATAGAACTATAATAGTTCTACCTAAATAAAAATAGAAAGAACGAAAAATAAAAAGCTTTTTAGAAGAAGCGAACTATTATTATTAAAGGGAAACCGTAAATTACCTAGGAATAAACCCTAGAACTATTTAAAATATATTAACCGGTTATAAGAAATATTATATAAATATACCCCCTTTATTTCGTTTACTACCGAATACCGTAGTTCTAGTACGTTACTTATAATTACTCCGAATATTATAGGAAGAAGTAAAATAACCGTTTCTAACCTATTAGGAAATTAAATTAGTAAGGATAATTTAAACCTATTATATATACTTTTAGCCGAGGAAATTTATAGGCTACCCTTATTATAAATAAATAATTTGTATTTAGCCTATATCCCCTTATATAAATAAACGAATAATTAATACCTAAGAAATTTATTGTACGCCCCTATAATATTTATATTTACCTAAAATAGGGAAAAACCAACCCCCAATAGTAATAATACCCAATATTCAACTACCCTATCTATATACAATAGAAAATATAAGCGTATAAAGTAAAAATTGTATATTATATTTAATAAATTAATATAACTAAAAGTATTAAGGATAAAAAAACCGCCTATTTAGTATAATTATAGGAATATTATTCGCTAAATGAGCCCGAACCTAAGGAAAAGGACGCTTTTAATAATTATTACTAGAAATTAGGAAATAATTTAGAACTTTTAAAGAAGCCCGGCAAAAATTAAATCCCTAAACGAAATAGATTATCCAACAATACAACCGCCGGAAAAATAAAATCCGAAACCCTATAATACCTATAGAGGTCGCTACTATAAAAAAAGGGAAAGAGAATTAATAATTTAAAGTTATAACCTATTAAAAGAATTACTAAGCTCTTATATTAATAAATTCCAAAATTTAATTAAATCTTATTTTACCCAAATTCGTTACTTAATTAAAAATTCCCTAAAAGAAAAAGAAGGTTCCTTTTATAGTAAAAGGGCCCTTCGAAATATAGATTATAAAACGGGAAACGTTATTACTCCCTATTATAATAGAAGGTAAAATAGTCGAAATTAATTTCAATATTATAAAAATAGGGCTATTTAAGGATATAATTTTAAGGTACCTATAGTATATAATATACAACCCAAATATTAATTAGAAGGAAAGTAACTACCTACGTCCTAAAATATACCCAATTACTAATAAAAAACCCGGAGTATAATAGGAAGTAAATTAAGGAGGCAATATTCCTACGGCCCTACTATAAATAGTATAAGAAGTTATAATTTATACTATTAATAAAAACGGTAAGGTTATAGAAGAAGGGTTAATAATATTAGTAAAAGTATCAACAATTAACGTATAATATAAATTCGACTATTACTAGAATTAATAAACGGAAAAGCCGAAGATAGTAATCCTAGCTAAATATTAGGGATACCCGGCTTTTATTAATAAGTACTTTAAAGGATTATTACTATAAGGATTATAGAATTATAAGATTAAGCTCAAAGAAGGAGCTAAACTTAAGTTTTTTAAAGTATATTATACTAATAAGAAGTAAAATATAGAATTAAGGAAGTACTTAAACGAAAATTTAAAACGAAAATATATTCGGGAATTTATATTACTAGTAGGGTACTCTATTTTCTTTATACCGAAGAAGAATAGAAAATTACACTTTTATATAAATTATAGGCAATTAAATTAAGAGACTATAAAAAATAATTATCCCTTACTACTAATTTTATACATCCGAAGTCAATTAGGAAGAGTATAATATTTTACGCGCTTTAATTTACTTATTACTTATACCTATATCCGAATTAAGGAAGGAAACGAATAGAAAATAATATTTCGTATACCCTATAAATACTACAAATATTTCATTATACCCTTCGGATTAATTAATATACCTATAATATTCTAATTTATTATTAATTACGTAATTCAACCCTACTTCGATAAATTCGCTATTTACTATTTAAATAATATTCTTATTTATTCTAAAACTCTCGCAAAATATAAAGAATACGTAAAAAAAGTACTAAATATATTATACGAGTACAAACTCTCTATTAATATAGAGAAGAATAAATTCTATATAAAGGAGATTATATTTTTTAGATATTTAATTTTAGAAAATAAAGTTAGGATAAAACTAAATAAGGTAGAAGCTATACGGAATTAACTTATACCTAAAAATACAACCGAAGTCTACGGATTTCTAAAATTTATTAATTTCTACCGGATATTTATATAGGACTATAGGAAAATTATTAGGCCGTTATACGAATTTACTAAGAAAGAGGCCGCTTTTATATAAAGAAAAGAAGAAAAAGAAGCCTTTAGGGCTATTTACAATACTATTACTATAAACCCTATACTAAAATTTCCTAACCTAAATAAACTCTTCGAAATTAAAATTAATATATTAAACTATACTATCAAAAGATAATTAGAATAACGCGACGATTAGGGGAAATTATATTTTATAATTTTCTTCTCAAAAAAGTTGGAAGGACCCCATTATAATTACCCTATTTATAATAAAGAACTCTTAGCTATTATTAAAGTATTTTGAAAATAAAGGCTATATCTTAATAAAACTATATATAAAATATAAATCTATACCGACTATAATAATCTTTAGTATTTTATAATTATAAAGGTATTTAATAACCGCTAAACGCAATAGGCCGAATTCTTATTAAAATTTAATTTTAGGATTAACTATAAAAAGGGATCGGAGAATACTCGCGCCAATATACTAAACTAACGAACCAACTATATAAAAAACGCTATAAAAGCCTTTATATTTTTATTTTAAGAATAACCGAATAGATCGTTCGTATACCCTCTATAAAAATAAGTAGAATACTATACTATCTATAGAGTTAAAATATAGGACCCTAAATTTTATACTATTATCGTCACCCCCGAAGGACAATAGAGATAGGAGGATAATTAAAAAAACGGAATCGTCCTTTAGAATAATAAATTATAATACTATAATAAAACCTACATTTAGCCTAAATGATACGGAACGCTTATTATAAGGATATATATATTTAAAATAGGAGGATATATAAATATTACTAAAATTATAGTACAAATATAGTAATACTACGATTTTCTAAGAATAAAAACTAAAGTAACTCGAATATTATAGGCCTATAAGTATTATAGCAAAACTAAAGTTATAAAATATAAATTATATAAATTCTTCGAACCCTTAGAAGTTACAAAAAGACTATAAAGTTCGGTAATTATAAATTTTATTACTAAATTACTACCGTCTATAAATACTATAATAAGAATTATTTATAATAATATCCTAATAATAGTAGATAGGCTAATTAAATAGAACTACTTTTTACCCTATAAAAAAATATAGTTAATAGAATAATTTATAAATATAATCTATCTGAATATTACTTCGGTATATAGTTGGCCGAAAGAATAAATTACGAATAGGGATACTAAATTCGCATCCAAATTTTAGTAAGTATTAATAACCAAACTCAATACTAAGAGTAAAATATGAATAGTATATTACCCGCAAATAAATAAATAAACGGAAAGGATTAATTAAATTATAGAATAATATTTAAAAAATTATATTAATTTTAAATAAAACAATTAAGTAAAATTATTACCTATAATATAATTAATATACAATACCTCCCCTACGGAAACTACTAAAATTTCACTTTTCTTTATAAACTATAAGTATAAACTAAAACTCTTAGAAGGACTAGATACGAACGTCCCTAAAGCTTTAATTAAAGCTAAAAAACTATACATACTATATAAAAAGCTTAAAGGAGAACTAGAATTCGTTAAATAAAAAATAAACCAATATTTCAATTTAAAAAGGCTCGAGGGACTTCGTTTTAAAGAGGGGGATAAAATCCTTTTATCTACTAAAAATCTTAAAATAAGGAGACTTAATAAAAAACTCGACGACCAACGGGTAGGGCTATTCAAAATTAAAAAGAAAATCTCCAATATAGTATATTAATTAGATATTTCTAAGACTATAAAACTAAAATTATACTCATTCTATATCGTATTACTAGAACCAGCACCTAAAAATATACAAATTAATACGCAAACTAATATTAAGGACGAGGAAGAAGAATAGAATATAGAATAAATTTTAGATTTAAGGATAGAGGAAGAAGAATTAGAATACTTTATTAAATAGAATAGATTTAACCCCGAAAATAATACGTAGGAATCCGTTAGGAATTTAAATTATTTTAAGAAACTAGAAGAATTCTACTAGAGGAACCCGGATCGATTTAGGCTAGAGGATTATTTAATTAGGAAGTAGGGTAATCTACAATACCTAAGGAAGCCTAATTAATTATAAAAGTAGGGGCGTTGGCAGTAAATACCCCTACTAATAAACCTATAGATTATATCGGGGCCTACTCTTTAGCCCGCTCTTTAATTTCTAACGCTTCCAATTCTACTATATTAAATTCTATTAATTCCCATCCCTTCTACATTAGCCGTTTATACTCCTATTTTAATTCGGTTAAACGAAAGGCCCAATCTTTTAAAGATTAGGAAAATACTTCTATTTCCTTTAAAACTTCGGACTCTAATTAAACTACGCGAACCCGTACTTCTAAAATACAGGTTACTACTATTAAATTAATATAGAACTATAAATAAAAGTAAAAGAAGGAAGATATATATTCGGCGTTAGTATCTATATTCTTATAAAGATAAGCGCAACGAATATATTCGCTATATTTTCTAAACGTAGGAAGGCGTTTATATATTAAAGAACAATGGAGGTAAAAACGGTAAGGGTTACTAAGAATTCTAAACTATTTAATACGGGTTAATAAAGACTAGCGCTTTAAGGCCGCCTTAGAAGGATACTTTTTAATATAAAATAATAATATAATAACGATAGGACGGAAGAAAAGGAATTTACTCGGAATCGTAAAACGGATATATAATAATAAAAGAATAAGCGGTATTAAAGAAGATTAGCTTAACCGTCGAGGATATCGGCTAAGGAGGGGGAGTATTATATTATAAATTAATAAGTAAAAGGATACGGGCTAACCGGATTACTAGTACCCAATAGGCATATAAAGGCTAGGTAGTATAACTATAAATAGGGAATAAAGCTTACGGTAGGACTAGGCTTATAAGCCAAGTAAGGCTTATAAAGGTAAATTAAACTTATAAATAAGCCCGGCTTATAGTAATAAACCGAATTTATAAATAAGCCTAACTCATAGGAATAAGCCAATACTATCGCTATAAGCCCACCTATAGAGGCAGTAGGCTACCTATAAGTACAATAAATATAAAAGGACGATTGGAGAACTCAGATTGTTAAATATTTCGATAGTAGTTAATACAACTTAATTATTATTATTAAAACTAGTATTACAAACATACTTATTGTAAACCCTTTAGCTTTACCGAACGACTCTAATAATTCTTACCTTCAGCTATCTCATTTAGGCAGATCAGACTGCCGTTCGTCACAACTATAAAATAAGTAATAGAATTATTTTTTCTTTTTTAAAAAGATTTATCTTCTCGAAATAGATTCTTAAAGAGATTTTTTCATATTTAATTTCAAAAATATTATATATATTATTTTCCCTATTTTAAAAAAAATAAATAAAAATAATATTTTATTAACTTTATAATATAGTCTCTTTAATATTTAATAATTTAACTTATATTTAGATTATATAAAAAGATTGTATTTTAATTATATAAGAACTATTTTTGAAATGAATTATAATTATAGGTTTTTATTATTTATTTTTCTATATATACCTTTTAATAATAAGATAAGTAACTAGAGTACTTTATAAATAATAGTATAATAGTATTTAAAAGCGATTTAAAAAATAATAATAAAGGAAGAAGAATTAAAAGCTAATAGTTAATTTAAAGAGTATATTATATAAAGCCTCTTTATTTCATTATAAATTTATTTAATTGGGTTAGCAACTTACTAACCGGAGACGTTCTAACTATAGTAGCCTTTTTATATAATTAACTAAATAAATTAATTACATATAACTAGCTACCTTGTAACCTTATTTAATTTATAAATATAAATATAAGTATTTAGTATTATATAATCATTTTTAAAACTTATAAAGAAAATAAATATTTTAAATAGTATATATAATAAAAAGGTTTAATAAAAAGGATAATGAGTAGGAAATTAAAGAAGCTTTTTTTCATTTTTAAATATTAATTTTTATTTATATCAACTTTATATATTAGATATTTCTTCAATACCTTTTTTTATAAATATATAATAATATAAAATCTATGTTTATTATTAAGTATAATTAAATATTAAAGTAAAACTATTATTATTATATAAAAAAGGAAAAGAGAAATATATATATATATAAAATTCATATAAAATTTATTATTATAGGTTAATTATATAAATTATAATTAAATTACTATATTAGATATATAAGAACGTAATTATACTATTAACTAATATTTAATATAATATATAAATATAAAAAATTAAATTTCTTTATAAAATATTTCCTTTTCATTACATATTTGAAAATATTTTTTTTAAATTAATTTTAAATATATATAATTTCAAGTTCTATTTATATATCCTGTAGGGTAATATTTTAAAAAAAGTAATACAAAAATTTAAATAGTATAACGTATTGTAATTATAAATTAAAAATACAATTCTAGTATAAAACTATTATACTGCTCAGTTTAATTCCATTATATTATTACCATTACGAATTCTTATTTTATTTATTACCTTCCGCTTAATCTGTTCTAGAACCCTAGTATTAGCACTACGAGCAATATTAGTATTAAAAGTACTAATTCTTTACTACTAAGACTACTCTTCGAACGCTATAAAATTATTAATAATATTTACACTATATAGAAGGAGAATTTACTAAAACGTATAGGACAAGTTTTGGCTACGTAGGCTGTATAGTAATAGTAGTAAGCGCTACTAAAAGTCTCAGAACTATTATTAATATATTTAGTAAAGGGTCTAATATTATAGAATTCTCTATATTAGGTATATTAAACTTCACTTAGGCCGTCTATAAAAAGATAGTATACAATACTGATATAATATTTACAATACTTCTAATTAAGTCCCTAAGTATTAATATAATTATTCGCCCAATATTATTTAAAGGAGAGGTTACAAATAAGGTTCTAAATATAATATTTATTTGAAATACATTTCAATTGAGTGAGAAATAAATAAATTGCCTACGAAATACCTTCCTAATATTTAATAGATGGTAGATATTTACGAATTTGTATTTATATAGTACTTTTATAGCGTACTTAGTACGCTCAAACTTATTATTGTATTAATTCTATTATAGCTTTATACTACTAAGAAATTGGCCATTTAGAGTAAATTCGCTAAGCGATGAAAATATAGCGGTAATATAATAAGAGGTTGCAAGGAATAAAGTAGGAATATGTAATAGTAAGGTTATAGTTTGTAGGTAATTTATAAATGTACCTATGTCTAGGTTATACTCACTCGAAAGTGAGTTGTAAACGGATTTTAGTTATACTACCTAGGGGTAGTTATAACGAATAGCAGGTGTTCCCAAGTGTCAGGTGGGGTAGAATATAGTTGGGCGTCCATACTGCCGTAGAGAGGAGACTGGAGGGACTGTGCACACGGACACCAGTGGGTGGGTGGAGGAGGAAACTTCCATCCATGTCACTATCGCAATGAACCTGAAGGGAGAAGCTATGATCCCGTTCTCATTTTACCATTGTTACCACCTTCCTAACCACGACTAACAACATGTCCCGTCACTACACTAATCACTGCTGGGTCGGGCAAGATTGTCCCTCATGCTGATTGAGTCATTGAGGTGCCCGTTGCTAGATACCTAGTGTAGTGTACCTCGGCGGTTCTATAGCTGAACAAGTTACATTAGTTGCTAGCCGACAAGTGATGCCGTCGCCTGCGGGCTATCAGTGTACTTGTACCTACACAAACTGAAGCAACACGGGCTGCCACCATCGGGGCTGGCAGTGGCGTGCCAGTGTCTTGGGCTTATCGACGGTCCGGCGATCCATGCAACACACAGTGCATATAGCAGCAGAGTTGAAGTTGACGTTCAGCGAGTTCACTATCTGTGTGAGACTGCATCTCACTGCAATTTTTTGTACCTGCTTGGCAGTCTCGACTCGGACAAAAAGCAACACCGGCACTTTTGAAGAGAACCGTTTTTGAACACACATCGGCCAGCATGGATGGAACTTGCAAGGAATCTGGCGAACTCCGGCGGGTCGGTTGCATTGCCGCCCATCACCAAATTCAGTTCCCTTGACGTAAATCTGCCCTGTTGCCGGACTTGGCACGACGGTGGGAAGCTCTCCACGGACACTGCAGTTACCGCCATTCACCACCACGCCATCCATCACAGCATCATCCACAGCCACACAGATGGACATGGCCGTCGCCACGCCTCCCCACACATCAACCTCTCTTGACCTGTTGAGAGTCTCACAGGCATCAAGACCAGTCTCAGGGGGGGCGTTGTGCCTGGACTCGTACCACTGTCAAACCGCTAAAAGAGCAATGCAGACGGCAGCTTTACTTGACGGTTGGTCTCGAACTTGCCGCGAAACATCAACTCCATCCAGGTTACGGTAACGTGGAAGGGGGCCAAGCGTACACACATACGTAGGTACGACATCTCTCTGGCATCTGCTTCTGCTTCGGAACCACTTCCCCGTACCTTGGAATACCACCATGATCACTACAACCTTTGGTCCAAGTTCGCCTTTTAGCATCAGGTCCGACCCTGACACCACATGGAAGACCTGCGCAGCCTTGGTGGCACAAAAGGGCCCTTTAGGATTTTCAAGGGATGGACTTCGTTCGTCTACCATACATCATCCTGGCTCAATAACCCGGCTGTAATGTTGGCGTCTGCAAGCTGCGCTTCCGCGGCGTCTTTTGTTTCCTCACACAATGGGAAAGGTGCTTTACATACATACACTTGGGGGTAGCAGATGCACGACACACTGAGGCGCCGCCATGAGCCCCTTTGGAGACATGCCTCATTAAAACATTCTCCCGAGTCTCAGGGGCTACGAATCTGGAGAGTCACAGTCACCTTGAGCCTTTTTTTTTCTTTGTGATATGATGTTTGTGTCAACGGATTTGACGATACATAAACAGTACCCTGAGCGTCGATCTCCCTCGGCCCCAGGTCGAATCAGAACTAATCTTCTCCAGATGTTATGCACGACAGCAATCGGGGTCACAGTTCGGGGTCCTTGATAGCCTCAGCTCCATGACCCTGAAACAGCCGCCAACCCGGAAAGGGAACGCTTTATAATGGGACAACACCACGAGGAACATGGCACACAAGACGCCATCAATGCCATGTGGTTTCGAGTTTCAGCCAGAAACAATCAGGCCAGAATATCTTGGTCTGCGCATATGATGTAAAAGAGGCAGTACAGTATGGTAGTCGCTCAGCCGGTACTCATCTAGATAATACCAGCCATAAATCCCAGCCCAGGGTTAGGGGTAAGGGTTAAACAACCATGTAAGGAACCGTTGCCGCGGTGCAGGCATTGCAGCTGAGTGAGTGGTGCATTGCCCAAGCTGCCATTTTGGAAACGCGTGAAACATGGAGTGTAGAGTAGAGTATCATCTCGATGTTTGCATCAATTTATGACGTTCATCAAATGAGGTGGATACTCCCCCTGTTCACACCTAGAGGAAGCCATCCGCTGCACCTTGGAAATGTTGTCAAATCGTCAGAGAAATGTGAATCCGCATAATCTTTGGTTCCAACATTGGGGGAAAGGTACAATGTACATACGTATTTGTTACCAACCAGCCTGTTCACCGCGGTGAGCCCGACACCTCACCGAGCCAACAGCAGCGCTTCAAGGACACATGAACTCTGGTTTCACGGACAACAACAAACACATCACAACTGTGCAGAACTTGGACAAATCATCCAAGGGACACAACCGCAACGAACCAAAGCAGCTCACAGATACCTACCTACCCATCCATCCCGCCAAGACTCCACTCAAGTTTGATCCTCAACCTGGCTCAATTAATCTTTTGCATGTTTCGAATCCAAATCGGGATTCAGCCTCATTAAACGCTTACGCGCCGAGCGGAAACGTCGTCAAAATCACTTTCATCTCATTATTTTCGGATCCAGTCCAGTGCAACAGAAGCCCAGTCCCCAGGGCCTTATTTCGGGATAATTTCCGTCGTCACAGCAACAGCCAGCCACACAAAATACACCAAACAACGACCGGCAACACGCGGCTTAACAGGTCGACGCTGTCAATATCACCTTGAGAGCAGAGCTAACTCTATCTGTTGCAATTACGATAATCACGATAAGATTCGGAAACAACCTGGATCCAATAGAAGGGAACGAGGGGGCAAGGAGACGGGGCTGGGCAAGACTACGTCACACAAGACCTCCCATTCAATCGTGCAAGAGAACAAACATTCTGCAGCCCGTCACCCACTACGGACCACCACCGGATTCATCAAGACCACTCACTCACTGCCCTCACTATTCAATCATCTACCTACCTAAATCTCACCCACCACTCCCATCAAAACCTCTAACTTGTCATATTCTCACACCCCTCACATCCAAAATGACCACCATCACCGCTTCTTCTCCCTCATCCACCCTTCAAGATGCTACCGCCTCCCCATTCTCTCCAACAGAACAAGACCCCTACAACACCCAAATCGACGCCCTACTCACCCGCTACCTCCTCTTGCTAGACGAGTACACCACCCTCCGCTCCTCGCTCTCCAGCCTGCAGGCCGGCATGTACCAGAACCTGGCGCGCGCAAACTTTACCGCTGAGCGGGGCGTGCGGTACGGGAAGGAGTACTTTGATGAGAGGATGGTGGCTAGTAGGAGGGTTCTGGTGAGGGTTGGGGCAGGGAAAGGAAAAGGGAAAGGGGACAAAAAGGAAGAAGAAGAAAAAGAAGAGCACGGTGGGTGGTGGTGGTGTGAGGATGAGGGGGGGCAAAGGGTGGAGTTTGGGGTTGTGGAGGTTGATAATTTGAAGGTAGAAGTGGTGAAAGAGAAGAAAGAGAAGAAGGAGGGGGAGGAGGAGGATGATGTGAAGCAAGATGAGAAGAAGGAACCGGAAGAAGTGGTGGGTAAGCACAAGGAAGCCAAGGAGGAGGTTATTCAAAGAGCAGACACAACAGCAACAACAACAACAACACCACCACCACCAGTAGCGTCTGCCGACCAAGACTCCGGAACCCTCTCGAGCCCCAACGATGACACCGATACACCCGAAGCCGACAAGGAAGATGACACCAAAAAGAAGATTCGAAAAAACGACCCTCTTCGCTGGTTCGGCCTCCTCACCCCGCTTCCGCTCCGCCTTGCCCAGACCCAGGCCATCCAAGCCGTGGAGCAAATCATTCCGCGGCTGGTGACGGTTAACGCGGAGATGGCGCAGGTGGAGATTGAGGTACGGAGAGCGAGGAAGAGAAGGGAGAAAGCGGCTGTCAAGGCGAAGGCGGCGGCGGTGGCGGCGGCGGCCAAGGATGCTAAATAAAGCTAGTTGGGGTGAGGGAGAGACTGGTGTTTTAGGTAAATAGAGGAGGGAGGGAGGGAAAGAACGGGAGATAAAAGTAAAAGATTTGTAAACTTGAGAGATGGGAATAGCGAAACCAATGGCGAATTGGTGATTAAACCACCTAGCTTCGACTCGGCTGGACAATGAATGAATGACCACGAGCAATGGACATCACCGTGAGTAAAATCAGATAGATGTTGATGAAATGGCAATTGATAAGTTATCTAGAGTTATCTATCTACTATCTCAATTCTCCATGTCACTATCCTGTCATGACGAACGTCTTACATTTACCAGGGCGGTTATTCCCGCGAGGGGTAGCATTGTAACCTTGTGCCAATCTTTCCCCTCACTTTTTTTTTTGTGTTTCTTTACTTTACTATCGGAGATGCCATCGGAGATGCCACCGGAGAGATGAGAGGCAGGGACAGATTGAATCAAGACACCTGATTAAATAACTTCAGCTACCGTTCAACTTCTATTCCTCTCTTTTCACGACTCTTTCCAACAAGCAGCGTCTTTCGCATATCGCTTTAACTCTCTCATTTCTTTTCTTTGGTCCTAACCAAGGGGAAATCGATATCATGAGAATACTAACCTCACTCTCCTCGGCCGCTATTCTACTAGTAGCTTTCGGGGGCCAACTGGTCCAAGCATGCCAGCACCATGGCCATGGCCATGGCCATGACGGTGACGGCCATGACAAACAATGGACGATAACACCTGAAGAACTAGCTGAACTGAAAGAATTGGAGAGAAAATGGGGAACGGATGTAAGTTTGTCATGATTCAGCTTCACTATGAACAACCTTCTTGCATGGCTCTTTCTGCTCGGCCCGGCCATAGCTAATACTCTGAAAACCTAGTGGTCATTCTCCGGCATTACCACCTTTGCCCATCTCAAACACGTCAAATGCCTGACTACACCCAGCGAAAAGTTTGATATTGCCATTGTTGGGGCGCCGTTCGATACGGCTACTTCTTATCGGCCTGGTACGGTGCACTTTTCACTTTTTTACCTTCTCACTGCTTGGGGACACTTTTAACTACTCACCTATCCTGATCTACTACACCGGCCTTACCTTGATCTGATCTGGTCTGATCGAGCCGAAAGCTGACAACTTACCAACCGTGGCAATGAAAAGGCGCTCGCTTCGGTCCCCGCGCCATCCGCCAAGCATCAAGCAGACAAACCTCCTTCCGCGGCTTCAATCCCCGCGCAGGCATCAACCCGTACGCGAGCTGGGCGACCATCATCGACTGTGGTGATATCCCTATCACGCCATTTGACAATGCTGTGGCGCTGGAGCAGATGTCTGAGGCTTTTGTTGAACTGGGGTCGAGAAGTGCTCCCCTGGGTGAGACGGGGAAGGGGAAGGGGAAGGGGAAGGGGAGGCCAAAGTTGATTACTCTCGGTGGTGATCACAGCTTGGCGCTGCCGGCGTTGAGAGCGTTGAAGAAGGTATATGGGAGGGAGGTGAGGGTTGTGCATTTCGATGGTTAGTTTCTTTTTTTTCGTCACCTTTCTCACTTAGCTCTTTTCCGACCTCCCACTTTGGCAACCGGTGTTGACAATGACCCAAATAGCCCACCTCGACACCTGGCACCCAGCCAAGTACCCCTCCGCCTGGCCCTCGACCCAATCGCACTTCAACCACGGCTCCATGTTCTGGCTCGCTGGGCAAGAAGGTCTTTTGTCCAACAGTTCTTCCGCCTCCAACATCCACGCCGGCCTCCGCACCCGCCTCTCCGGCACCGACCCCTCCGATTTTGTCGATGACTCCTCGCAAAACTGGCTGCGCATCTCAGCAGACGATATTGACGACCTCGGCGGTCCCGCAGGCGTCATAGCTGCCATCATGGACCAATTTGACTTGAACGACCCCGATCCAGACCCGGTGTACCTGTCCATCGACATTGACGTGCTTGATCCGGCTTTCGCTCCAGGCACGGGCACGCCGGAGCCGGGAGGGTGGACGACCAGGGAGTTGATAAGGATTTTGAGAGGGCTGGTGGATGTGCTGAATGTGGTGGGTGCGGATGTGGTGGAGGTTAGTCCGGCGTATCAAGGGAGAGGGGAGGAAACGGCATTGGCGGCTGCGCAGGTTGTCTATGAAGTGCTGACGGGGATGGTTAAGAGGGGGTTGAAGGACGGTTCTAGTGAGGAAAAGGTGAAGGGTGGTGTTGACAAGGCTCATGATGAACTTTGATCCTTGGCCGTTTACCTGGTAGACTAGTTCTCGTGGATGTTGTAGCCCTTGCAAGCTACCTCCACCGAGGTCGATGGAAGCTCGTATATCGGGAAGCTGTTGGAGTCACACCTTCCTAACAAGCCAGGCATGCATTCTCCCAAGGAACGGTGAGAGTAGAATTAGACCCGTATCGATGTAGCTGACTCACGGAGCACGAGCGGTCAGACCTCCGTCTGATAACGGAATGTGTCTGGACCTTGGTACTCTGACACGGGACGAATCATGAACACCCGGGTATTCGGCCAGATGTTTCAACTGGTGCCATCGAGAGTCAAGACTTAAAGATGTAATGTCATTGAGTGAGGGGAGTCATGTTTGGGCGTCTTGGTGAGTCTTCAGTTCCATATGTCGAGGGATTCAAGAGGAATGAGCTGTTATCGCGAATGATGTTGAATATTGTTTTTAGAGGTTCGATAGGTTGCGGTCGATCATACAATGCAGGAGTCGTAGAGGGACCTTACCGGACAGATAACATGGCCTCCCGTTATCTATAGTTGTAGTGTGAATTGCGGGCAGTGACGTTCCGTCTGATCGGGGGGTGTTCTAGACAAGGGAACACAACCAAGGGATAGGGAAGGGGGTGAGTCACCGACGTCGCTGCTAGGTCCCCGGGCGATTGCTGCCCACACTGCAGCGCTAACAGCGGCCCCCTTCTGCCCCGCGTGCGATACGTTTTAACATTTTGGGCCCGACCTGAGGTGACCCCACCATCCCATCTCCCCCCCACCCGTCCCGTCCCCATTCACTTTTATCTCCCGCCGCCCCGCGCAAATCTTGGGTCTTGTTTTGTCCCAAGCCAAGTCAATCTCCAAAATGGCGACACCACAAGAGCTCGCCGATCGCACAAAAAGCGACGCCAAGGTCTACGTCGACACAGTCGCCGGTAAGGACGACGAGTCCGCCGACGGCTCCGAGGCCAAGCCCTACCAGTCGCTGTACCACGCCCTCATCCAGAACCTCGATAAGCCCGCGCCCACATACCTCACCAAGGTCGCCCCCAAGGAGGGCTCTACCGATGGCCCAACATGGGAGGAGGCTGCCAAGAGCGCCATGAAGAAGGCCGTCGGCCGCGTCGACCAGTACAAGAAGAAGCTGCAGAAGGAGAAGGAGGCTCTCAAGAAGGAGGAGGAGGAGCGCCAGCAGCGCCTCAAGAACCTCGAGGATGCCAAGAAGATCGTTCTCAAGGAGGATCCTTCTCTGCCCGAGGCTGTCCGCATCCGTCTCAACAACAAGTCCATCGAGCTCGGTGACGAGTCCAAGAAGGGCACCCGCGTCAAGGTCTTCGGCCGCATCCACCGTCTCCGTGTCCAGAAGCACGCCACCTTCCTTACCCTCAAGGACGGCTACGGCTTCCTCCAGTGCGTTTTGCCCGCTGGCGACCTCACCAAGAACTACGACGCTCTCTTGTTCGCCCAGGAGACCGCCCTTGTCCTCTACGGTGAGCTCAAGAAGCTCCCTGCCGGTGCCACTGCCCCCGATGGCCGCGAGCTCCAGGTCGACTACTACAAGGTCCTCGGCCACGCCCCCAGCGACCTCGACGCCATCACCAACAAGGTCTCCCGCGACCAGGATGCTTGGGATGCTGCCATGCTTGACAACAGGCACTTGGTCCTCCGTGGTGAGAACGCCTCTGCTCTCATGAAGCTCCGCGAATTCGTCGAGCTGGCCTTCGTCGATACCTACCGTGAGCTCGAGTTCCGCAAGGTCTCTCCCCCGGCCATGGTCCAGACCCAGGTCGAGGGTGGCTCTACCCTCTTCAAGTACGACTACTACGGCGAGGAGGCCTACCTCACCCAGTCCTCCCAGCTGTACCTCGAGACCGTCCTTGCCTCCATGGGCCAGGTCTACTGCATTGAAAAGTCTTTCCGTGCCGAAAAGTCTCTTACCCGTCGCCACTTGTCCGAGTACACCCACGTCGAGGCCGAGCTGGACTTTATCGAGTTCAACGACCTTCTTGACCATCTCGAGGAGATCATCTCCAAGGTTGTCGACCGTGTTCTCAACAACGAGACCGCCGCTGGCTACCTCAAGGTCCTCAACCCTGACTTCAAGAAGCCCGAGAAGTTCCTCCGCATGAAGTACGAGGATGCCATTGAGTGGCTCAACAAGCAGGATCCCCCTATCCTCAACGAGGAGGGCAACCCCCACGTCTTCGGTGACGATATCGCCGAGGCTGCTGAGCGCAGGATGACTGACATCATCAACCGCCCTATCCTCCTTACTCACTTCCCCGTCGAGATCAAGGCCTTCTACATGAAGAAGGACCCCAACGATCTCCGCGTTACCGAGTCCGTCGATGTTCTCAGTAAGTTTGGTCTGTCCATTCACGTCTGTAACGGTTCATCACTAACACTGATCTCCAGTGCCCGGCGTCGGCGAAATTGTCGGTGGCTCCATGCGTATGGATGACTACGATGAGCTGATCGAGGCCTACAAGAAGAACGGCATCGGCCACGAGCCTTACTTCTGGTACACCGACCAGCGCAAGTACGGCACCTCCCCCCACGGCGGTTACGGTCTCGGTCTCGAGCGCTTCCTCGCCTGGATGGCCAACCAGCACTCGGTCCGCACGACTTGCTTGTACCCTCGCTTCATGGGCCGTTGCAAGCCTTAGATGTTGTTAGCAACAACTTGGAGTGGGGTTACGGTTGGGGGGGAGGTTGAGGTTGAGAAGAAGGAGGAAGTGGTCGTGATTGTGGTCATGGAGAAGAAGAATAAGAGTTATGGCTGTTCTTCAAAGCAGCACCAGCGGCAGAAGAAAAGGCGCAGGGCGTCTACTACTGCTGCTGCTGCTACTGTCATTGGCAACAACATGAACAAGCAAACCGAGAGAAGAAGAAAGAGAGAGACGAAGAGAAGTAGAGATGTCATGAGAAAAATTCAAAGGATTCTAGAAATGCGTGGAGTCTGGTGCATGAGGTTTGTAGCGAATATATGGACCTTGAAGTTTCTGTCAATTATCTTAAACTTTTCTATTCTGGGCGCGACTTATAGATATGTTGCAAGTCTGTCGTTGATTCGTTTAATGGGTGATGGGTCGAGGGGCATACTCGGACCTCGGACCTCCGAAATCCCACAACCCGGACTTCTCAGGGAACTAACCGCATAATCACGGCTTGAGGAAGATGGAACATGTGATACCTTGATTGACGGGACTTTAAGAAGTTGAAGTTGCACTGAGGAGTAATACTGCACCAACACCTTTTTCCAGATTGTGCCGAGAAAAGTTGGTCTGATGCTTCTGCATCATGCACTTCGCTGCGATGCAAGATCTACCTAGATCAGGTAATCGTAACGGGCGCAGTGTCCATGGCAAGTGTCAAAAAAGTCTCCCTGTCAATGGAGAGTGTGAAAAGTGTTTCCATCAACCACAGTCCGTTTATCACATCACATCAGATGCTCTTCTGAACACCTTCACTCCGGCAGTTTACTATGTACCTTACTTAGTCTGTACCCCACGTTCTTATACTCTCTACCACACAGCTCCCTCCCGAGGATCAATGTCTACCTACCTAGGTATGTTGTCTAGACATGATTTTTACTCTGATCCCCCACACAGATAATGATGTCGTCGTCCTTTACTGCGTCATCACTCAAGTCTCGAAAACTCCAGCCAGGACCGAGTCCCTTAGGGGTTTCAGTTGCAGATTGAATTTGGGGCTCTTTTGCTTTTTTATATAGCACTGCCCCCCTCATATCAACTGTCAACTGTCACTCCAACCGCGGTCGTCGCCCCCCGCTTCGCCCCGATGGATGTAAGTATTCATAGTGCAAAACCCTTGAGAAACCCCGGATTCTTGAGAGAATACCATGAGCAGGATTACATGCCTGTTAAGCATGAGGCCGAAAGGTTCCAAGGTGAGAAGCAAGCACCAAGGTACCTCTACTTAAGTAGGTATGTAAGTATCCAAGCCTCGGCGAGCTCACCCAGGTACCTACTGGAGTAGTGTATGTACCTAATAGTTAAACCTGGAGGGAAGCAAGCAAGCAAGTAAGCAAGCAGTGATTGATCGATGTACGTCACAAAGATCGCCGACGGGAGTGTTTGAGAAAAACATGGCAAGTTGTATGTGTAGTGTAGTTAGTGTAAGTACTTGGCGCAAACTGCACAACTGCAAACTGTGATAATTCTCTCACTGTGAACCGAACTTCTCCCTCACTTGCTGCGAGCTTCCAGGCTGTAGTGGCATGGCATGGCATGGTAAATGCCCTCTTCTTTGCTTTGCTTTGCTCGCTGCTGACACACAAGCGCGCGTAGCCGAGAGGTTAAAGCCAAGCCCGTGAAGAAAAGTTCGGTAGGATCGTTGCGTGAGAGTAAACAAATGGAAAGTTACGGGTACCGATGGTTGTGGTTTGTATACCTCTAGTGTATGCATGTTCCATTGCTTCATTGCTTTTTGTGTACACTAATAGGTAAAGATAATCTGGGGAAGGGTTTGTTTGGTGGAAATGTAGTGTAATTGAGGACAAACTGAATTTCAGGGGTTGGTACGTAGTGAGAGCAGAAAGGATATTCCAGAAATAGATATACATATGTCAGGTATTTTCCGTTTTTGCGCTTTTTCATTGAGAAAACTGAAGGGTTGTTGGCTGGGTCGGGTCGGGTCGGATCGGTGATGGACGGCCAGGATACTAATGGGAAGGGAAGAAACACCACGGTGTCGGCGATTTGGACACCGTCTTGATCTTGAAAGGGTGGAGCATTGATTGGGATTGGGATTGGCTTGGATGTGGCGGGGTGTTCTGGCGAGGGCTGTTCGCGTTCGGGGGTCTTGACGATTTGAACCCCGGATCGGGGAGTGAAGGATTTCCGCATAGATGACAAAACATTTGTTCTGCGCAGTATGTCTTCGGTAGTAATTTTGAAACGAGCGAACGCCGCCGTTTTCAGTTTACTGAGTGTTCATAATAGGAAATCAACAGCCGTGAACGGCAATGATAACTGCCAGATTCGTAAACCCCAAGTATACAAGACTCCCATTATAGTCATGTTCCCTGTCCCATATCTTATATTGTCACTACATAGTATACGCAGTAGGACACTCTACCTCCCGCAAGCAAGATATAAGAAGCTGCGGGTAGGCGATCGATAATGGTAATCTTCGTGGCATTGCTGCCGCCGCACAGTTTTCCCACGGTGGCGGTGGATAAACATCGTGGATAGAGAGACAAGGTTTGGGTGGAAGTCTGGAGACAAATTTCACAAATTTCCGGATCGATCCGCTCGTTGGAGGCGATTGCGATTGCGATTGCGATTGCGGAGGGCAGGCGGGATACTTGATCTCCTGTCCCTTGATCGTAGACAGGTACCCTTAGTACTGTACACGTGTGGTATCAAGTCTTGGGATGAATCTTATGGGCTTGTTGGTGAAAGCACTCGTCGTCTGTGAACTTGCAAGTAGCACATGGATAGAGGTAACAAGGCCCTCCAGTAGTAAGTTGGCCGTCCCGCAGTTCACGGGCGGCCCACGGCCCACGGCGGTCCAATCCCCCGATCCGTGGGTATTGGATCCGGAGCCGGTTCTACCTACACACTCGCGTGCGGCGTGCGAGTGACGAATGGCGTGCAGACAAAGTCGCGGAGTGCGGACTCGCAGCGAGTGCGTTTATGTGTTACACTACAAAGTGAAAGCATGGCAAGCTAACAGGTACGTGTCCTATGTATAAGTATAGGTCCCTGTTCCAAGAAGGGTAAGTCGAGGGGAATGCAACGTCAGCATATGTACCCCTTTTTTGGCGTCTCTTCGTTGCAGCCAAAGGGAGGACACCAGCGGGTGGAGCATACAGATTGCATATTCAAGAAGGGAAACAACCTAGGAAGTTGCAAGTGGAAGGGACGGAAAAGGGGGTCATGCAGAACCAAACTAATAGAGGAGGAGTCCGTCCATTGTTTCTCTGCATGCAATTCATCAATGGAACACTCAGGAACTTGAACTAGATCCGTCACCATGATACATTCAAATGGTCCATAGGCATTTCCCGTTGCCACTTGCCAGGCGTGCTGCCCTGAGGTGGAGAGTGGAGAGTGGAGTACCCATCTGGCGGGATTGGACGGCCATGTCGATTGAGACCAAACGGCTAGCCAGGTGTGTACTTATCAAGGCGGGAGTGACATGCGCATAGCATTGCGTTTTGACAGTTGACAAGCCTTGATACTATCCAACTTTAAGATTCAGGTTGGAACATATGCAGCCAGCTTAACTTCAATCCATTGGACCAAAACACCAAGGTTTCTCCAGTTGCGAGTCAAATATAGTCCGCTATTGCAATGAGGAAAAAAAGGGTTCAAGTCTCGAACACACCAAGCACAATGCAAGGAAGCACGCCTGCTGACGACGGTGCTGACCGCTGGGTGGCCTTACTAACAAACTAAAAGTCGCTGCTGCATGTGACACACGCCAAAAGCTACATGTTCTTAGATGGTCAGCCCAGGGATCTCAGCAGCGTCAGGACCCTGCCAGCGATGGCGCCTGCTTGCACTAGACTAGTCGAGGTGCGTGTGGTGGTGGTGGTGGTGGTGGTGGGCAATTAAACTGGCCCTGCCGAGCCAGACCACTTCGGGCTCATGGGGCCATTTGTTAACGTTGGAGAAGCAGAAACCACATCCACCTTTACCTCCCTTGGTCCCCATCCATCCGTCAGAAAGCACCAATCACGTCCGTCTGTTCCTGGACTTTAATCCCCCATCAAAGTCTCCTCTTCTTTTCCAGTCTGTCTCTTCCCCTTTGCACCCTGTCGCCTTTTGCTGGTCTTTTTACCCTTCAGGATTTCCTTTTTTACCTCTTGGATTGATCACTTCCCTCGCTTCCGTCAATCCTCTTCCTCCTCCTCCTTTTTTCCCCGTCCCTTCCCCCCTCTTTGGCCCTCCCTGGAACATAGTCTCTTCAGTTCCGTTCTTAGTTGTGGCTTTCCTTCTTCCAATTGCCCGTTGCGCAAGGAGAGACCGCTTCTTCAGTCTTCCACTTTTGGGGCCTACAGCCTTGCAAAACCCAACCGAGGTCTCGATCCACTCCTCAATCAGGTCCTTTTGCAAGCTTTGCTCACTCTTCCTTCGACAAACACTCGTTGCCAAGTACCGTCTTGCTAATTACACCCTTACAACCCTTTCAATTCTTCCCCACGGGACGAAACGAACCCCCCCGACACGACCGCAGACGGACCTTGCTAGCTTTCATCCCGACTGACAAGCCAAGTCCCAATCTTCGTTCTCGACTCGATTTCCCCCCGGTTCGCTTCTTCTGCCACGGTGTGAAGATTCACTACCTCGCCTTTAACTCGACATTCGCTTGAAGAGAGAAAGAGAGAAAAAAAAAAAGAGAGAGAGAGGGTCAAATACTTATAAACGTCACGTTGGTCGATTACGATAGCGATATTTAATAGCTCTATACAAAATCTTCCTTTGTTCGGCTTCGACACGCTTGGATCGATTCCCTCCACATCGACCAACCCCTTTCGGCGCCCCCTGCCGCGAAGCAATTGTCTTTGCTCCAAAGAGACAAGAACAAAACCAATCCGGCCGCGGTCACCTTCGAGCTCTCCCGGCTGCCTTGGCACTCGACCGTTTCTTTCTCTGAATCCGGCTTGCCTCTTTGCTTCACTTCTGTCGACGTCCAGTTTCCTGGCTTCGACAATACATAACCGCAACACTTCGAATACCTTTTGTTTCGGCAGCGTTGTGGAGCATCATAGTGACAGGTTTTAGACAAATCTGTCCGCCATCTCGAGACACCGTGTATACTTACCCAGCAGTCATACTCTCTTGTCGAGTTTTTGGCCGCACTTTCTTGAACAACGACTGGTACATTCCATCGCGTGTATCTTCTTCTCGGTTGTGCCTTTACCAAGGGGCACGTTTAATCCTTCAAGACGGCGGTTCTATCTCACCTTTCTCGGGACTCCTCTGTCCCGGCGCACTTCCTCGGGATGCAAGACTACTCAGGCCACCAGGGTGGGCACAACGGCCACAACGGCCAGGGCCGCTTCGGCCACGCCTCCAAGCCTTCCAATAGCGACACCGGCTTCTCCCACGGTGCCTTCACTTCCAACATCTCCGGCTTCGCCGAAAGACACCCCCGCCGCGGCAACATTCCTTCGATTAATACGCAGCCCATGCAGCAGCAGAACTCCCACCACAACGTCAATGGCCAAGACCTGACCAGTCCCGGTACCGCCTTCGACATGCAGTTCACTCCTTTGCTGCCCTCTACCCTTCTCGTCGGTAGCCCCTTCCAGCCGGGCACCCCCGCTGGCTTCGCTAGCCCCCAATTCCAGAGCATTCCTGCCTTCCAGCAGCAACAGCAGCAGCAGGGTTACCAGTCGCAGAACGGCGCCGCCAGCCCGGTTCAGCAACACATCTCACCCCAGATGTACCAGCCCATCGTTTCACCCTCTGCTTACGGCGCGCCTCAGTTCTACGCCCCTCAGTCGCCCACGGGTTCTTACAACAACATGGCGCAGATGCAGATGCCTGTCCAGCCGCAGTCTCCGGTCAACATGGGCCCCGGCATGGTGACCGGTACCAGCCGTACCGTTTACCTTGGCAACATCCCCCCCGACACCTCTGCTGAGGAGATTCTGGGACATGTTCGTAGCGGTCAGATCGAGTCCGTGCGGTTGCTCCCGGACAAGAACTGCGCTTTCATTTCTTTCTTGGACGCGAGCTCCGCCACGCATTTCCACTCTGATGCCATCTTGAAAAAGCTCTGCATCAAGGGGCAGGATATCAAGATTGGCTGGGGCAAGCCTTCACAGGTCCCTACCTCGGTCGCTCTCGCTGTTCAGCAGTCTGGAGCCTCTCGCAACGTTTACCTTGGCAACCTGCCTGAGGAGGTCACTGAGGAGGAGCTGCGCGAGGATCTTGGAAAGTTCGGTGCCATTGACACCGTCAAGATTGTGAAGGAGAAGAGCATTGCCTTTGTGCACTTCTTGTCCATTGCCAATGCTATCAAGGCCGTCGCCCAGCTTCCCCAGGAGCCAAAGTGGGCAGCTCCGCGTCGTGTGTACTATGGCAAGGACAGATGCGCCTACGTCTCCAAGACCCAGCAGCAGAACGCCGCTCAGTACCTTGGTATCTCGCCGGGTTATGCGCACATGCTCAGTGGTGCGGATCGTGATTTGATTTCTAGCGCCCTGGCTCAGCAGTCCGTCGCTGCCGCCGCCGTCGCCACCACCGCTGGCGGTCTTAACAACCTTGGAAACCGCACCATCTACCTCGGCAACATCCACCCCGAGACTACTATCGAGGAGATTTGCAATGTCGTCCGCGGAGGTCTGTTGCACCACATTCGCTACATCCCCGACAAGCACATTTGCTTCGTTACCTTCATCGACCCTACTGCGGCCGCTTCCTTCTTCGCCTTGAGTAACCTCCAGGGCTTGATGATTCACAACCGCCGGCTGAAGATTGGCTGGGGCAAGCACTCCGGTGCCCTCCCCCCTGCCATCGCTTTGGCCGTCAGTGGTGGCGCTTCTCGTAATGTCTACATCGGCAACCTTGACGAGACGTGGACTGAAGAGCGCTTGAGGCAGGACTTCTCCGAGTATGGCGAGATCGAGCTCGTTAACACGCTTCGTGAGAAGAGTTGTGCGTTTGTGAACTTTACGAACATTGCCAATGCCATCAAAGCGATTGAGGCTGTCCGCAGCAAGGAGGAGTACAGGAAGTTCAAGGTCAACTTTGGCAAGGACCGCTGCGGCAACCCGCCTCGTCAGATGCAGCAGCAGAACAACTCCCGCGACAACCAGGTTCCCTCGCCCCAGGTGAATGGTGCCAGCCAGAACGGAAACTCGCCTACTTCCAACGGTGCCCCGGGTCTCCCTGCCCTGTTCAGTCAGCACAACCCGTTGACTATGTACCTTAACCACGTCAGTCAGCAGGCTCAGCATCACCAGCAGGCCCACCAGCAGTCTCTTGCTCCTTACCAGGCCGCCCTCTTCGGCACCGCTTCGTCCTCACCCAACGAGCAGTCCGGTATGAGCCTCGAGGTCCCTCAGGGTCCTTCCATGTCCGGCCACCAGCAGTCTGCCAGCATCTCCAACGTTAACGGCTTCATGTCCAACGGCTCTGGCGCCCCCACGATGAACGGTCTGCTTGCTCCCGGACGATCTTCACACAACCGGGCTGTGAGCTTGCCCGTCCTTGCCCCTGGCTTCGAGAACGGTGGTACCAGCCCGAACAGCCTTCATGGTAGCAATGAGGGTAACGGTGAGAGGCGTGGGCATCAATACCAGGCCAGCTACGGCGGTATGGGTGCCGGATTCGGCTTGGCCATTCAGGGAAACCTCAACCAGTGGGTTGAGGAGGAGGTCACTAACTAAGATCTCTGACGTCATTGTCGATGTGATACAAACTTTTGAAGCTTCTCGAATCGATCAGTAGGGTAATATAACGGAGGGTGGGGAGTTGTGTTGTTCATTCGCAGCGAGAGACTACATGATTAAGCATTTGGGATCAGCGACAAAGGGACAATACATGCCAACGGATAGGCAGGTAGGCAGGCAGGCAGGCGGTTTTTGTTACACTTGCAACAAATGAATGAGCTAGGATGTGGTTGTGTATACGAATCGTTTGCGAGCCATTTACGAAAGATCTCTGCAAGGGAAGGCAAAGGAGGGGATGGATGGGTTTCTGAAAGAAAATGAAAGATTGAAATATCCTGTTGTAATTTTTCTCTTCGTTCCATTCATGTTTTTTTTGGTCCTTTATTCTTTTTTCTATCTTACTTATACTTGCTTCGTTGTTTATGTTATGTCTTTTTGTTGGATTGGGTTTCACAGCCACAGAAGCGGAAGTCTATATGAAGAAGGAATCATCACACACGTTCATCATCATCATCATCATCATCATCACACAAAGCTGGTGTTTTGCTTTGCTTTGCTTTGCTCTGCGTTATGGAGGCCACCTTGCTTGGTACACACTCGCTGTCTGTCCCCGTTATGATGCTTTTTGACGATCTCGCCATGTTTTGTCTTGTCGTTGTCGTTGTGGTTTGTATTGCTATGGACTTGCTTATAGCGGTGGACGTATCTTCTCGAGTCTTTCCCATTTTCTCTCGCTTCGGGCCCACTCAGCTTTTTCTTATTGAAGGAGAAAGCGGAGGGTCACCTGGACCTATGTGGACAGTAGTGGTTGAGTTGGCTACGGTGTAAGCGTGGTCAGTGAAGAGTAAAGGTAGTTGTGCTCAGGTTGCTTACTTGGTATCTACCTAGGTCTGTAGTCTAGGGTGTGGGAAAAGATTAGAGTAGCAGAGCACATAGTGGGAAAACGGGTGATTAGAGGAGTTGCAATTGTAGTAGAATCTGTTGTAGCTGGGTGTAATAATGTGAGGGTATGGACTGCCTGCCCGACTGACGTACTAGCTGGGTGGGTATATCAGATCTCAACAGATCGGGAAGATGGGTCTGTAGTAGGTCGACAGAGGTCATGGAATAGTAACTGAAGAGAGAGTGTGTGTATGTAGGTAGGTATGAACCTTATCATGCACTGGCTTGAGACCGGCTAGTATAGACCTAAACCACTCAACAGAAGAATAACACGCTCGAAGTATACGAAATACGTGCACGCTTAACATCACCTCCATTCTAGACATGGGCATTACTGTAAAATGGACCTCGTGAAACTCAACGCGCGGCTCGGACGCAGTTAAACACTTGCGCGAGTTTATGTATGTATGTCGATCGCTTTAAATGTACGTCATCGGTACACTAGGCAGACAAATAACTTGAAATGTAATGACCGGACGGATACCGGTACGCCTTTGTCTTGATGTTTCCAACACACCCGCACACAAGTGCAATTGAGGATTGAGAATTGAAGATTGGAGAGCAGAAATCTATGCGTCGCTTATCTTGTTTTTTTACTTTCTTTTTTTTGTTGTATCTATCTCCCAAGTTCACAACTTCCTTCTACCATCTCTTCTTTTTTTTTTCTGTTCTTATCGTTTCCCCTCTGTCCCTCCTATCCTTTTTTCTTCTTTCCCTTCTGCCTGACTTGAAAGGCCCATTATCATTATCATTACCATTTCGTTACCGATTTTTTTTTTTTTTTTTTTTCCTTCTTAAATCTTCTGGTCAACGACGCTATTTCCCCCTCTATCTGTTAGGGAGAGTTCTAAGCAGTACCATACCTAACCAACCCTTGGTGAGATCCCCCCAAAGACTTGTAATTGTTTTTGGTACCTACCTCCTCTAGGTAGGTAGGAGGAGATCTCTCGGAAACGTTGTTGAAAGTCTCTTTCTTCTTCTTCTATTTCTATATCCCTCCCTTCCTTCGTCCTGCCAACTCTTAGCTTGCCTTAAAAGACACATGTTCAAGGATGACCAGCCCACTCCGGCTCACCACTAGGAGGCGTAGCCGGCTGGCCCAAGTTCATTCGGCACTGCTGCTTCCAATCTTGGGGAGTGAATTTGTCGACTATTGATTTGAAGGCGGACTGTTTTTGTTGTTTATGTCATGTTAGCATTTGTTTTGGTTTCCCGCTGTAACACAAATGGTGCAACCGCTTGGCAGGGGGAGGAATGCTGGAAATAAGGGGTCCAAATCATAAAGGGTCCAACCAAGTCCATGTTACACAAACAAACTCAAAAAGGGTTGGGGGAAATGCGGGAAAAGACTAAGGATAAACTGATGACTTACCAAAGTGCAAAATGATTCGTCCCCCTCCAAATGGTTCCCAGGCGTCTTGCACCCCGGAATCGTCACCGGCTCGTCGTTGTACCGCATGCGAACGTAGTAGCCGTCCAGCTTGGATTTTTCAGACGAGGTCAGGTACTCGGAGGATTTCCTGCCGATGCCCGACCCCGGAGGGTTCTTATTCCGACCAGCGCTGCCGGAGAACATGGACTCCCACCAGCCACGCTTGGCGGGGGGTGTTACTGCAGAAATTTGGTCTGCAGGAGAGCTAGTACTATCCGCCTTACGGAATAACTCGATAGCGATGTGGCTAGTAAACGGAGGCCAGCTGCTGCTGTCGTACGCGCCTAGGCTGGAGAGCATTCCCGCCAACGTGGTGTCGTGGCACCCCGACAGACCGAACTTGATGCCAGGGCCTGAGGGGTCCGAGGTGGCTGATTCGGTATTGACGGGATGTGAAGAATGTGTGTGCTCAGCGCGGCTGACCATGCGCTCAACGATGTCGCCCAACAACCCACCGATTCCCAACATGCGATACTCGCGCGACTCGTTGAAACCCGCGAACCACTCATCACTGGCAATTCTCTCCAAGAGCTTGCGGGCCTTATGGTCATAAAACCCCTCTGGAAGCCGGGTTTCCGGACCATGCGCCAGACTGGCGTTCACGGTGTCCATGATGCCCGACAGACGCGGCCTCGAGTCGACGGCAACGCGCGGGCTGTTAGCCGGCATCCACTTGCCGTAGACTTTGTTCAGGTACTCCATCTCGTCGGAGGTGTTCCACCTGTCTGCCGCGCGCTGGGCGAACGCCCGCGAGAGTGCCGCAAACCGGCGGCAGTTGCCGTCGTTGGGGTAGAGCGTCTCGTCTCCCGGGCCCCGGGTCAGCACGGTGGGTACGGGAAACTTGCCCGTCTCCGGATCGGCTTCGCGCGTGGAGGGCGGGTACAAGGCCTGGAAGGCCTGGTGCATGGACTCGAGCGCGCGGGGCACGTTAGTCGACCGCAGGTAGAAGTCGTCGGTGGAGCTGATGGTTTCGGGCAAAAAGCCAAGCCGGTCAACGTAGAGCTTGCGGAGGCGCATGCCGAGGCGCGAGGTGGACTGGCGGCCTAGGTCCGTCAGGGCGCCAAAGTCGCAAATATCGTCGATTTCGTGGCCGGGCCCCTTGGCTACCACGGGCTCATCCTTGTGGCCAAAGGTCTCGAGACGGCGCTTCCATTCGACCGTGTGGAAGGAGGGCTTTCCGGTTGTTGTTGGCATTGCCAGGTCCTTGGGTTTGTTCTCGCCGTTGTAGTCGAGCATTATCGACCTCAGCTGGCGGACGCTGGCGCAGTAGGGCCAGAAGGGCTTGAGACCGGCGTTCTGGAAGCGGGCGGTTACGGGGGTACGTTCGCCATGGCGCATGAGGATCTGGACCTGCTGGAGTTGGAGGCTGGGTGGGTAGAGCTTGTTGAGTTCATCGTCCGTGTAGGGAGGACGGGGAGTGAGAGAGGTCATGGTGAAAGTACCTAGGCTAGGAGGTCGTTCCAAGATATGGATTGTAGGTGTAGTAGAAGGAGGCCGAGACCGGGCATGAGAGGATGTTTATGGATGGAGGCCTAATAAGAGGTAACAAAGCCAAGGTAGGGAAGACGGGGGTGGATGGTTGTTCTTATAGGATTTAGAGTTACAGTCGATCCGAGTCACGACCCATCATGGTGAGTCGACAAGTTGATGTTGATAGGTGAATAGGTGGCTGGCTGGCCGAGTAGGTGAAGAGAACCAAGACCTGCGTCGTGGCGTGCGCCCACATTCAAACTGACGGGAACCTCGTTGGGGGTCTGCCTGTCTGTCCGCATCGAGTAATGAATTACACGGGACGAGAGAGGTAAACATTGCTAACTCGGCTGCTGGAAGACAGAGCCAATGACGTACCAACAGCAACTCGCAAGGCAAGGAGACCCCAACCTGAACAACGCGATTGTCCAGAGAAGGAACACGGGTATAACCCCAACCCTTTGAACTGGGATCTCGACGACGCCGTGGTGGGGGGTTCCGACTTTTGTGGGGATTCCTCCACATCGGCGAGGGGAAGGGTCCCGCATCAAGGTCCGCTTCCCCCAGAAATTCCACCGTCCGACCCCTCTCCTCCACTTACACTACTTCTTCATCTTTTGTCAACGACGTGTCCACTCCTTCACCAACCCAGGACATCATCAAGGTGCTCCCACTTCGTTGTTTGCGACAGACCATGAGGGACCTGGGCCACGTCTGTCTGAGATGTCGTGCTCAGCTCCTCGTCGCGACTCAAGCCGCCCGCCGTCCGGTAACTTCCCGCCAGCCACCATCGCAGTCGCCATCATGTCGGTCCACCTACAGCTACACCACTGCAGCCCCCAATAACGCCGCCCAAGCCCATCAAGAGGTCGGATCCCATGCGCAGTCACAGCAACAGAGGCAGACGGCGACGCAACATAGAAGGGATGGAGCATGGAAGGCACCTACTACCAAGAGCAGGTCCAACCGCAGCCATGCTTCTGCTCATCCGTCGGACAGCGACGGCGAGGGTTCTCAACTGGTAGCCATGTTCAACGACATAGTCCACGATGTGCCTCGGCCAAGCGACATCACCATTTCCGATATTGATCTGTTGGCCTTGGGGGGCCGCATGGACGCCAAGATCAAAGACAACAACTCGTCGTGCGCCGACGCTTTCAAGTTCTTCAAGAAAGAAATCTACCCCTTGATCAAGGCCATCTCGGCAATACCAACTCGCAAAATCCCGAAACCCGTCTTGCGCTCCATACACGACCTGCTGCTGCCTCGCATTTTGATCGAAAAGACGGGAAACGTCCACGCGCCCGAGCTCCCATTGACGGCCCATATCACCGAAATCATGCTCGAACTCGATGCCTTCGATCCTATATACTGGTCGCCTCTCATCATTGAGATGATCGAGTCGGTCTACCGCATCAACCCATCTCCTGATCGTTACACCAAAATCAACGAGTACGAAAGTGCAATGGCTCGCCGTGATCTCGTCCTCTTCGATCTGGCCGCAACGTGGAAACACTTTACCAAGCATCGGTTGCCTCGCACCATCGTAAAAGACCTCCGACCGGCGAGTGTGTCGAAAGCACATGTGAAAGGGCACACTAAAGAGAAATTCTCGGAAGGATTCAGGGGCCTCGAACGTGTAATGCACAACACGCTGGGCAGTCATGGAAGTAGCGAGAATGCGCTTCATATATCGACCTGGGCTGCTTTTGGCTCATATACTTTACTTACCGATCCCGTCAGGTGCTCACGTTTAGCTGCCAAAGAAGCAGGACCCTTTTTGGAGGTCATGGGCAAGATATTGGCCGTGGTTACGACACTAAAACCTACCGACTTTGATCCGGTTTTGAGACGATACCCCATGTTACACGCATACATCAAGACACAAACACACCTGGGTTCTTTTCTGACAAACACCCCAAACCGCTCTGCTCGGCAGGTACATCCGATACTTCAAATCAAGGGGACCGTTGAACAGGCTATACTCAAGAAAAACTTGGGACTGTTATATTCAGCTTGGCTTCAGCTTTGGGGTGAAGAAGAGGCACCAGATCCGTCCAAGCTGCCGTCCTATCGTGAAAACGCAAGGATATTTGATAAATTTATATATGGCTTCATGGCGTTGCGGCGGCCCCAAATGTCCATCGATGTCTGGAACAAAATGGAAAAGGCTGGCATAAGCCCTACTATTGAGACTTGGACCTCCATGCTTCAAGGTGCTGTCATGTCCCACAACGCTCGTGCTATCAAGACCATCTGGGACAGACTGATAGCCTCCGAAACACAGCTGGATTCGATCGTGTGGACGGCGAGGATAAGCGGGCTAATCAATAACGGAGCCGTTGCCGAGGGGCTTAAGGCGCTGGACGAGATGGCCGACAAGTGGAAAAACCAAGTCAAGTACCCCAAGCAAGCCGTCAAGCCAACCATCGAGCCCGTCAACGCCGCCGCCGTCGCCCTCATCCGACTTGAGCGGGACGACCTCGCCGCCGACGTGCTCCGCTGGGCGGCCAAACAGGGCATCCGCCCCAACATTTACACCTTCAACACACTCCTGCAACGTCTGGTGCGCACCAACAAGGTTGACGAGACCGTCGCCCTCCTTGAGAGCATGAAACAGGCCAAGATCGAGCCCGACGGCGCCACCTTCACCATCTTGCTTGAAAAGGCGCTCAAAAACCTGCACCGGCAGACGCCCGAGGAGATCACATCGACGGTCAGCGACGTGATGCGCATGATGGAAAGTTCCGGCGTCATGGAGAACATGATGGTCTACGCCAAGGCCATCTACCTCTTGCTCCAAGAAGGCGACCGGGCCACGACAGCCGTCAACGCCGTGCTCGCGCACATTTGGTCCCAAGGGCTCGAGCTCACGTCGCACATCTACACCATGCTCGCCGAGCACTATTTCGGGCGCGACCCGCCCGACACCAAGGCCGTGACGGCCCTGATCGACAACCGCCGCCTGCACCTGAACGAAAACATTGACCACATCTTTTGGGAGCGCGTCATCAAGGGCTATAGCCGGGCCAACGACGCCGTCAAGGCCGAGGAGATCTTTTGGAAGGTGTTCAATGCCGGCATGACCGAGCTAACCATGGACGCCATGTTTGAGTTGCTGGCGGCCATGATGCGCCACCAGGGCATGCTGGAGAGCGCGGCCAAGCTGGTGGCGGCGCTGAACCCCATCAAGGTCGCCGTCACGCCCGATCAGGTGCTGGCGAGCAGGGACGTGGAGGAGCCGGCGGAGCGGGAGGCGAGGCATGCGCGGATGAAGAATGAGCGGTTCTGGAAGCACCGGTTCTGGCATTTGGCGTACAAGGGCGGGTTGATGTCGGATGATTTGCTGGAAGCGTTTGAGAAGGCGCATGAGGATCCGAGGGAGTGGGGGGTGGAAGGAGATGAGTGAGTGAGTGGGCAGTGGTGTGTGGGGGTATGTGTGTATGTGTGTAATGTTTACTGTGTATGATGTGTGTGTGTATACATATTGTATAACAAACTGAAACTGCATATATCTTTGTTTTGGCTATGCATAATGATCGTTTCGGACAGACGGTTATTGCCTAGACTAGGTGTCGGCAGAGACTGGAACTGACATACATCATTGGCTCCGTCAGGAATTATCATTCATCGGCATCATCACATAATTCTTTTCTCCTATTATTGGGTAGATATATTCTCCCGTTTGACTCCAGTGCCCCTCCCTATATGGGAAGAAACATCCTAGAGTGAACGCCTACAGCCACAAAGAAACTTTGATCGACATTGCCAACTTCCTGGCCTCCGAGGAAATAATGGTACACACAGGAGGGCTGCAGGAACTCGAAACTCGAACTTGCATTTTCACACGAAGTGCTGAATGAACACTGGACAATCATGAGTTATTCAGATGTACTCATCGCGATTTGAAACATCATAGGTAACCAAGCAACGTCCCTCCTCCTACCCAAAGTCTTCGTTTCCGTATATGACGATATCATGCATATGCCCGAATTAACGGGAGTAAAAAACCTGAACCTTTGTGTCTATCATATCCTATCCTATCCGTATCGGCGCTATCATCTAAGTCTGCCTGCCCATCCCACCCTTGCCTTAATCAGACTCCCCGGCCTTCTAAAAGGTTCCGCGTAGTTATCTACGCACGCGCCCAGTCCACTCTATCCAACGAACTCAAATCTTATATACTACAGTCTGCCGACCTATAATCTGGATATCCCTTGTCGTCAATAACCCTCCTCCTCAAAAGGCAGGCCTCGTAGCAAGCGGCACGGGTGGTGGTGGCGGGGCATCCTGCTCCCCTTGTCCCGGCGGAGCAGATACAGACGGCGGCGCCGTCAAAGCAGGTTTCTTCTTGGGCGGCGGAGGCGGAGGTGGTTTCTTCTTGGCTGCTGCAGCCGTTGCCGCTGCCGCGGATGGACTTCCCGGCGTGGCAGATCCCACCGAGTCACTGTATCCATGCCCATGACCATATGAAACAGCACTCTCGGCTCTTGTTCTGGTCCCAACTGGCGGTGGTGGTGGCGGCGGCGGCTGTGATGTTCCGGCACTACCGCCATAACTACCTCCTGTTGAACCACCGCCACCACCACCACCACCAAATCGATCCCTTAAATTCCCCACTGCCCCCGCCGCCTTCCCCCCAAGGCTCTGGGCCGTCTTCATCCCCGCCGCTATCTGATCCCCGTGTCTCTGGCGAAAGTTATTTATCGTCCCACCGGCGGATTTGGCATCGGAATAGGAAACAGAGCGAGGATCCTTGTGGAAGGCTGAAGCGGTTTTGAGCGCGTGTTGCTTTTGCGCCCAGGTTGTTCCTCCTCCTTCAGGAGCAGTGGTGGTACCTTCTTGATGGCCTGTTGAGGCAGGGGATACGCGAGAGGCGGGTGGTGGAGGGGGGAGGATGGGCCGATTCGAAGGGGGTGTGGGGGTTGTGGAGGTTGAGGTTGGGGTGGAGGTGGTGGTGGTGGAAGAGCCGGGAGGGAGGGAGTGGTAGGGTTGGGAGTAGGGTTGGGAAGTTGCTCCTGGGGTGGTGGAGGAAGAGGCGCCCGTGGTAAGTTTGGAGAAGCGGTTTTGGAGATTGGAGAGTTGGGATTTGGCTTGGTCTGTGAAACTACCGCTGCCCGCGGTACCAGAGGTAGAGCCGGTGGTGGTTGATCGAGCGGGACGATTGATCGGGGTGTAAGAGGGTGGCGGCAGTAGAGGAGTTTGGTTCGAAGTAGTTGCTGCGGCACTCTTTTCGCTGCCGATGCCAAACCCGGGGACGTTGACGCCCGCTGCGCCGAGGCGGTTTACGGCGCCTTGGTTTAGGTAACCATCACCTGCCTGTGGTGAGGCCGGAGAAGCTGTGGATGAGCGAGGAGGTAGTCTGGGTGGCAGGCTCGGTGGTCCTCCGGTAGAAGGTAGGCCACCTGCGCTAATGGTTGAAGGGCGAGGTGGTGGTGGAGGTCGGCCATCGGCTCCGTCTCTGCGGACCGGAGGGGGCGGTAAGTGTGCTGTCGATAGACCGGTGGTGTCTACTCGGTATGTTCTCGGGGGTGGCGGCGGCCCATCTTCCTCAACTCCTTCATGTTGTTGTTGGTGGTGTCCATATTGCTGTTGCTGTCCGTATTGTTGTGACTCGGCCGGATTCGTGGAGGTAGGCCGGGAGGGCGGGGGCGGCGGTGTGAGGTCGCCGATCCTGCGCTTGGGCGGAGGAGGGAAAGAGGCTGGGTCGCGTAGAGAGGAAATTGGTGTTGACTGATGGTCCGCATAACGTTCTCTCTGGATGGGCATGTGTTAGTATTTTCATGTCGGGGAGACAGATGCGACTGGGGGAAGTGATGTAGCCTACAGGATCCTCTCCGCGTCCAAGCAAGCCTTTCTGCATCCGAAACGTGCGTCAGTATCATGTCAGTGGTATTTGGACTCCATTGGGCTTCATACGCACCACTTGGCCTTTTAAAGTCGTTCCCTCTTTCTCCGGATGCCATCCTTTCTTGAAGATTTCCTTGCCCTTGTCTTTGTAGCCCGCTAGTTCCGGCATGTCGGGCAGTGTGATGGATGGGCTGTGTAGATATGGTCGATAACGAAGTTAAAATATTTAGGATCGTAAGAGAAGGAAAAAAGAAGTGGAAGCCTTCTAGAAAAGGATTCGGCAATCAAGTAGCGTGATGATCACCCGGCGGATGGATGCTTCGATAGGGGGACTTCGGCGCTTCAGTTGTTATCGCAAGGGAAGCAGGAACGGAGTCGGTGTTCTCGTCCTTATCTTCCAGCGGACACTTGCACAAGGGATGTGACGTAGATCCCGGGGATCGTCAGCGGCTGACAGGGTCCCCACATCAGCTGTGCCGCCTTGCTCTTCAGGCACCCGACTGCCGAACGTTCGCGCTGCTACCTACTGTGTCAATCGTTCAATTCCACTTTCGCAATCGCCATTGCAACCAGGGCATCGCGTCTTTGAGTCGCGCCGAGGGACAACCTCAACGTCCAAGTAAACAAAACGAGACACAAATGGCCACAACAACAGATACCGAGCTCCTAACAGAGCACTTTGGCTATCCCCCAGTCGTACGTCCCGATCCAATTCTCTCTCACTCAACCCCAAAACCTTTGCCCAACTAACCCCGCGGCGCATCGCGCATCAACAGAGCTTACTCGACGACATAATCAACAGCATCAACATCCTCGCCGAGCGCGCCCTCAACAGCGTCGAACAAGGCCTCCTCAATGCGCCCCCCGCCTCTCTCGGTTTCCGCCCACCTACCCATGCTTCTACCACCAAACCGGGCAAGAAGCCCAAAAAGGGCGAAGAGGGTCTTCCCAACGCCGAGGAAGCCCATCGACACGAGATCGAAAACGGCACGCACCAGCTCGAGACCTTACTCTGCGCCAGCATCGACCGTAACTTTGACAAGTTCGAAATCTACGTTATGCGCAATATCTTGTGCGTGAGGCCGGAAGACCGCGATTGGATACGGTTGGGGCATTACGAGGGGTTGGATTTCTCCTCCCCCCAAAAGGAAGGACAAAAGGAAGGAGGAGACGAAAGACCAACACTCGAAACCGTCACCCGCCTGCGTAGACGCTTGCAAGCATCGCAGAAGCTCAACGTCATGCTCCACGCCGAAAAGGCTCGCAATGCCGCATTGCTATCTGAAGTCCGTCGTCTCATCGGCTCTCCCAAACAAGTCAAATCCGAGCGTTCCCAACCACCATTAGCACAAACTCAAAACGGCAACGACAACAACAACACCGATACAGAAATGACCGACGCCCCTCCTCCTCCTTCTTCCTCTACCTCTACCACAATCCCAACAGACAGCACAAGCCCAAGCAAACCCCCCTTTGGCTTCCTAACCCAAACCTCCCTCCTCTCCACCTCGGACGCCTCCACCCCTCTCACCACCACCACGGCATTCACTCTCTCCCAACTCGACGCTCTCCGCTCGCTCTCTACTTCTCTCCGCTCGCTCCTCCCTGCTCTTTCTCAACCAGTGGCAGCAGCACCAGAACCAGAACCAGCATCAACAGAATCTTCCGAACCTGACGACGACAAGAAAAAGAAACCCTGGCGTCTGCAGAGACTAGAATACATCGAAACTGCCACGCGGAAACATCTGGAGCAGGTTCGGGGTCTGGAGCTGGGAGTCAACGGGGAGCTAAGGGATGGAGGGCTCGGGGGGGAGGAACAGTCGACTACAGGGGATTTGATGGTGGTGGTGGAGAATGGTGGAGATGGTGATGGTGAAGGGGCGAGGAGGACAACAAAGAGGAGGAGGGTGGAGAGGGAGGAGGTGGAAGCGTTGGAGGGGGTTTTGGGGAGTTTGGGAGGAGGGGGCCATGATGGTAGTAGTAATGAGGCGGGCGGGGAGGGAGGAGAAGGGGGACAGGGACAGGAGCAGGAGCAGGAGCAGGGACAGGGACAGGAGCAGGAGCAGAAGGAGCAGAGGCAAGAAGAGGGACAAACACAAGCACAGTCAGAGGGGAGTCAGAGAGAGGGAGGAGAAGGGGAAACGGAAACAAAAACACCGAGGCAAAGAGGGCGGAGCGCAGAGAGAGCAAAAGATCAGGGGAATGGTGAGGAGGGGCAGATGGATGAGTCTTAGGCACATTGCATACCAATCTGTGGTTTTTCATTAATATTGTAGAAGCAGGCGTTTTTGGGGTTTACGTCTTTTCAAATGGGGGGCTTTGGCTTCAGAAGGATATATCATGGTCGTGGTCTATGGAAAGCTATGTGATGATGGAATGAAATGTTTGTACTACCACTGTTTCTTACTCGATACGGTTTCATTTAACCCAATCCTGTTACTGGATTGTTCCTGAGAAAGCCTGCGACCAGCATCAACTCTCCAGTATATTGATCTAAGCCAGATATTCCCGGGGTTATACCTAGTTAAGTGACATGCATTGAGTGAGAAAAAGCGGTAATGATATCTGTTTTCAGTCTCCGTCTCTCTCAGATATGATAGGTACCGGCAGGCAGACATGAATACCTTAATACTGTACCACCGATGCGGATAGGATAGGATAGGATAGGAAAGAATGGACACCAAGGTTCTCAGTCACATGCATAATAGCGTCATATAGGGACAAGGAAACTGGCTGAGGACGGGCGTCCTATCATGTTGTATCATCTCAATGGCACGTCCATTTACCAACGTAGGCCGAGTTCGAGAATCATAAGGAGCGTAATTGTCTTGTGAGAGCTGACCGGTTTTGCCAACAGGCCGATAGCGCATTCATCCATCAGGGCTAGGAAGCTATCACAGTGGTACGGAAAGCGCGTTTATTGAATACTTTCGGAAGTCGTCAATTCATTTTTGGGTCTTATCGCTCCATATCATCATCGTAACTCAAGTAGAAGAAAAAAATTGGGGGATATCGTTTCAGAAATTTGTTGTATTTTGTTTCCCGAAAACCACAGGCCCGATCCAAATTGCGCCGCTAAGACAAAAACGCGTAATTTAGACCTTGGTCTCCTTGAGGCCGTGCTTCCAGACAACGACGTAAGGGGTGGTGCCGTCCTCGCGGTAGTTGAGGAGGACAACCATGCCGTCGGGGTTCATGGACTCGCCGGTGTAGAACTCCCAGTCCTTGAACTTGGCGAGGATGACGTTCTTGGCGAAGGCACTGGCCTTGGTCTCGAAGTCCTTGATCTCCTCGTCAGACTTGCCCTGCTCCTTGAGGGCGTTCTTGACGGACTTCATGTAGCCTGTTGGTCATGTGTGTTAGTATATATATGCCATGTATGGACATGACAAACGAGGATAACGTACCCTTGAGGTAGACGAGGTAGCCCTTCTTGTCGAACTGGGTGCTCTGGAGACGGAAGGAGTGGACAACGTTGTTGACCTTGACGGAAGTGTCCTCAAGGGCATCGTCGGCCTCCTCGGCGGAGGCGTTGGCACCAATGTCAACCTGGACGGCGCCCTCCTCAATCATGGCGCAGTCGACCTCATAGGCGATGCCATCGACCTCCTTGAGGTCGTAGGAGTCCGAGATGATCTCGTCGCCGGTGATGATATCCTGTATGGTGCAAAAGAAGAAGCGGGGTTAGCAGCTGATGCTGAGGCGGATGCGGATGCGGATGCGTTGTCGTCGTCGCTTTGAATGCGACATTGGATGCGACGGCATTGGGGCTTCAATTGTCATTGTCTCCGTGTATGTAGAGATCGCACTCACAGAGTAAATAAGCATTTTGACTGATTTGTGGACTGCGTTGCAGAAAGAGGATGAGGGTATCGAGGTTGGTGGTTGATGGACTTGGGGAAAACAAGGGCACGAAGACGAAATCGAAAGGAAGAGACCTTCAGACGTTGGGACGCGGGTGGGTTAAATCCTGGGCGGGTGAAAAAAATGGAGGATGGGAAGGGTGGGAGGGGCGCGGAGGGGCAAGTTCTGCTCGCGCTAAACCCAAGCGGGAATGGAACCTCCAGCCCAATGCTCGAGACCTTCACCACATGCGGGCGGGGCGTACGCTGTTGGCTACAATTTATTCGCGACGCCCGCACCTCATTGGGTACTTATGAAGCCAACGGGATGTGCGAACTGCGAAGATCAAAAAGTCCAGAACTTGAAACCGTCTTGAGCCTCGACCGCAATGCGAGTCCTAACCGTTCGTCTTGATTGCAATTCTCGACAAACCGACTTTGCCGAATCATTCCCTGTCCCAAGTTGGAGTTGAAAAGAGCAAACACAATCTTCATGGGGAATGCACCTGTCGGCTACAGTATTCTCACCACTTCCTTTTTCGTACAGCCTGGAGCAATCGTGATCTCGTCGCAGTACTGCAATTCCAAAGCGCAGACACTTTGCACTTGCTAAATGTGCCTTCACCCATCCCAAGTCTATCCACTCTTCACGCCCCGGGCCTTACGAATTGATATCTCTTCGTTGTACTTTATACTCGAGTATCGGTTTGCATGATTCCATCACATAGTTGGAGTCGGGGAGTTGGGCACCCTTTGAACTGGCGTTCGTTGATTGTCCCTACATAGTAAAACTCGATATGTTGCAACTCAATACCCATGCTCTCATACACTGGCTCTTCCAATGCCCGGTTGTTAGTATGAGATCTTAGTTCTACAAGTTCGATGCTCGATAGCGCTGTGTCAAAGTCTGCCGGCGTAAATCGTAAATGCCATTACATACCTAGGTTGAGCCGAGACCATCAAGGTTCTTCTGAACCACGGCTGGCAACTGCCCGAGTACAGTACCTTACCCACGTGGATGATTGGTCAGAGGTCAGGATGAAATCATAACCTTGGCGTTGTTATGGTAAACTCCTCAGCCAAAATTTGTTACGCAATTTGACACCTTGCGCGAGATAAACGGCCTATGTACTTCACCATCATTTCACTCTGGATGAATCATCACGTGTCATCAAGCTGACGCTGACGGCCACGACCGGCCTCGCCGAAGAGGTTGGAGACCCGCGGATGCCGAAGTGGAGACCAAGTCCAGCTGACTGCCGGTCATGAACACGGCTCGGGAACGGCGTTGAGACCGTATGGCGCGGCGGTATGTGGCCGTTGTGTGACTGCAGATCCCGGGACATTGACCGGAACCCGGAAGGAACGTCAAAAATCGAACAACAGGCGAAACCCCGGTGGACTCACGCGTTGGTGGAGTGGTTGTCGAAATTTGAAAGCTGGAAAAACCTCGGATCCTTGCCAAGTACCGATGCCGATTGTCCAATCACACAGCTTGGAGCCTACTGTATCAGACGGTGGTGGATCACACTCCGACGAGGTGTGTGATACGGGGTCTAGGGACCTTTACCGGGAAGCGATGCTTTTGAGATTTTGGCATTCGAGGGATTTGCCTGAGGTGGCGGCCCAGAAATCGGTTCTCTTCAACGAGGCCCAGATAAAGGGTAAGGCGAGGCTCTAGTGCAAGTCGGGACGGAGGCAGTGTCGCGTGTCGAAACCTCTACGTATTGACAGGTTTGTCCAGCCTTATCACCGTACCCAACTGGACGTGAGGGTGCATAAACTGGATGCGATACCCCTGCCAAGACTTTACATAAGCTGTCACATTCATCACATCCAAGGTGGGCAGATATCCGGGGAAAAGAAGAGACCGCAGAGTAATACACTAGGCAACAAGGCAACCCAGGCTCATGGGTCGACGAGACCTTATACAGGTGACTGGTATGTAGAGGTACTGTAGAGAGCATGGCAGAGTGTCGGTGGTGGCATGACAAAACAGCAGACGCGGAAGAGCGGACCAAAGCGAAATTGATGGGCAAGAATATTGCAGCTCTTTCCATTTGGAGCATGATGGGCTGTCCGGCATCCGGCATCCTCCAACGGCTTTTTGATCTTTTGCAGCACAAAAATATGCCAGGGCAAGCAGGGGGAATTCGCTGTTTTCCTCCGGATCGGGGGCGGCAAACCGAGCGAAACGGCGAACGCCACTCGATAGGCGTACGTACAGGGCATGGGACCGCGACTGTACAAGAACCACTAAAACCCGCCAATTCTCCACTGAGCTCAATTCTTACTAGTAGTCCGATCTCAGCGCTCACTCAGCCCACTGTGCAGTATCAGTCAGCGGCTTCACTTTACTTATACTACAATTGCAATCTTCATCCCATCCTCCGTCCCGTCTTTCCCAGAAAAAAAACACACACACAACGTCCAGACACTCCTTCATTGCCCATCTGTATCAGTTCGTCCTTTGTGTCTTTTCTGGAATTTGTCTATACTATAATCGCCTTTCCACCATCATCCCCACTTAGAACCTGGGCGTCCAGTGATCGCTGCCCACACCTTATCGCCAACTCAATACGATAATTCCTCAGCCCGTCCATGGTCTTCACCGACACAGCGACCGGTCCAACCATGGCCATGATGGCTAACACAACAATCGCCGCGGCCCTACCGCCCTTGCCTGCCTACGAAACCCGGCCGCTTCCAGACCTGTTGCCATGGATTTCCGACTTTTGGCTGTCGCTTATTCTGCCGCACATCGCCTACTGGGTCGTATCCATGTTCTTCCACATTATCGATGTCTATGACCTCTTCCCTCAGTATCGCCTACACACCCCCGAAGAAATCAGCCAACGTAATCTTGCGTCCCGCTACGAGGTTGCCCGCGATGTCCTCCTCGAACAAGCGATTCAGATTGGCACCTCGGCTGTACTGAATCTCCTCGACGACCAGCAACTCACCGGACATGAGAACTACGAAGTTGCCGTCTGGGCGACGCGCATCCGCCTGGCCCAGCGTGGCCTCCCCACCATTCTCGGCCTCGTTGGACTGAATGCCGGCGCCCTTTCCAAGAACATTGCTGGCTCATACCCGCTGCTTGCTGGCGCGCTCGCTGGCGGTTTCTACCCATCCCTCTTCGAGCTCGATGACATGGCCGGCACGGCCGTTCCCGCGTTCGCGTCCTGGGAGATTCTCTTGGCCAAGGCCATCTACTGGATCATCATTCCCTGCATCAAGTTCTGGTTTGCCGCTTTTGTCCTCGATAGCTGGCAATACCTTTGGCACCGCGCCATGCACATGAACAAGTGGATGTACAGTAAGTCTTCCAAAACACACCACCTCAATTTCCACGCAGCTGGACCACCCCCACTAACACCTGCTTTCCCTCCAACAGCCAAGTGGCATGCTCGTCACCACCGTCTCTACGTTCCCTATGCCTACGGCGCCCTCTACAACCACCCCGTCGAGGGTTTCGTGCTCGACACTCTCGGTGCCGCCATCGCCTACAAGTGCTCCTTCATGACCTCTCGCGAGGGCATGTTCTTCTTTGTCGGCAGCATGATGAAGACGGTCGACGACCACTGCGGATACGCGCTGCCCTGGGACCCCCTGCAGAACATCACCAGCAACAACGCCGCTTACCACGACATCCACCACCAGAGCTGGGGCATCAAGACCAACTTCTCCCAGCCCTTCTTCACCACCTGGGATAGAATCCTCGGTACTATGTGGAAGGGTGACACGTCGATCAAGTACGAGCGCACGAGGGCCGCGGCGGCCAACAAGAAGAAGGGCGCCAAGGGTGAAGAGACCAAGGCCGAGTAAAATAATTGGATACAACCCAGAGTGGGGCGGGGCCCCGCTACTGAGGATTGTGGTGAGGAGTTGTGTGATATTTTATACAAACTATTTTGTCGACGGTGGTAATTTTTATTTCTGTGGAAAGATTTATTACTCTTTTCGCGAAACGTGGTTTGGGGGAACATCATCTATACTGATGTAAACCTCCCCTCGACGTCTTCCATCAGAGAAGGGGGACGACACCATGATGGTTTTGGATGATGGGAAGCAGATGAAGAAGAAGAAGAAGAACGAAGCCAACAAAAGAAAAAAAAGCAACATACCTGACTATCTAGGGCATTGGGAAAGGCGTTATACCACACATACTTTCTTTTTATAGTCATCTATTTTTCCTCTTCTTCGTTTAACGCCCGACTTATGGCTTCAGGATTATATGCAACCGTTGATGATGAGGGAGAAGGGCAAAGGGCAAAAAGGGAAGGGAAGGAAGGGGACAGGATGAACTTGGATTGACTGTTCATAATGAAGGGAATGGAGGCTTGTTGCAAATGATGTATGGGTTCCATATCACAGTTTTGAGGAGGTTGTTTGTCGATTGTACAAAGTGTTGGAAGAAGACAGACAGGGAGGGAAAAGGATGGGACGGAAGAAGAGAAGGAGTGTTGTTCACTTCACTCACTCGCTCTTGGATGAGAAAAGCTTGGGGGATGGCACTCAACTTGTTCAGATTACGCCAATTATCTGAGTTATTTGGGGAGGACCGCTACTTACCTAGCCGACTCATGTAATGATAATATGAAATCAAAGCCTTGATCACACAATTTTACTGCTTTTTACTTGCCCAGTACCGTGACGAGTATCACTCACAACGTACCTAATCAATAACTTTTACTATCGTGCTACCTCAAAGAAACCCAACCTAGCAAGGTACCGCCTGCCTCCTCGTTACCCGCCCGGCTTGTGGCTGTCTGTCTGTCTGGCTTGACTACATAGTATCCAATCTCCCACCTTCATACCACCCGCCCCCAAACGCCATAGCGCCGTGAAGTGAAACCCGTCGTGTGTGGCTTACCTCCACCAGGCTGAACACGTCCGAACCCAAAACCGCCGGTCCATCCTCAACAAACACAAGTACATACATACATGGAGTGCCACTCCATCAGTACAGTGTCCTCCCACTTTCCGTCCGTCCATTCGTCCGTTACCCGGTTCGGGCGTAATGGTGGACGGAGCC
>NW_009799101.1:1273527-1296859 GCF_000213175.1 Neurospora tetrasperma FGSC 2508
TTTGGGTTCCCAGTTGGCCCCCCCCAGGCCATTTTTTCCAACCCGCAAACCCGGGAAACTGCAAGCGTCGTTTGGAAACCCCCAGGCAAAAGGTTTTTCCTTTTTCCCCCCCCCCCCCCCCCCCCAGCTTTCCACCTCGCTTTCGGTCCCCAGCCCAGCTGCACACCCCAAGCCTATCTGGGAAAACCTGCACTCTTCTCCTCACCGGCTGACGAAGGAGATTCGCCGAAAAGCGAGCTGTCCCGATATTTGAAATAGGGCAAGGGCCCTGCCATCTTTTTTCTCCCCTTGAGATCTGGGAACCCTGATTTTCTCTTGATCTTGATGGATTTGGTCGCCGACAAGGTGGATAGTATTGACGACTTTTTGCAACAACATATCCTGGGGTACTACCTACCAGGATCCATCGTGCTGCTGTGTCAACAAGTGTGTGTGTGTGTGTTGGCATTCGACTTTTTCTTTTTATTGCCAACAATAACCTCCCCCGGTCCCCCCACAGCAATCAACCTCGCAATCCCCTCCCTCTGTCTTTGCCACGGCGGCTCCGGTCCCTGATCTTCTCCTCGCTTGTCTTGTCGAATCTCTGGCTCTTGGTCGACTTCGAAACACGTGCGTCAAGTTTCAAGAGAACCAAACTTCGTTGTCGCATATACACACCATTTAAGCGCCGTCCACTCAAATCGCTTCCCCGGGTTCGACTCTGAAGCAGTACGGCGCTTCCGCACCAGTCTCTGGATTCTGATTGGCTCAGCCGTTTCACCCTTCATCAATAGCAACAGCAACAACATTGAGCAATACTACCTTCTATCTGCTTCAGAAGCTTCCAACGAAACGCAGCCGCCCGACGCTCTTAGCGAAACTTCACTTATATTGTCTAGACCCGTGCGCTTAAAGCGTGGCGAGTCAACTCTAAAAAGCCCGCCATGGACCCAACAACAACCCTCTTTACCTTTATGTTGTGAGTTCTTTGAAACTTGTGCTATAATCTCTCTTTCTTTTTTTTTTTCCTTCCCCCTCTTTCCTTAGCTTCACTTCGCTTGCGAGACTGCTGTGCGGTCAGTCATTCGTTCCCCATCGTTCGTTTTCACGCAACTCGGTTACACCCCCTCTCGCTTTTCGGTAAAAGACCCGTCTCATATTGTACGTCTGGACATGTTCCACTTCCCAGTTTTTCTTTTTGGTTTTGGAGACGGTGCCAGCAGGTGTCGATCGGGAAACCGGATCCCCATGCCCTGTTCGATGAGAATTGAGTATCTCGGCGTCCATCGATCAAAATCCCATGATCATCACCACGCAGGCCGGGGTCCAAGCAAGCGAGCCTGGGCGAGCTGAGAATTTCTGCCAAGCCAGCCTCTACTCAGCAGATCGCCAGAGCTCAATCTCATCCAAGACCGAAGTCTGACGGTGATTGCGCTCGTGGCCTCCTACTTGACCTGACCCAGCTCAAGTCAAGGGAAACAGCCATTATTGGTCAATTCCCGTAATGACCCTTGGCGTGGTATTGGGAATATTGCAGCCTACACTTAGCCTCATCCACTTTTTACTCCTCTCATACCCCAAGCCTTTTGATCTGCGCCCACATTTCACACCCTCGTCGACGAGACTAACACGAGAAATAGACGGACTCATCCCTCGGTCAACGCTGTTCACCTGGTCGGTTCTTGGGACAATTTCGGTAAACCTTATACAATGGAGCGTGACGTCAGACGCGACAGAGGCCAGTGGAAGGGATGTTACACCTTCAAGGATATCATCTGCGATGGTGACTCTGGCCGAACCCCAAAACGGAACGGCGGCTTGAAGATGGGCCAGACATATTACTTTTATGTGAGTCCTTGTCCAGAGATACGTCCGTCGGCCCCTGTCATTAACCGAGACCCCCAGTACGAGCTAGATGGCGCGGCTGAGACACATGATCCTACTCTTCCCTCAACAAATAACTGTCCATATCTACCCGGCCAGACTGTCAACACTCTCTACGTTCCTGTCGAGCATACCCTCAGGAACCGCAGCGCATCCACCACCTCTCTTCGCGAGGAAAACTACATGACCATGAATCCAGCCGACAGATACAGCACGCCGCAACCCACCGTCGCCTCATTAATGGACGCTGCTTCCCGTGCCGCTACCGCCCCTCTACCCGAACTCAAGCGTTCTTCCAGGTCTATCTCACCGGGCTCCAGCTGGTTCTCGCCACGTAGGCTGTTCGGTCGCAAGCAAAGCTCTTCCTCCCTGCCGGAGATCAGGCTGCCAACACCTACCGATGATACTCGGAGCATTAGGTCATCCGGGTCAAGCAGGTCCAGGGACATGTCGCCCGAGTCGCTTCGCCGGTTCCTGTCCAATGATGAACTACCCGAAGAGGAGTATCAGACAGTGGAACGTCCGGCCATCACCATTCCTGATGATATCGTCGAGGAGAACGAAGACGACGACATGTTCGCCACATCTGCTGTGTCGGAATACATGCAGTTCACCGGCCTCTCCCCTCCGCCATCCCAACGATCGCTTACCCCTTCTCCGCCTGTCAAAAGCGGCGAGGCTCTAACACCCACTATGGCCCTTACCAGGTGCCCTTCTACGATGCCCTGCCTCGATCTTTCGGTACCTAAGCTGTCTCTCGTCGACACCAGCTCACCTCAGTCCTCAGCCGACTCGCCTCCCGCCTTCTACCACTCCGATGACGATGAGGAGGATGAGACCCTCGACGAGGACCTCCTTCCCCTTCCCATGCTTGACTACAGCACGGCCCGCAAGGCTTCCGCCGGTTCAGTCGGGAGCACCCTCTCCACCTACAGCCTCCCCCAGTCTTCGCCCCAAGAAGCAAAGGGGTCCAAGTCTCTCGTGGTCCCCAGGATCGAGACCAGCATTCCCGTCTCGCACACTTCCTTCCTTAACAGCCCTACCCCCAACTCGGGTCTTGAGGACCTGATGACTGAGCTGGGCTGGATGGCTGATGCCATCCGTGGTTAAGCTTCACCAAAATATTCAAACGATCGCTATGCGCATACTGCGCACTCATACTATTACACCATAATGTTTTGTCTCAACAATCATTCAACATTTCATACATCTCCATCTCAATCTATCTAGCATTTTCGGCGGGCATTTAAAATGGGGTATACTACACTACACTACTATACTATCGCTCAAGCAATCAAGCAGCGGTGTAGAAGGCATAAAACAAGGCGGCGGCGGCAAGATCTGAAGTTTTATTTGTTTTTGATCTCTTTTGTTTTTGGCTATTGGGTTTCCTTTGTTGGATGGGTGGCGGGTGGATATGGTGGGAGGTTAGAGATCTATCTTCTTAGATCTCGTCGTTATTTTGATCACTCGGGCGTTTTTGGGCTGGCGGGAAAGGAGATCTATTTGATTTGGGAAGTTATCAGGGAGTTCATCTGGGTGGGTGAAAGGGTCACGATTGCATATAGGACTGGGAGTGATGATTGGGATGAGGGATGAAAGACCAGAAATTAACTGGGAGGAATGGAAGGAATTGCAAACTAGATATACAAAAGACTATCGTTTGCCAAGCAACCTCTAATGATCCTTCCTGATGAATACTCGTGACATGTTTAGATCTAAATCAGACAAACAGTGTTATACATACATAACTCACTGTCACTTACCTCAGTCTGGAGCAGATTTTCTGTGTCGGTCCTCGCTATCTATTACCGTGTTAAACCAGGATCTGCGAAGAATATTAACTTTGACTTGTATGATGAGGCGGCAGATGACTGGCTGACTGAGTGAGTAAAAGAAAACAGTGTTTAGGAAATTTGACTGATACAAGAAAAGAAAGAGGATGAGAGACGGCGTGGAAACAAACAAATAAACAGGTGAATACCAATCACCGCTTGAACAAGTAAGAGTTCTCGTCGAGGTAAATGTACCGAGAGAGGATGATGGTATCTATCCATCTTCAATCACTTGGGAAAAAGACGAAAGAGATGCCGAGTCGAGTGTCAATCATGCCCGCAGGAATTCGAAAAAAAAAAAAAAAAAAAAAAAAAAAAAAAAAAAAAAAAAAAAAAAAAAAAAACCACTTGCAATGAATCAGATGCAACCTTGACAAACTTAAGAAGAGCCATTGTGAGAGGTTTTCACGGTTTTTGTGCAGTAGGAGACCGAGGTAGGGAGCTAGCTTTTGTTTACCTAAACCTGACGACCCCTTTTTTGATTTTGACTAATGAAAACACGAGAAAGAAACGGTTATAAATAAACAAACAAACAAGCTAATCAATTAAACTCCTACCCTACCAACCAAGACCAACCAAGCAACCAAGCAAACAAATAACTCCTAATACAAGAAGGCCAGTCTATCTATGATCTATTTATGGTCCAGACACGTATTATCTCTTTCCTGCTATTTTCTTTTTTTCGTGATGCAATGTATGCAACATCCTCCCCCCCCCCCTTTTTTTTATGGGCTGAATGCTCAAGAAGCACTAACCTCACTAAACCAACTCCTCAACAAGCCCGCCAACGCCCCCGGCAAATCATCCAAGTGATGCACAATCAAATAATACTGGAACGGGAAACTGTCCAAGTACCGATGAATCACCGGCATACCATCACTGCCGAACCTGGCCTCTTTCAGATCCAAGACACTTTGGCTTCCCTTTTTGGCGTTTCCTTGAGCATCCCGAGCATCGTCCATGACGATGAAGACGACCATGACTCTTTGTTCCATTGCCTCTCTTAGTAAGGGGCGAAGGCGCGCGTGGTCTTTGGATTGGACGAGACCGTCAGACAGGATAAGGGCGAGTTGCCAGAGATCTTCCCCTCCCGACTGAGAGGCCGAGGTGAGGCGCGCGTCGCGGAAGTGATCAATGGTTCGCCGCAAGAGGTTCACCATGTCCGTGCCCTCTTGTTTGAAAGTGAATTGTTGCAAGACCCTGGCGCCCGCGTCGTGAGAGGCAAAGGGGTCGGTGAGACGGTGCGCGACAAAGACGTCGGTGCCGAAACCGAGGACGCCGACTTGGCCTACTTCTAGCATGGTAAGCGCGCGAGAGGTCATGACGAGCGACTCCAAAGCCAAGCGGCCGGCGGAACCGGAGTTGTTGAGCGAGTCGCCCATGGATTGGGAGTCATCCACACAGAGCAAGATCTGGTAGGAGCGCTTGGTCGGGATGGCGCGGCGCATCCAGATCTTGTCGCGCTTGTAGGAGGAGGCGATGTAGGGAATGATCTTCTTGATGTTGAGGCGCTTGCCGGTGCGGAAGGAGCCGGAGAGCTTGGTGGACTGCGAAGGGGTGAGGATCAGGCGGAGTTGAGAAGACAAAGACATGGAGAGGGATTGCGTCTTGGTTTGGAAGGTGGTCCACATGGAGAGAGCTTCGTTGAAGTCGCGCAAGGGGCGAGGTGGTTGGTCTTCGAGGTGGATGGCGGAGAGCTGGGTAGACGATTCTTCGTTGATCTCCTCGTCTAGGTCGCCTTCCTTTGCGCTGGCCTTCCGGGCGTCGGAGTCCTCATCGTCAGAGTCTTCGAAGGCGCCTTGGTGAGTGGCGACGCCGGAACGGCCGTCTTTGCGGTCCTCCTTGGGAGCGTCGATGGAATCAGGGGCCTCGGCATCTTCCATGTCCACGTCCTCTTGCTTGTTGCCCTCGGCAGCGGGTTCATCCTCGGGTAAGACGTGGTTGTTGGCGTCTTCCATCTCGGTGTCAATGGCCATGGCGTCATCCATGGGACGGACCTCCTCATCATTGGCGGTGCCTAGAGCCTGGGTGTCGGGCTCGGCGTCTTCATCCTGCAAGTGCTGGAATTCTACCTTGGCCATGTCGACGTCGGGCTTCTGCTGCTCCTCCTTGCTTTCGGGGGCGTTGCGAATGTCGCGCTGGTTTCTGTACCACCTGTCGAGAGCATCACCGAGCTTCTTAAATGGCTGGCTGCTGGCCTCGGTCTCTTGATCCTCGTTAGGGCCCTCTTGCTGCTCAGTCCTCGACTGCTCACCCTTGGAACCGGGGGCGTTGTCTTGGTCAGAGGACTGGTTGTTGACAGCACCTTGCTCACGCTGGGCGGCCTTGTTGTCGGCAGTATCGTCCTGCATGTCGTTCTGGTCATCTTGAGCAAGACCACCACCCGTCTTGACATCGCTGGGAGCAGCGTTGTCGTCATCCGCCTGAGCCTGGTCATCGTTCAGACCCGGTTGTTCCTTCTCCTTGTCCTCTTCCTCCTTGTCCAAATCCTGCGGGGCGTCTTCATCTTGCTCCTCCTCCTTGTCCATGTCCACATCCATGTTATCCTCATCCATAGGGTTCAGATCATCCGTCTCTTCAGCCTCAGCCTCCTCAGGCTTCTCTGCATCCTTCTGCTCCTCAAGCTGCTGCTCCTCCTCCACACCATTTGGCGCCTGCTCCTCTTCCATCTCTCCATCCTGCGGCTTCTCACCATCCTCCAGGTCATCCAAGTTATCCTCCTCCTCATCCTCTCCATCGCTGATATCAATCTGCATATCATCCGGCAACGCCAGGGTATCCTGCTCCTGCACGTTCTGATCCTGATTATTCAGTTCCTCCTGCGGCTGGGCATCACCCTCCTGCTCCTGTCCCGGCTCACCTTCTTCCTCATCCTCGTTCTCCTCCTCACCCTCCTTCTTCTCCTTCTTTTCCTCCTCCTCACCCACCGCTTCCTCGCTCTCCTGCTGCTGCTCCTTCTTCTCCTTCCCTGGTTCCGCAGCAGCCTGCTCATCCTCATCCTGCTTGCCGCTGTTATTCTCACCCTTCTGATCCTTCTCCGCATCCTCTTCGTCTTTACCATCCCACATCTTCTCATCGACAGCAGTAGGATCGAGATCATCGACACCACCCGCCTCCTCGTCCATCTCATCATCCTCCTCATCATCACTACCATCCTTATCCTTCTTATTCTCCTCATCTTCCTCCTCAGCCTTCACGCTCCCCATGTCTCCCTCGAGATCATCCTCACCCATGTCCACCGCGTCGGGATTATCCTCGATATCGTTCTGGTTCTTGTTATTCTGATCCTGCGCGAGCTCGGAAAGATCCTCGTCATCCTTGATATCCTTGCTGATATCCTCTGCTCCCTCACCGTCACCTAGACCGGTACCGCTCTGCACGTCGCCAGACTCGCCGGACTTCTCCTTGCTCTCTTCTTGGGGAGAGCAGAAGCCTTGCTTGGCGATGACGATGAAGCTGTTGCTGAGGGTGTAGCCCAGACGGCAGGTGGACCGGTGCAGGTCGGCGTATTGCGCCAGGTTCTGCTGGCACGTGGCGGCGTACTGCTCGAGCATGGGCAGGATGGCGCGCAGGAGCGCAGTCTCGGCGTCCCGGATGGCAGGCTGGGACAGGTCGGAGGTCTTGAGCAGGCGGAGGATGCCGTCGACTTCGGAGGTGATGCGCGGCATGGCAAGGGTGTTGATGGCCTTCTCGAGGCCTTCGCTGTGGGCCAGGAACCAGCCGGCGTCTTCTTGGCTTTGGGGCAGGTTCTTGACGGCTTCAGGGAACTTTTGCAGGGCGACGAGGATGCGGCTGGACAGGTCCAGAGCGGACTTGGCGAACTCGTCGATGGTGGTTTCCTGAAGTTCGTTGGCGATGGCGACGGTTTGAGCGCTGGTCCATAGCTGGACTTGGCGGATGACGAAGGCCATGTCGGGTCTTTCAAGCAAGAGACTACTGAGGCTTTCGCGAAGACCGTCGAGCTCCTTCTCGGCATCGCTATGGAGCTGCTCGAGAGCGGAGGAGCTGAAACCGGTAGGCAGACGAGGCAGGCTCTCCTGCTTGGTGGCCAGAGTGGCGAACGTATCGAGCCACTGCTGCAACTTGCTGCGAACTTGGTCGTTGCTGGTCTCGCCGAGCTTGCCGTGGACGTCAACCATGTAGACGGCGAACTTGAGGATCTGGACAAGCCAGCGCAGGACACGACCGTGGTTCTTTACGCTCTTCTGCGACTGAATGGCCACCTCGCCGCTACGGCCTGAGACCTCCTTGGTGAAAGTAATGGCTTGGGAGAGAGCACGCTCCGCCTCAGCTGTGCGCGAGAGATACATGCGCTGCTTGAACATAACGTACAGAATACCCTCGAGGAAACCAATGGAACGGTGGACGATCTCGCGGTTAAGATCATCGTTGTGTTCGAATGTAGCCTGGCGGAACTTGGGCGCCAAATCGAGCATCTTATGGTAGAAGTACTCGATGGCGTTGAGCTGCGATTCGCTCAGGTGGGGAACAAGACCCGAGTGGACGAGCACCGCGTGAGCAGACTTTTGGCGGTCGAGGATGGTGGTGCCTAGGTTACGACTGAAGCCCATCTCGCGAAGAGTCTTGAGCGTGTCGGTGTAGAGCTTGGTCTTCCTTGTCTTCAAGTGCGCCACGGCCTCCTTGTTTTCATCAGTGAGGTGCTGGGGAGTCTCCTTGCGAAGCTCAGCCATCTCGGTGACCAACGAGGTGATGTACTCGTCCAAGTTGCTGGGGATCTCCACGGCCGAAGCAGGCAGCGAGCCAAACTTGCCCATCATCTTGAGGACGCCGGGAAGGTTGGTGATTCTTGTCCACTGCTGTTGCCTCTCTAGAGATGGAATGAGCTGCGAGACAAGGGCAATAGCCTCCTGATCAGCCTGGACAGCGACCTTGTCGACGATTGCCATGGCGCTCTTATGCTCTTCCTCGGGAAGGCCTTGCTCGGTGATGCCGCTCACAGGCTGAGAAAGCACACCGCGGAACTTCCTCACCAGCTTGAACAGCTTCTGATGAGACTTGCGCGCACTAGCCCTGAGCGCCTCGATGTTCTTATCTCTCCACTTCGACAGCAGCAACACATCCTTCATCTTCCTGTCCAAGGGAGTTCTGCCGGCGGCGATAGCCTCCTTGACCTTGCGCTCGTACCTGGCGTGATAGGTGATGAAGTTCTGGACAGCATCACGGATGACACTCAACTGAGGCTCATCTACCATCAGCAGCTCCAACTGGTTTCTGAGCTGTCTAAGAAGGTTCAGGCGAGAGGTGAACTGGCCGAGACTGGCAGTGTTGAAGTAGGATTCCAAAGCACCCAAGAGCTCGACCGCGTACGTATACAGATCCTTGCCCTCCTGCAACCACGAGCACGGCTGGAGGATGACGGCGCCGTAGGCGATGAACCACCAGGACTTGGCATCGTCGTGGCATTTCTTGGCTTCGGCGTCGAGCAGTCTCGACCAGCTGGACAGCTCGAGGCGGCGCCAGTCGCAGATGGTATCGCGCAGCTTCTCATACAAGACGGTGGCCTTGTGAGCCTTGGTGGCCCAGCCGCCTTCGTGCCATTCGTACACGTGCGCGTAGAGCTTTTCCATGGGGGAGATGATGGCGGCGAGGGGATCGTCGATGGACATGTCAAGTACCTTGTCGCAAGCGATGACGACATCGGCGAGAGTTTGATGGTGGCCGATTTCTTCGATGGTTTGTAGCTCCTGGAAGCGCTTCTTGAGGGCGGTGACGAGGGTGAGGGCCTTCCGGACCTCGACGAGGATGGAGTCGGTGTAGAAGTTGTAGTTGTTGGAGTCAACGTTGGCGCTGAAGGCCTTGATCTGGTCCTCGAAGGCGAGAATGGTGGCGGGCAGAAGCAAAGCATCCATCTCGGGCTCGCCAGCGGCAGCGTTGCGCTCCGCACGGGCAATCCTGCGAGCAACTTGGGTAAGCAAGATGCGAATGCTCTGCTGGGGCTCCTGAGGCGAAAGGAAAATCTTCTCATGAGCTTCCGCCAGCAAGATGGACAGGTCGCGGTTGCCGCGAGGGATCTGTTTCTTTTTCTTGGGCGCGTCGGCATCCTGCTCCTCCTCGTCATCTACGTAGTCAGGGAACAGCTGATCGAATTCTTCCTGGTCGAACGCCTCTTCATCTTCCAGACTCCCCTTGAAGCGGAACAAGCTGTTCTTCTGCTCTTCGGCCTTGCGATCGGCTTCCAGCTTCTTGCTCCACTCCTCATGGAAAGCATAGAAGGACTCGTGCACAGCCTGTCTGAGGTTTTCCGGCAAGCTGTCAATACCTTCGACGGCAACGATGGCCTGAACAAATGAGAGGAACTCAAGCGAGCGGAGAGGCAAGCTCTTAGTCTCAGCATCCCAGACAGTACCGCTCAAGAAGGGTGTGGCCTTGACCATGCTCTTGAAATCGGTTTCGTCGGAGCTCTTGGCAGGGACGGCACCCTGGCCGAGCGAAAGACCAAGCTGCAAGCAGCGCAAGAAGCTAACCAGCGGCATCGTCAAGTCCTGGTAGGCATTGAAGCGACCAATGAAGCGGCCAACAAGAGCAACAAGGTTCCTCTCAACGAGGGAAAGCTCCTCGGAAGCATCCTCAGCGTCGGTGGAAATGGAACGCAGATGCGAAGCAGCCACGTCGTTCTGTACAAGGGCATTCAGAACATTGTTGAACTCTCCCTGCAGGCCACGAAGCTCCGAGTCGCCAGGGCGGTAGATAGACTGGACAGCAGGCGGCTCCCCAAGACCAGCAACTTCTTCCATGAGAAGCTTGCAGCGGAGACCGGCGTGCTGGCCGGTGAAGGCAAGCTCAAACGCCTCGAGAGCAGCGATCTGTTGCTGCAGGCTTTCGTAGATCTCGCGATGCTCCTCCTGCTCGATCTCAGCGCGGTGGTGAGGATCGAAGATCTTGTCGGGAACGAAGAGCTTGATGGACGCAAGAGAGAACTGAACCCAAGCGACGGAAGTGTATGCAGAGCGAGGCTGGAGACCCTTCTCGGCGGCGGCCAGGGCTCTCAAAGCCTTGTAGAAGTGCCTCTCAAAGATAACGACGAGGTGCTGGGGCCACTGGGTGGTATCAACCGCAAAGTTGGTTCCCTGCTCAAGGAGAGAAGCGAGCTCAGCCACCTGGACATTGCCCATCTCATTCAAAAGACCCTGGAACAAAGGCACGACGACACCCTTGCAAACATCGCCATGAGCAGCCATCACCTCCTCCATCAGCTTCAGCAACAACCGCTCCGTCTTCTTCAGTGAATCGGTAGCCAGAGCATCCGAAGACTTGGCGAGGATCTTGCCCATAATAGGCAACTCGGTCTCCAAAGAGTGCAACTCGTGCATGCTGGCTGAGGAAGTGGCATCGTACTTGAGCAAGAGCGACCTGGACAGGGTACCGGTCCAAGGACGAACCTCGCTATCCTGGGCAAGCAAGCAATCGACCAACTGCAGCGGCGAAGACCCCGAAGCGCGGAGACGCATCAGAGCAACAGTGGGGAGGTTGGAAAGCACGTCGATATCAGACAGAGCGGGCAAAACGACCTCGCCGTCCTCTGTAACTTGGTGAAGAACAAGAGCCTGTCTGAGCGCCTCAAAAGTGGAAGCAAAGAACGGCTCGTGAGTCCAAGGATGTTGACCAATTCTGGCCTCGAGGGTGGAAATCTCCGACTCGAGCTCCTTGACAAGTGCAGAAGCATCACCTCTTCCGCTGCGAACGACGGTATACGCCCTAGCCATAGCTTCTTGAACGCTCCTCAGAGTGGGGATGGAAGCGTCAGCCTTCCAGCGCAGCGAATCGAACCGATCAGCAAGTCTTTCCATCTCGATGACCTGCTTCAAACACTCCTGATCAGCGACCGGCTCAGGACGCAGCTGATTCCACAGCGCCTCCATACTGAGACCAGTCGAAAGCTTGAAGCCGACGACAAAGTCGCGCTCGAGATACTCCAAAATGGTAGCAAGCATCTTGCGATCATCAGCCTCCTGCAGAATGGAAAGGGCCTTCCTCAGGAGGTTAGAGCCCTGCGTCAAGTGCGCCTGGAAACGGGCCTCCTCGAACTTGGCATTAGGCACGATGAGCGCCTCGAAGGTGCGCGTCCAGAAGAGCATCAGACGCCTCAAGATGGCGCGACGCTCCTTCCAGGCTCTGGACTCGTTGATGGTCTCGCTCATGTAGGCCTTGAACAGTTTGAGCATAGAGGCCAGGAAGCGGGCGGCGTTGACGGTGGAGTCGCGAGAGAGCGAGGCGACCTTGTCGGCAATCCAGGAGCGCTGGAGACGGTTGAGCTGGGACGGCTTGCTGACATTGACTTTGCTGAGCTGAGCTTCCATGGCGGACTGGGCGATTTGGATGTCGAGGTAGAGCTCGTAGCAGCCGGCAATCCATGCAGCTAGACCCTCGCGATCCTGTTCGAGGATAGGGATCATTGGTGAGTTGAGCAGAGGGTGGAGAGGCATGAGCATCTTGTTAGGGGCAGAGCCGTACAGAGAGGCAACAGCCTGTCTCAGCGCACCGGCATCTTCAGCACTGATGTAAGACAAAAGCTGAGCGAGACGCTGGCTAGCAGCGGGAGACTTGATCAGGCCGTTGGTAGAAGCTTGCTTGAAGGCCTCGAGAAGTCTGGTATCACCAAGAGAGAGGACATCGAATGCCAGAGGAGCAAGGACATCCACATTCTCAGCGCCGTTCAGGATCCTCGTGGCAGTGTGGAAGCGTTGCAAACTGCCATCGACAGGCGCAATAGTCTGATGACCGGCCTTCTTTGCCTCCCAAGGCGCACCTTCGAGATAGATCTCGACGGAACGGTTCCGCATGGCACGCGAAAGCTCGCCGTAACGGGGATCAACAGTAAGGAAGATTCTGAAGTCAGGATGGGGTATCAAGATGCGCGGCTCGCCACCGGGACCGCTGTGCTCGTTGATGCTCAGCGAGCCATTGGGACGCTCGAGAAGGGAGTTGAGTCTATCAAGCACGGAGGCACTGCACAGGTTGGCGTTATCTAGCACCAACCAAGCACCAGTCTCGACAGCCCGGACAATGATACCATCAAGCCACTCGAAGCGAGGGTTTTCCAGAGTCAGAGGCTTGCGGAGCAGCTCAGCAGTCTCGGAAAGGAGAGGAGCGAGTTCACCGGCCTCAGGGAAGAGGTTCTCAATCATACGGAGAATATCAGGATACTGGTGCTCGCCAGAAAGGGCCATGAGCGCACCCATGAGATCAACCGCAGCAACCGGGACTGGCTCAGGAAGAGCCTGGAGGATCTGGTCCTGGAGCGCCTGCTTCATCTTAGCAATGTTGGCCTGGACCTCTCTATGAGGATCAGCCTGCTCGAAGCCACCAATGAGATCCATGGTATCGACATCAGCGTTGAGCGGGAAGATGACGAGGGACCGGCCAGCCATAGCAGCCACATGATTAAGCAGGGCTGACTTGCCGCTGCCGGAAGGCCCAACAAGGATACAAGGCAGGTCTTGCTCAACGGCGATCAAGATACTCTCAATCTCCTTAAGCCTGTGAATGGGGTCGATAGAGGGGAACGGCGTTGGCTGCGACAGCTGGTTGCGCTGTAGAGTAGCAAGGCCAACCTGAGAGACGGAGGAGTTGATGTCGTGGTAGAGGCTGTGAGTCTCAGGCGCACGCTGGAAGATCTCAGTGAACAACCTGTCGACTTCAACACGATCCCGCTCGGTTCTGAAACGCTGGCGAATGATCACATCAAGGAAATCATCCGGCTTCCTGCCGCTGAGAAGAGCATTGTCGGATGTGAGTAGGTCACCCCACCGAAGAGTATCACGCAAGTTGAACTCCCACGGCGAGCCCTGAGCACCGAACAAACGGGCAGTGACGACGGCATCGTCAAGCCTGGACATGAACTCAATAAGCTTCGTCTGCGTCTCGCCGCCAATCTTGTCGAACTTCTTGGCCGTAATGTAGAGCAAATCCTGCTTGGTGAAGACATCGGAGTACACGACGATGAAACGGTTGACAAACGAGCTGGGAAGACCCTTACGGCCACCACCTTGAGAGTGAGGGTTCTGGGCAGCAAAGAGCTTGAAATCGGGATGGCGCTTGAAAACCTGATCAAGTTCGGAAATGTAGACCTCACCACGATGATCAAGACAGGCATTGAGACCCTCGAGAACGGTCTGAGAGGCCAAGTTCATCTCATCGAGCAAGACCCATGAACCGTTTTGCATGGCCTCCAGGAAGGGAGCGTTCTTCCAGCAGAAGTTGCCGGCTTCAGCACCCTCGACGGGAACATCGGTACCGAACAGATCCATGAGATCAGTCTGGTCGGACAGGTTGATTCTGGTCAAGGGTCTGCCGCAAGCGCGAGCCAAAGCGGTGACAAGCGTAGTCTTACCCACACCGGGGTTACCTTCGAGAAGAATTGGCTTGGTGCCTTGAAGAGCCCTGATGACACGCATGGCGTTCATCTTGGTGGTAGGAACACCAAACTCCCGTCCAGAGTTAGGGTCCGCGCTAGATAACCTCTCGATGCTGAAGTCACCAATGACAAGGGCTTGCTCGTCCATCTTGAGCTGCGGCTCCTGGAAATAGTGATGAGCAAGATCAGAACCGCACAGTTCGCTGAGCTTTTCGAGGCACTCCTGTCTCTGCATATCCATTGTCCTGGGATCAACGGCGATCAACGCGGAGGGGTTGGCACCAATGGTATCAATGAAGACCATGGCAGCACCGTGAAGGAGAGCAAGTTCGACAGAGGAGAAGTTGCAAATGTTCATGAACTGGACCCAAGCCAAGATATCACGGACTGAAAGGGCAGTTGTGGACGAAGACCTGAAAGTCTTGCCAAACCAGGACGAAAAGTTGACAATGATACGAGAAATTGGCGTCTTGACCCCCTTCAGGTTCTTCTTGTACTTAGCATCCAGCTTGGAGACGACAATGTCATGGACATCCTCCTCATCAGTGAAAGCAGGCACCCAGATCTCAGTGAAACGGTTACGCAGGGCAGGCGACAGTTCCCTCTTGCCAAAGTCACCACCAGGGTTCATGGTAGCGAAGAACTGGAAACCTTGAGCACCAACGACGAAGGAGTCGGTGATGCCCTTCTCCGCAAGCAGAAGAGTGCGAGCAGGCTCAAGCACGGAGTTCAATCTCTCCAGGACGGAATCATCAGCCAGAGAGATTTCGTCGAGAAGGAAGTAAGTACCCTCCCTCATGGCGTGGACAAGGCTACCATCGCTCCACTCAAAGAGCGCCTTGCTTCTGGCAGCATCGGACTGAATCTTGATCTTCAACTCCTCGGGGAGCTTAGCCAGGTCATCGGCAGTAAGAGACTGATACCATGCCTGCATCTGGTCGATATCGCCCGTCTCCTGGCCAAGGATAGCAGCAGCCTGCTCCAAGCTCCTCAGCAAGCCGTCAAGAATAGCACCCCTATTTCTGACAGGTCTCTGAGAACCAATGAGATCACCAGTTTCGGTATTCTGATGAGCGTTGACAATATGCAATTCCTTCTTGTCAAATTCCGCAAGAAGCTGAACGACAGTTGTTTTGCCGCAACCAGTCTCACCAACCAACAGGACCGGCTCGTTGTTGACAATGGCGCGCTTAACCAAGACGTACAGACGACGCATAGCTCTGGTCCAAATCACACCCTGGCTGTTGTTCTTGTTACCACCAGTACCGCGGAACTCGGGCGCTGTGTCGCGATCATAGAGCTGATCGGGGTCGATCTTGACCTTGAACACCTCCTCAATGACCTTCTTGACCTCATCACGCTCCTCGGGCTTACGGACACGCTCGGCAAGGAGCATGAAGCCGTGGTCGGCAATGTCTTGACGGGTCTCGGCCGCTCTCAGTGCCCATCGGAAGAGATCTCTAAGCGTGGCGAAAGAGTTCTTTTGCTCGAAAACACGGCTCTCCTGGCGGAGACGGGTAAGTTGCTTATAGACTTGGACGATGCGGCGACAGTCGGAGGGAGCGGTGTTGCGGCTGCGCTTCTGAAGAATGGTCTCCAGTTCGCTCTCGGGAATGTCGTCGTAATGAAGCTCAAGGAAACGGTTGCGGAAGGCACGAGACAGCACCTTTCTACCACCGTATAGACCAGGAGGGTTCTGGGTAGCGAAGAGGCAGAAATTCTCCGCTGGCCTGACGATCTCTTGAGTCTCGGGAATGAGAAGCTCACGGTTGTCATCAAGCAGACGGTTGAGAGCCTCCAAGACGTCGGTCGGCGCCAAGTTCAATTCGTCGAGGACAATCCACGATCCTTCCCTCATGGCCTGAACCAAAATACCTTCCTGGAACTTTAGCTTTCCGTTGGAATCCGAGACGTAGGTGCCAAGGTACTCTTGCAAGTCGGTATGCTCGTGGTTGTTGATTCTCACAAACTTGTTACCGGTATAGTTGGCGAGATATTCGATCATACTGGTTTTACCCGCAGAAGTAGGACCCTGGATGAGGATGGGGTATCTACGAGTAGACGTAGCTCTAACCAAGTTCAATAGGTTTCTTTCGACATAAGGAGTGATGACATAGTCTGGACGCTCAATTGGCGTTTCATTGCCCTGAAGCAGCCAGTACTGGTGATCTTTGTTTGTGTTTTTGAAGTTGACGTAGTTTTTGCCATCGATAGGTCTCTTGGGAGGATTAGTCAGGATGGAAGCCTTCTTCAGCAGATGTTGCTGGATAAGGGGCATAACTGTCCTCTCTGATTCCTCGCTCAGCAAGGTTGTAAAGCCCATGCAGAAACCTTCATAAACAGCTCTTTCGAGGCCGTAAAAAGGAGCCACATCGTTGGTGTATGTCAAAACACGGGTCAAGGTACGCAAACTGAAATGCGGCACTTCATTGGCCTGGTCGACCAGTAGTTTTGCTTCAGCACGCTTCTTGATCTCAAGGTAGAGATCAGCAATGTCGTCAGACAAACGGTCAATACTGCTGTTATTTCCTTTGAGGTACGTTTTGATGATTGTGAGGAGGTCCTTCTTGTCGCGATCAGGACTTTGGACATAAATCTCAGTGAAACGCTATTTTCTTGGTTAGCAGCTGTCCTTTAAGCTGTGAAGAACGGAACAACTCACGGATCTCAGCCCCATGGGAAGATCTCTCTTGCCCACATCTGTGGCAGGGTTCATGGCACCAAACACGCGGAAATTTGGATGCGCCTGGATTCTCTCAATCTCTCCCGTTTCCGAGAGCAAAAGAGAGGGATTGGTCTGGAACAAGCCAGCAATGCTTTCCAGGGTATCAGGAGAGGCCAAGTTGATCTCATCAAGCAGGACCCAGTCACCGTTTCTCGCCGCCTTGACAATCTTTCCCTCGACGAAAGCAAAGGCAAAGCCGCCAGGACCAGCCGCGACCTGTCTATCAAACTGATCAAGACTCTGCGAAAACAAGTCCCAACGAGCCTTGAGATCCCGCAGGCGCTGGAGCTTGCTGGACTCGGTCTTCCGACGCTTGGCTGGGCCCTGCTCCTGGTTCTCCTCCGCAACCTCTGCCTCTACGGTCTTGGCTGCTTGCATGCTCTCGAACTTGGCGAGGATCTGCTCGAACATCTTGGGAGCCTTGCGCCACTCCTTGGAGACCTCTCTCCACCTGCCCTTGGCGAACTTTTTGTTGATCCCGTCCAGATAAGCCTTGTTCTTTTCAGCAGAGACGCCGGTTCTCTCGAATAGATCCTCAAACTCCTCCTTGATAGGCATGGCGAGGGTCTGTGCGCTAACGGGCTTGAAGCCACCCAAAAGGTCACCAGCTTCACTTTGCTGGGACAAGTTGACGGCGACAAGTTGGTGACCAAGTGATTCGGCCAGCTGCTGAACCACGGTAGTCTTACCGATACCCGTCTCACCGACCAACAGGAGCGGCTCCTTGTGCCTTACAGCAACCGCAATCTGCTCCAGCAACCGCTTAGCATGAGTGGTGGTGGCGAAAGGCCTCTTGTTCTTGGCCCCACGGCTGGTTTTCCTCCCCTTTGCAAACGAGACGCGGCCGATGGTCAGTCTTGACTCGTTATCCTCCAAGTCGGGGACGTAGCTCGTCAAATAATGCTCAACCCTCTCGGGAGAAAGATGCATCTCCTTCGCAATGACACCTATTAGAATATTACGCGCTTGGATCTCCTTGACTCCACCAACGAAAACATCGGCTGCTTCGAGGAACATGCGGTCCCTGGTAGTATCGGTAATGGGCTCCTCGCCAGTCTTGCAGCCGGAAGCACGGAGAATCTCATCTAGGCGCCCGCACCACTTGAGGAGATCTCTTGTGCCGAGTGGCCGCTCGAAGACCATGCGACCGAGCGACAAACGGGTCGAACCGCTGGTGGCCGCCAGCAACGCGTCGAAGACCGCCAACACTCCTGGAACGTATTTGTGAAGCAAGGGGTATCTGCTGTTGATGACATCCTTCAAGTCTTGTTGGGGAAGGGCCTTGACGTGCGTAAGCTGCCAGAGACGGAGACCAATCAAGCTGGGTAGGTTCTCCTTGTCGTTCATGCCGAGTAGCGTCCGGACAGTAGCAAATATGCGGAAGCCTTCGGTGGCCTGTATGGTCTCACCGCGTCCAGGAATTAGCAGCTCTCCTCGCTCAATGAGAGGCAGCAATGTGCTCATGACTTCTGTTGGTGCGCGATCGAGATCCTCAATCAAGACCCATCTTCCCTCCTTGACGGCAGTGGTCAACACACCTGGGCGCCACGAGAAGGAACCGGGCTTCGAATCGGTGGTATATAGTCCAAGCAGCATCTTAGCGTCGGTTTGCTCGTTCAGGTGTAGTGTCACTAGTTGCTTCTGCTTGCCTAACTCGCGCGCAATCTCGTGGACTAGGGAGGTCTTGCCGGAACCGGACAGGCCGTGGAGGAGGATAGGCCCGGGTCGTTGCAGGCACCCGGTGAGGTTCTCGAGGTTCTCAACAGTCGTTGGGGTAAGTGCGAGGGTGGTGGGAGCAGTCACAGGGCCGAGGGGACGCGGGAGGACTGTCTGTCCATATTTGACAACTAGAGGAGTGAGGTTCTGTTCTGGGATGTTTGTGATATTTGATTCGACAATCGCATCGTCAACCGCACTAGTTTGCTGGGATTTACTGCGAAAGCTCTGAATGTCTTCACGTCTAGAATCCTCGTGTAGACTGAGGAACGCATAGTCGGCTTCGCGCCCGTCGAGCTCTGCGACAAGGCTGGTATCTTTGGGTATGTGCTTTTCGAGGAGGGCTTCGATCTTGACATCGGCGGCATTATGGAGCTGGCAGAAGATTCGGACGGCAAGGTATCGGACGATGGGGTTCTCGTGTGCGAACAGGGTCTGTATTTGGGATGGCTTTGACAAGCCGGCGTAGGTGCGCTTGTCAAAGTTGTTGAGCCTCCAGAGGGCTAGGAGGACAATTGGGAGGTCATCTGGGCGGATCGAAGCTAGGTCAAGGGAATCGAGAGGTTTAAGTTCTGAAGAAGCATCATTGTCGTTGTTTTTGTTGTTGTGGTTACAACCATTAACACCACCAAAAGATCCTCCTCGAAGATGCGACACGAGGAAGACGGACAGCGACGGGGCGAAGGGCAATATCCTTGCGAAAGCGGCAAGGACTCGCGTATCGAGTTTTGCAGAAGACAGAATCCATCTGGCGCAAATATCGGCAAAAACAGACTCGAAATGGGTAAAGATGCGGTCGGTGGCTGTCGAGACAAGAGCGGCGCTGGCGATGGCATCGAGGAATTTGGTCGATTGGTGATCCTGGATTATGAGCAGCAACTCTGGCGGCAAGAGGTCCAAGGTGGTCGCATCGCTAAGGAGCGACGCCCTCTGCTGGCTCACATCGATCACGGCCATATTGGCCAGAGAAAAGCGACGGACGGGTTGGTGTGGGTGTCGTCGTCGTCGTCGTCGTCGTCGTCGTCGTCGTTGTGAAAAACGTTGATGTTTTTCTTGGTCTCTTTTTTTTTCTCCAACTTTTTTGCCCATTGAACTTCGCTTCCTCCCGTTTGGAACTTTTTCCCACATGAAATTCCTTATCGCACTGAACGATAGTGGGGTACATGCTACTTAGCGCTAGGCGCATGTGCTGGGGTGTACTCTAGTGTACATACACATCAGTCCTTAAAAGTTTGTTAGCCTCCTACATGCCCCACATCTTCTTGTAGGGGGGTAACAGGGTGGTTGTAAGCGAGGACACGACTATTTACGCGATCTGATTGGCCGAAACTGCCTACGTTCAAGGTAAGTAAGAGTTAGCCGGAGAGATCTAAACACCCGCACACAAACCTCTCAACCACTATAATCGGGCACCCACCACCCAAGGCCTCCCCTCCCATCTTCTATGGTTGGTAAGGTTACAAGGCATTTACAGGGCCCCCTGCTTACTACCCTGATAAGTACCACGCTAACGAACTTACCAGGACTGATGTGTAGTAGTGTAAGTCGGCTGCGGCAGGCAAGGGAGCCGTCTTCTTTAAAAGTGGAACCTAGTCTGGGTGGGACGAACAGCCCAGCGGCAGCAGGGGCGCGCTTGGGATGACAGGGGCCCATCCTTTAGCGCGTCTTCAGTGGGCTTCCAGGTACAGAGGTACCTGATCCCCAGACTCGCGCGGGGCAGGCAGCTTGGGTTTTCCCCTCCAGCTGCAGCTTGGGTCAGCCAGCCGTCATAGATCCAACTTGCACACCCAAACCACCAAGCTGCCAACTGCCAGCGGTGGGTCCCAGATTTCGCAGCACCCGGGAGCGCGCGACAACGTCCCCAAAAAAATATCTCCGTTTAGTTGTTGGACGGTTCGGTTGTACGATCCTCGAAGTCGACGTCGACGGCAAGCCTCCTTCACCAAAAAGAGAACCCCAACCCGACCGCCCCCGCGCGCCCTCTCTCTTTCCTTCCTCCGGTCCGAGTCCGACTCCTCTCTCTCTATCCATCCATAACCCACCACCAACACACACATACACCAACAATGTCTCTCTCGGTTCGCTTCGCCGCGCAATGCGCCGCCCGCCAGCTCCGCGCATCCACCCGGGCCTCGAGCTCCCTCCTCGTCCAGAAGCGCTTCGAGTCCACCGCCGCCCCTGCCGCCAACCCCAAGATTGCCGCCATCGTTGACCAGATCAGCACCCTGACTCTCCTCGAGACCTCGGAGCTTGTTTCCAGCCTCAAGGTACGCCCGATTTAAATAAAGCACGAGAAGAAGAACCCGGAGCCGGGAACCGGGACACACAACCCGATCGGAGCATGTTTCAAGGTTCCGGATGTTTTGCGCCCCGACCCGACCCGGCCCGGCCCCGGACAGACAGACAGACAGACCTATCTTATACTAGACTCAAGTCGCACATGTACATGGGCACTAACACTAACACTCACTCCCTCTCTTCTTTACACAAAACAGTCCCGCCTCAACATCCCCGATCTCCCCGTCGGTGGTTTCGCCGCTGCCGCCCCCGCCGCTGCCCCCGCCGCCGCTCCCGCTGAGGAGGAGGAGGCCGCCCCTGCCGCTGCCGAGAAGACCCTGTTCACGCTCAAGCTCGAGAAGTTCGACGCCGCCGCCAAGCCCAAGGTCATCAAGGAGGTCAAGAACCTGCTCGGCCTCTCCCTAGTAGAGTCCAAGAAGTTCGTCGAGAGCGCGCCCAAGGTCATGAAGGAGTCGGTACCAAAGGAGGATGCCGAGAAGATTGTCGCCGCCATGAAGGAGCTCGGCGCCACCGTCACCATGGATTAAACTGCTTCTGCCTAGTAAAAGGGTGGTTGCTATGGTTATTGTCTCTGTGTGGTGGTGTAATGGGTGAAGGCGCCCGTGTGTGTGTGTGCGTGTGTTGTTGTTTTGTAGGATGGTCACGTCCCTCCCCCGCAGAAAAAGAACCAAACGAGGAGATCTTTTCCAGACACCACAGATGCCGGAAAGATATTTTCTTTTTCTTTTCCTATAATGATGATCATGACGGACAGAGTTGGAAGAAATTCCAGGGCCTTGGGAAACACATAGAGGGGGATTCTTGGTCTCATCTACATTATATCCTCATGGGGGAAAGGGGGAGTGGCGGACACACATTCCTCACAACAACATATACCACTTGTACGTGTACAAAAAGCAATGAAACATGTAACATTATATCATACTACGAGAACTGGGATGGATAGAAGAACGGGTTGCCAGCGAAAACAAGAGTTTCTGCCGACGATCAAATATGACCCTGACCATATGCCGCTTTTGAGCTAGTAGTATCTTCCCACTTTCGCTTTTGGATACCGAAGATAACTAAACAGCCAAAAACATAAACGCCATCTCATGCATACCCCATGTATCTGTATCACAAAACTTCCCCTTCCTTGTTTCTTATTCTCAACCTTCTTTCACTCCAGCCTTCTCAACATCCTTCTCTTTGCCTCCTTCAATTTTCTTCTTTCTATCGCATTCCTACCAGCGCGTCTCTTGTATCCAAATCCACCCGTGTCATTCCTACTGGTCTTGAATTCCCCGGTTCTCTTCTCGGTTCCCTAACCCGAAGTCATCTCCACATCTTTATCTTGCCTCTCCTGTTGCTCCTTTTCCAGCAGCTGCAACTGCTTCCTCCTCGCCATCTCGGCAATCTCCCCTCCAATCGACATTGGCTTTTCCTTCATGTTATCCCCATTCGTACTAGCATCCCTCTCACCCCCGTTCTTGACCTTCTTCACCTCCTCCTCTTCTTTATTTCCATTCCTCCCTCCCTCCGCCTTCCCTGATACCCCATTGGCACCGGCGGCGGCACCACCATTCTTCCCACCCCCGCCACCGTTACTGGTAGTAGTATGCCCACACCCCGCACCACCACCACCACCACCACTCCCTCCAATCCCCGCCTGCAAACTCCTCTCCCATTCCTCCTGCTCCTCCCATATCGCTCTCATGTCGTCATCCCCCAACTCTGACGTCTCCTCCAGCAATCTATCCATCTCCTCCCCGCTCGGCACCGCCCAGATGTTCTCCCTCAGCCGTTTATGCCGCTCACGATCCTCCTCGATACGTTGTTCGACTTGTTTCTTGTCGAGACGAGGGGCGGCGGTGTTGACGCCTCCGCCGCGTTTACTCAGATTGCTATGCTGGTTGCTAGAGGAAGGTCCGCCGGCGGCGGCGGCGTTGGTGCTGGTGGGGAGGGTACCTGCTGCTGTGGAGGAAGGAGGAAAAGGAGGAGGGTAGGAAGAGTGGATGGCGGTTTGCGAAGGGGGCATGTTGGTATCGTATCCCGCTGCTGTTGAGAGGTTGTTGTTGTTGTTGGCAGAAGGGGAGAGGACGAGGTCCCCTTGGGAGGAAACGTAGGATTCGCCGCGTTCGCGGAGGACTTCAAAGATATCGGTTAGGATGGTGGCGTCGAGGAAGGATTTGGCGTGGAGGGCTTGGAGGACCTATTGTATGTTTGTGTGTTTTTTAGCATTGGCTGAGGATTGGGGGGATGAAGACGGGTGAGAAAGGCAAAAACACAAACCTTGCGGACAACCTTGACGTTAGCCGCCCCTGACCCGTCATCCGGCGCCACGGCATCGACCACACGAATAATGTCCCGCTGCATCATGCGGATGTAATCCTCTTGTCCGTCTTTGGAGGCCATGTCGAGAAAGTGCTCGATGAAGTACATGATGTTGGCTCGCATGTTGAGATTGCTCTGGGAACCTTTGTTAGTGATTGTCTTGAGTGAGCCAACGAGCCGGGTTGGGGGGGGGGGGGGGGGGGGGGG
>NW_009799101.1:1297752-1307600 GCF_000213175.1 Neurospora tetrasperma FGSC 2508
GGGGGGGAGGAAGGGATGAGCCGATGAGGGGGAGGTTGGATGGTTTGACACCAGCTCAACTCGTCTTCCCCGAAATAATTGATTGACTGGACAAACATGAAGATAAAAGAAAACACACCCTCTCAAGCTGCTCCAGAATGCAAGAGTGCAAATCTTCAGCTAGATCCTTGTGTCGGAGAGCATACTGTGCTGCCTTTTGCGAGGATGTCACGGAGGCACTTAGTTGGCGGAGCTGGTTTGTGAAGCGCATGCGCACCTCGAAAGGGTCGGCCATTTTTGCTCTTTGGGTGATGTAAGTTGTTTTGCGTCTAGATGCTGGTAGTTGTTGGAGATGTTTTAGTTGTAAGTGATGTAGTCGGGGTGGGAAAAAAGGGATCCTGGTGTGACTGAAACCGCTATGGGTTAAGTTGTTGTTCGGGTGTAAGTGAATGGATGTAGTTGAGTTACCCCAATTGTTCACCTTGCCCGATGTTTATATACTTTTATCATCTGCTGCATTGCTTAAATGCGCTTGCATAACCTGCCCATCTATACCTGCTTCTAATGTTGAAAAATCACACAGTTCTGCAACTGACGCCAACTTTGACTTGAAATTTCGAGTGAATACGGAATCCATGAATATGACAGACACGAAAGCATTTCAAGGTCGTCGTCGCCAACAACACGAGAAGCATTCAAAAAGAAGAAAGGACGTTGAACTTGGGTAACCACACTAACCCGCATATAGCAGGCGGTGAGCATGTTAACGAGGCGCTAGTCCTCTTGGTACTGTGTGGTAGTGATACCGGGGTCCTAGTGGGGTCTATTTACAGCGGAGTTACAGCGGGCAAATTCTCCACTGACCGATAAAGTGATATCACAACTCAGGATCGATGAATAAGTTCCCGGTTTGGGCCTCATCGAGATCGTCTTCTCACTTTACTGATCGACCTTTTTCTTATCTCCCCGACAGGAACCAACTCATTTATTTATTCTCTTCCTCTTCTGGAAGATCAGAATAAATATCAACTGTCGTACCTTTACACTCTCAACTCAATTTCTCAAAATCACCACCCACAACACACAACAACAAGAATGGCTGCTCCTCAAGTAAAGAGCTCCTCCGAGCTCACCATGGCCGTTCTCGGCTGCGGTAAGTGATCATTCCCAAATCGCACTCACTCACACGCCCGTCACACCCCTTTCCCTCACCCAAAGAATGTCAAACATGGTACTAACCCTCGTCCAGGAACGATGGGCATCTCCATCCTCTCCGGCATCCTCTCCTCCCTTTCCTCCATCGCCCAAGACCCCTCTCCACCACCCACCAACCCCCCCGCCCTCCCGCGCCACTTCATCGCCACCGTGCGCTCCCAATCCTCCGTCGCCAAAGTCGAATCCGCCCTCTCCCCGCTCGTCAAGCCCTCCGTTTCTACTCTGCGCGTCCTCCAATCCACATCCAACGTCTCCGCCGCCGCCGAAGCCGACATCATCCTCCTCGGATGCAAGCCCTACATGGTCTCTGGCCTTTTGTCCGCATCCGGCATGAAGGACGCCCTAACCGTCAAGCACGCCGAAGGCCACGCCCGGTCCCAAAAGATCATCATCTCCATCTGCGCGGGCGTGACGGTTCCGGACCTGGAACGGGTCTTGCGCGAGGACGTCGGACTTTCCGTCGATGACCTGCCGATTGTGGTGCGCGCGATGCCCAATACGGCCAGCAAGATCAGAGAAAGCATGACGGTTATTAACACGGTTGATCCCCCTCTCCCGGATAGCATCACGGAGCTGTTGACGTGGATTTTTGAAAGGATCGGCGAGGTCGTGTATTTGCCTCCGAACTTGATGGATGCGTGCACCAGCTTGTGTGCTTCGGGCACGGCGTTCTTCGCGCTGATGATGGAGGCGGCGGCGGATGGAGGTGTGGCGATGGGGTTGCCTAGGGCGGAGGCGACGAGGATGGCGGCGCAGACCATGAGGGGTGCTGCTGGGTTGGTGCTGGAGGGAGAGCATCCGGCGATCTTGAGGGAGAAGGTGAGCACGCCAGGCGGGTGCACGATTGGCGGGTTGCTGGTGTTGGAGGAGGGTGGGGTTAGGGCAGCGGTTGCGAGGGCGGTTAGGGAGGCGACGGTTGTTGCAAGCTTGTTGGGAGGAGGGGGTGCGAAGAATGTCAATGGTACTAGGCATTAGAGCCCCAGAGAAAAGGGGAGGTGAGGATATAGAGTGGGGTCTGCCAGAAGGAAGGTCCTAGACGGTGTTGGTAAAAGCCTACCCCTGGACGGAAAAGCTGGAAAGTCTCGAAACCGAAATACCAAAGGTAGAGAGACAAGTAGATAGTGAACAGCACACAGAGGTTCATGTCATTATTTACCTCCAACCCCCTCAGAAAGAATGGGTTGAGGTTCATAGATAGTTAGAGAACATAAAAAGGCGCCAGACGCCCCTTCAATATGTACAAATAAACAACAATTAGAGTCATACCGGAAAAAATATATGCTCGCACCAACAATGCTATTTTCAACCTATGTGCAAGACATCCACCCCAAGCATACTTAGGCTAGTATGCATTGCAGATACCACCTCATATCATACGGGGAAAAAATGCCATATTTTCAATGCTCAACCCCTCAAGAGATATCATTGACTACCCATCCCTCCTGTACTTTGGGACTTGGACATGGGTAGAGAGGTAGACTCTATGCATTTCCGTTCTCGACCTTTGCCTTTTTGCTCGACGCAGCAGCTGTTTCCTCCGTCTGCTCAACCTCGTCCAACTTGCGCTTACCATTAGCAGCAGAAGGAGTAGCTGGCACTTGATCACTCGCAGTCTCACCATCAGCCTGAGCCAGCTTGCTCTGCTCCTCAGCCTTGATCAGCAACCGAGCATAATCAAACTCCACACCGGCAAAAACCTTGGCCAGCTCCTCCCTGCGCTCCTTAAGCTCCAGCTGGCCCAGCGCGTCCCTGTTGTGCACGTATAGCCTCCGCTTGACGAGCATCATCCATAACCTATACGTATGCTCGTCTTCGGGGGTGGGCTTTGGCAGGGCCTTCTCTTTGCCCTTACTCTTGCTTCTACCGCTCTGCTCCTCGTAGTCATCATCCTCGGGAGCACCCAAACCTGGCCGGACGCTCTCGGGAAGCTGGGACATCAGGTACATCTCGAGCACGCGGGCAAACTGCCGGGGCACAATCTTGAACTTCTTTCGGCAGGCTTCCCAGGCTGCTTGGTCGACAATATTGTTGGGTGCTTTGCCTTCCTCGGGAATCTCGACGCTGGTGTCGATCTTGAGCGCTTGGAACTCGGGTTGTTTGCTGAGGAATGCGAGGTCGGCGAGATCGCGCATGTCATCGAAGGCCTCGTTGGGGTCCTCGACCGTCAACTCAATGGTAGGCTCGTGCTTAAGGTATTGCTGGTAAATGATGCTGTAGAGGCGCGAGCCGAGGCCCTTTTGCTGAAAGGGCGGAATGATGATGAACTGGGAGATGCGGGTACGGCAGGGGAGAGTATCGAGGTCGAAGTTGCCGTCGACAGAGAAGGTCGGGGTATCGGTCGGGGTCTTGGATTCGGACTCTGCGGGTGGTTGGAAGGCATAGTACCGGTAGAGGGTACTGTAGCCGGCGAAATGGTAGGAGAATTGGTCGGGCTGGTTGGGAAGAGGACGCTTGTTGTAGAGGAAATAGATTGTCCATCGGTCGACGTCGGGATCTTCCATGTCGATAGGGGTGCCTCCGTCGACAAAGAAGGGAACGAGAATTTGGATGCGGTTGAGGAGCTGCTTGACGGCAGGGTCTGTGATCTTGCCGCTGTAAACTTGGTATTCCCCATCTTTGTTGCTGAAGCTTGTGATGAGAGTTCCGGGCGGGGTCCAGTTGTCGGGAATGGACTTGAGCCGGGTTTCAAAGTCGGATTGCTTCTCGAAGGCAATTTCGGGGAGGAACTCGGACAGGACCTCGTTAACGTCGAGGGCTTCTTCGTCGGCTGTGGGCTGGTACTTTTTCTTGTAGGACACCTTGAGGTTGGGCAGCATGTCACTGGCGTTATACTGCAGATTAATGCGAAGACCCTTGTAGCCAAAGATTTGTTCTTTCTCGCCAAAGATGTTGTTTGTGTATTCCGGGTGGAAAGTGTCCAGTGTTTTCACGCCAGTGTCGGAGGGGGTGACGAGCGAGACCAGGAGGGCCTCGTTGGAAGATGTCCACCCTGTTATGTCAAGTCAGCTTGCTTTTCCGGCTCCAGCGCTGAGAATTGTTTGGGGGCTGTTGGAGCTTACAATCGTCGTCTCCGCTCATGGTGATGGATCTGGAGTTTCCGAAGCTGGGGATCTGGCGGGGAAGCTGCGCGGGGGAGGGGGAGGGGGGGTGTTATGAACACACAAAGCTTCGTGGTCGCGTGCTTGGGATATGTGGTAATTCTGTCGTGATATATTTGACTGATATAAAGCTGGTGTCTGGTGGAAGGTTCCGTTACGCCGAGTGATTGTGTTGGGTCAAAAGGTGAGGCTCGTTGTCTGGTCAAAAAGGAAGATGATCTGATCAAGAAGTCAAAGTCGCAAAGGATAAAGAGTCGCGGTTGGCGAACGCGTATCGATCGTTAATTGAAAGCTTGGGCCATCACTCCACTGCCGATCTTCCTTCTCGGTTAAGGTTGTTAGCGTGGGCTAGGGGCCCCTGGGCTGTTGTGGCTGCTAAACGCATAGTAACAGCTTGATAGCGGCCCAACCACCAACAGATGCCCTGATTAATGGATGCTGTGCTCTTCCATGCAACGGCTTGAGGTGACTGTGAAACCAGACATGTCGACAGGATTGTTTCACACTTTGGTATCGAGATACACTGTGGGCCATGTTGTCAGGATATCGAATGGGATTCTTGACTCGTGCTTCCAGAAACCTGCTTACCAAAGGTTAGGTCTTACAGATAGCTCCCGGTTCAACCTGAAAGCTCATGGCGGCTCAACCTAGCAAAGACCCCTCATTAACTGAATCTAGTTGACTTGGCAGGCCCCCATTGTTAGGGCGTTAGGTGTCAGGGCGTTTGGCATTGCTTGGCTGAGGTGACCGCGGCGGATTGCTGCAGAGGTCTTGGCTGACGGGAGGTAGGTCCGGGTGTTTCCCCCCAGTGTTACTCCAACGGAAATATTTCTTTGAACAACATCAACCCCTTCCCTTCCTTGGTTGTCGATTGCCCTCCCTCCCTCCCTCTTGGACTAGCTCAGTCTCTTTGTCCTGACCTCCTTCATCTTGCGGCGCGCCTTGAGGTCATCGTCATCTGGTTATTCTATATGCGCCAATGACTTTAACAACAAACAACAGTTGTACATCTTAGTTCTGTCTCCTCACAAGCTCCAGTCTGGTTCCAGCTTCACAACCTCCAAGATGGGCAACTTGCTCATCCTCCTGGCCCTCTGTGTACGTCACCATAGTATACTCTACCCAATCCTAACAGAAACATAGCTGGAAGCTAACCTGGTCCCATACACACATAGGTGGTCATGGCCTTGGCGTACGTCCATCCTCAATTGCTGTCTTTGCCGCTGGGCGCAAACTGACATCGAACCACGGAATAGTTCCTTCTTCGCCGGCGCACTCCCCCTATCCCTGAGCCTATCGCAATCTCAACTACGATTGATATCCAGCATCGGTGTTGGAATTCTTGTCGGCACTTCCCTCATCGTCATCATCCCCGAAGGCATCGAAGCGGTCGCGACAACCAATACCGTCCAGTCGGCACATTCGCACAATGCCGCTGCTGCGAGGCGCAGTCTCATGGGAGTCAGAGGGAGATCCCCAGTACAAACTGTCAACTGGCACATCTCAGGGAACCATCTGGAGGCTAGGGACGGCAATGGCGACGAGATCCCCCATATCAAGACACACAAGATCGTAACCGCCGAACAAATCCTCAAGAACCTCCACGACAAAAGGGATGAAGGGCCAAAGGATGACACAAAATCCAGCTTCCAAATGTCCACCAACCCCACCGCCGAAAAGGATGACGACGGCCATGACCACCACGAGAACTCTCTTCCGACATTCCAGATCGGCCTCTCTCTAACCCTCGGCTTCGCCCTCATGTTCCTCATCGACCGCCTCCCGCAGCACGCCTTCTCCTCTTCTTCCTCTTCAACCCCGCAGACTCGACACATCTCCCTCGACAACCTCGAGACCTCCTCCATCTCCGAATCCGTTCTCGAAGGCCGTGACGGATCCTCCGAAACCGACGGCTTCCTCTCTTCCTTCCTCAGCCCCTCGCCGAAACAGGCCCGCACGCTAGCAACGACGGTGGGATTGGTCATCCACGCCGCCGCCGACGGCATTGCCATGGGAGCCAGCGCCACCACGGAGGACATGCGTCTAGGATTGATCATCTTTGTGGCCATCATGGTGCACAAAGCCCCAGCAGCTTTTGGCTTGACGTCAGTTTTGCTGAGGCAGGGGCTGTCGAAGCGGGCGGCGAGGGGACACTTGATTGTGTTTAGTGCCGCTGCCCCCGTAGGAGCGTTGGTGACGTATTGTATCGTCGAGTTGTTCCTGGGTGGAAGTGGTGGTCAGGTAGCTACAGAAGGGAGCCGAGGTGAGCAGTGGTGGACGGGCATGTTGTTGTTGTTCTCCGCGGGGACGTTCTTGTGAGTCTGCCCCCCTCCTCCTTCGGAGTTGTGCTATGATAATTGATGGATGGCTGGCTGACTGACGATATTCAGGTATGTGGCTATGCACGCCATGCAAGAAGACAGCAACTCCCACGACCATCACTCAAGCAGTAACGGGTACGCAGACGGAAGCAGCTCGCAGCAGAGGAGGCAGCCAAAACCGCTGAGGGACACAATGTTTACTGTCTTGGGAATGCTATTACCGCTTCTCACGCAGTTTGGGCATCATCATTGAGCATGATTTCATCAAACAAAAGTTAGGTGTTGTATAGTTATCTTTTTTTATTTGGATATGGCAAAGGCATGCAAGCGTTTGCGTTCATGGCCAAGCCACCCCCTAGCGAATACACCTCATTTGACAAGCAACCCTAAACGACTAGAGACTGTTCTCTATGGCCGTGTATAACGGAAGCTTGGTGGTTTCCGTTATTTGTGCTTCCTAATGTGTTACGATGCTTGTGGTTGGATATCTAACAAAGCAGAACCGTGAATCAAACAGTTTGGTGATGGCAACCATATGCTGACAATTCATGGAAAGCCAGAGACGACGGTCTTGATAAAGGGGCAGGACTAGGCACCGCACTACACACTACACTACTCGTCCAACCAGGTTGCATTCGATGCAGGAAGGGTTAGAGTGTTTTATATATAAGAAGTATTCTACTCGTTATCAATCTGTGGAAGAGGCTACAGCTGACTGTATTTCTCCAAAAGCGTGTAATACCTACCATAATCTTCGAAGTGTCCATTGAAAGCGGAGAGGTACGTACGGCCATTGTTTCAAGGATGTCATAAGAAATAGAGGCCTTTGCTGACACAAAGACGATGTAGATGCCGGTATACTTTATTGTTGCGAGGATCACTACCATCGAAGACATCTCTACCTTTGCCGACAACCACCTTTGACGGCTCACTTTCACGATGATCTTGTCCATTGATAACATCTATATACTATCGACGACCTTTTATATTTCAACATACTCACAATGACCCAACATGTGCTCCATCGAGCTTTCAAGAAGCATGTTCATCTTCCAGGCGCAACCAGATACCTCAGATGCCTGGAAAACAGACCTGGTTCCCAGCGCAGAAGAAAAATGTGGCGTGTCCTCCGCGAAGATGGCCATTACTGTAGCGGTTGCTACACTCGCGAGATATCTGAATTGGGGTCCTTAATGACCTCCCCATACCTTCTGCACGCATATACACCTTAAATTTCCATTGTGGATCAATATATATTTCTCTCAGCGTAAGTTTCCTTTCATCTCCTTGCCCCCTGAGATCAGACGCTTGATCTACCGCGAAGTCATGACTCTCCAATCCCCGACACATTACCACCATCGAATCTCTTGCCTCTTCTTCCCGCCAAATCCGCGCAGGAGTACTCCACGAGTACTTCACAGACAACCCCCCCTTAGCAACTTCTTCTCTCCCCCTACCGGTATATCCTAAGCACTGCCCTTCTCCCTATCAGCCATGGGTGAAGAACGGGCTTAAAGACAGCCTGGCTCCTGGCGATTTGTTGGAACACCCGCGGATCTTGTGAAGGTTGAGGCTAGCAGGTTTGGCGACATGAGACGACATCGACAATCATTTTACACATAATCCTGCCATCCACAGAATTGCCTGCCTAGCGATTTCAAAGTGAATGGGGTTTGGGGTTGGCACATTGGTGAACCTTAGTTCAATCTAATCTAGAGACAGCTTCCACCCAACTCTGCCAATGGACTCCCCATTCACCGGCACTCCGCTCTCGGTATTATATAAGGCTGCCTTGGCTCCCATTTCCCCTTCTTCCCTTAAGCAACTTCAGTCAAGCCGAGTTTCCAACGTCGACTTTCTACCTCCGACATTTCCCTGAAATATCTTAATTAAGGCTTCCGTAACATATCTTCACAGCACTTCAACAACTATTACCTTTTAACAGATTCTCCTCTTCTTAGATCCACTTCTACCTTCGACAAGATTTGTTTTCACAAGAGTTATTTTCGACTACATTTACATTCGGCAACCTTCACTCACGATAACCTCCACCCTTAACAACCCCTCTCTCTACCTTGAATAGGTACCACCGACATCTTCCCACCTTCCAGACGACCTTTACCCTTAACGACCGCCAACCTCGACAACTTCTCTCCCTACATTCGGTAAATTAGGTACCTTCGACATTTTTCACATTCAGCAACTCGTTTCCTCGACGACCACTATATGCCTTTCAATAACTTCTTACATTTCCCTACATCTACCATCATCCAACATGTGTCTCACAGACGAGCGCAAGTTCCCCTTCTTCTCCCTTCCAGCAGAGGTGAGATGTATGGTTTACCGCGCAATCCTGACCATGACCAGCACCATCACCAGATCCACCAAAGAGCATCTCAAAAATGACGAGCAACCCACGCAAGCCTCCCAGCAGCTCGAACAAATAACGAATTTCAACAACCTTGCCTGTTCCTGCAAACAAATCCGCAGCGAGCTATTCTACGAGCACGTCGCCTACGTCCTTCCTCTCACGCAGGTCCATCTAGGCAGCGCCTATCGCACCCCCACACCTTCAGCCCTAGCCTTAACCCACAATAAGATTCTCCAACAGCTACAGTTCTCTACTTTCCTCACGCAGCACATCTACCACGTAAGCTTACACTGGGGCGGATGTACCTGCTCCCGGGACGGATCTCGTTTCCAACCCCAAATCGATTTCAGGGCCTGCCTCCATTGGCTGACGACGCTACCACAGCTTAAAACCCTGGAGGTGGTTTTCACTGATCCTTTTTATCTCCCTATTCAGCAACTCACGAGCACAAGCGCGAGCGGGCCAGTGCTGTCGGGTTCAGGCCCGGGTGTGGCCGAGGAGGCCGAGGAGGAGGCCGAGGAGTGGAACGATAGTGACAATGACAGTGACGAGGGCTACTATGAATTCGCGCACTTCTTTTGCAGTTTCTGCTGGGAAGATCTAATGACGCTGCCGCCGACTCTCGAGAAGGTGATTTTCCGGGTGTGGTGCTGTGAGGATCCGGATGATGAGGTTCATCCTGCTGCCGTTTATGAGACCTAGGAGGCCACGGAGTGGTATCAGAGGAGAAGAGTCGAAGAGGAGCAGTATGAGAGGACTGGGATTTGGGAGAAGATGGAAGAGGAGTATAAGGGTGGCGATGAGAGTAAGGTATGTTTTCTCCCTGTCACCATCCTAAACCCTTTGATGGGTTATTACCTTTTT
>NW_009799101.1:1307933-1324835 GCF_000213175.1 Neurospora tetrasperma FGSC 2508
AATGTCCGAGAGTGGATGAGAACTGACGTTCTGATGCGTCATTGTTTGGTCTCGCAGGGATACATAATTGAGTACCATGTTGGTGCTATCGACGTTGAGTGGCCTCTGTCGGAAAAGATCTGAAGTACTACGCCTTCGGTGGTAAGGGGTAGGGGGTTTCTTACTGCTGCTTTCTTTCCTTTGATTTCGAGTCCTTTTCGTAAACCTACTTCAACTTTAAAATTCTTCCCTCCTGAATTTTGTTTCCAGTTCTGTTACGCCTCTGAAATAGATGTATATGACCAAACTGAATCTACATTACTTTCGAACAGTCCGGCCGTACCCCTATCGACAAGGACACGGGCATTATATAGCATATTCTTGCCGAAGTCAGGAGGAAATAGCTTCATCGATGAGCACAGAATCACAGCTCTTCACCCAACATCTGGATGCTTAGGCAAGGCGACCGGTATGTTGGATACCTACCTAGGTACCTACTCAAAAGGGCACAAGCAGTACACTCGGTCATTGGGAATGCCTACCTTTCTCTTCCTTCTTTAAATATCGAGCAGCACATGTCTTCTCTACAAGTAGGTACCTTCAACAGCATTCATCTTCCTCAATCTTTGCCTACCTTCAACCCCAACCCCATCTCCACTCAAGACATGTGCTTCACTGAGTATCAGTCCTAGTTCCCTTTCATATCTTTCCCTGTAGAAATCAGAACCATAATATACCGGTCAATCTAGACTCTACCCGTTAACCGCGGCCTCACCACCGTCCTCGAGTCCCTTGCACTTACTTGCTGCAAGATCCGTGACGAAGTACCCCACGAGTACATCACCCACATCCTCCCATTCACCCAGATTCACCTGGGCAGCAAACACAGAATTCTCCAGGGGCTCCAGGCGTCCTCCCTCCTCACCCAGCATGTAAAGCATATCAGCCTCCTCTAGGGCAGCTGCGACTGCGCCAGGGATAGGGATGTGGTTCAACGTGGGAATCACCCTGGGGGCCTTCGTTGGCTGTTGAAACTGCAGCAGCTGACGAGTTTGGAGTTGGTGTTTACCGACGCTCGGTACAATGCTATGCAACGGTTTACCAGGAGCGGGTTTGCGCTGCCGGTCCCGGCTGAGGAGGACTCGGATGATGAGGAGGATGGAGGCAATGACGAATTCATGGACTGGTTCTGCCTCGATTGCTGGGAACTACTAATGGGCTTGCCGCACACTTTGGAAAAAGTAGTTTTCAAGGTGTGGCGTGGCGCCGATGAGAACGGCGAGGCTGCTGTCCCTGTTGTCAGAGAGACCTGGGAGGTGATGAAGTGGTTTCGGAGGATGAAGGTTCTGGAAGAGAGATATCAGAGGAGACTGCATTTGAATGTTAAAGATGGAGTGGAAGATGCGGTGGTGGTGGTGGAAGAGGAAGTGGACGGTGTGGATGAACACCAGGTACCACTATATTTCTGCATTGCCCTGCCTAGCCCCTCCATCGGCTATTCCCTTTCTTCCTCGTTGCGCACCTCATCCAAAGTCAGACAAAAACTAGGTAACGAGCTAACGCGCCGTCATTCTAGGAACCGCCAACGTACCACATTGAGCACCACGTCGGCGATGTTGACGTTGAGTGGCCTCTGTCTGGCACAATCTGAAGTATCACAGGCCTTTCAAAAGAATTTCAATTTGGTTTTCCATCGGCATCGAGAAGTTCGCTCGCATTGCACAGGTACTGGTGAGGTCATTCCATCATTCAGGAGGTCCTCGTCCAGTTTTTGGAGAGTGGCTTCATCGACGAGCTCGAAACAACGCAAGCCTTTACCCAGATCTCAAGAACTCCATACCTACAATTAGACCAGTGATATCCTAAGCGCACAGCTCATTTTCTGAGGATATATAAGCATGTGTCACCTTGCGAAATTTGTTGGGTTCAAAATGACAAAAAAAATTTAAAAAAAAAAGAGAAAGGGGGGGAAGGCCCGACGATAAGGGACGACAACTATGTAAGTATCCCATTGAATCGATTGAAACTCTTTACGTGCATATGGAGATGCTCTACTTGATTTTCGTTCTCTTATTCAATCACAAACTGTTAGAATGGAGAGATTGCGCCAGAGTGTCTAGTCTAGGTTGCCCGGTTTCCTACCTCTATCATCTTGGGCCGGCCTCCAGTACGAACGTTATGTCGGTTGTGGTTGACGGAATTCTCTCTTACGAATCCAGGGTGGGAGATGGCCTTCACCTGGCCTTGAACCTGGAGACATGGAACCTTGAGTACCAGACCTCTCCTCCCTTTCCTCAACCTTAACCAAGGTGGCGCCACTCGTTACGCTTCACCTATCCATTGGACTTCCCATTCACTGTATGTGGCACCCCCTCCACTATCCACCTTAGGTATTTAATGCTGCCCTGGCTGCCCTGGCATCAACTTTTCCCTTCTTCCTGACACCACTTCAAAGTCAAACCGAATATCTCTGATCGACGTTTTACCTCCAAAGATTTTCCAGTCTCCTTGACAGGCTTGTCACGTCTTCCCAAAAATATCAACGGACACTACAATCAACGACCACTATATACCGACTCTTTCTTCGTATTTATCTTTGCGAGTTGTCTTCATCGCTTTATCAACCTCTGCTCGTCATACCTCGAGCTCCCACAAGTCGCCAAGCACGAAGGTAAGCTCAGCAGGGAATGCAATTCCCGATATATTTTTCAAGCAGCTAACCCTCTCTCAAAGGAAATATCCAACATGTGCTTCCCAAATAGCAAATCCACTTTCCTCTGTCTACCAGCCGAGATCCGCTTCATGATCTACCGGGAGATCTGGACTCTCGAGGCTGACGTCGACAGCGACACCGACAGCGACTCTGACAGCAGTTCACTCGCATCTCGATGACAACAAAAATGACCCAGATGCACTCCATCAAGCTCACCAGCAGCTCGAGATGATCACAGCCTTTCAAAACCTAGCCATCACCTGCCGACAGATCCGCGAGGAACTCATCACCGAGTACTTCACTCGCGTTCTCCCCAAGACCCAACTCCACCTGGGCAGTGTCTATCCTCCCCGTCACTCTCTCTACCGCGGCCGTGGCCCGGCTTGTCCTCCTCCCGAGTTCTCGCCTCTAGCCCATACCAACCACAAATCTTTCGAGGTACTCCAGTCCTCGTCGCTTTTCATCGAGCATACTCAGCACGTCAGCATCCACTGGGGTGGCTGTTTGTGCACTGAGGGCTCGATGTATCAATGCCCAATTCGACCTCGCGGCCTGGAATGGCTGGCAGAGTTGGAAGATCTCAGGACAGTGGAGGTTGTTTTTACTGATGAACCGTCATCTTGCAAGAACTGCCTGGCAAAGCTCCTGATGTTGCCAAGGACACTGGAGAAGATCGTGTTTCGGGTGTTTATTAGCGACGTTGTTGCTGAAGCGTATGAGGCGCGGCTGACGGAGTGGTTTTGGGGGCAGAGGCCTGAGTTTTTGGCGTACATGGCGGCAATGGAGGAGGATGAGGAGGTTATTCCTGAGAGGAAGGTGGAGGTATGTTGTTCCTCGCCCACCCTTTATTGGGGGTTTTCTCAGTCTTCTTCAAGCTCCAAATCTTTGGGACTGCTCAGCTAATACGTCGATGTCACTTAGGAATCGGGTTTATACAAGATTGAGCACCACATTGGTGCTGTTGTAGTCGAGTGGCCTTTGTTGGACACAGTTTGATCTCTAGTGGAACATATCTGGAGGTTTTCTGGGGAGAAAATGGGAAAAACTGACGATAGAGGGCGAGTCACTTGTGGTACAAAAGCATGGACGCTATTTTCAGTCAATCGAAAAATCATGTGCTGGTCACACGTCTTAGCATCATGAAGACATGTTCGACAGAAGCCTCATGCAACGATTCAGTGGCGACGTAGAGAGCTTTACTAGGGTGCCTATCCGTTCTGAAGTTGGGATATTATGAGACGCGATTCGAAACGGGATTGAGAGGTAGGGGCACTTAAATTGACTGTACCGTACCTAGGTATTGACTCGGGGCATTGATGTTCAACTTCCAGGGAAATCAGGCATAATCTGTAAGCATACTGCAACATTCATGCCTGCCAGAAGTTGTACACTCTCTATTGGACACCTGAACATCCTGTTCCGCGTCAGGCCGTTGCCTGCCACATGCGAGGGCGTGGCACAAGTCACCACCTGACAACAACACGAATGTCGTCTGATCCAGTTCTCAAACGTCAAAACTGGCAAACGAATCTACTTCTATGGCCCGTTGGAAAACCTTGTTTTACCCCGCGCACTTCTCCTGTGGTCCCTCTTCTACAACACGAAGATTTCCCTGTCAGTTTACTCTCAACACTCTCGAGGCACTCTTTCCTGCGCGGCACTCCGTTATGGCAAACCCTCTCCTCGCCTGGCTCAAGATAACCGCAATAACCGCCTCAAGGACCCAGAACCTGGAAGGTGCAATGGGGCGCATGGATTCTGGTGTAGTCTGCAGTATTTAACTGGTGGTCACAGTGAGGAACCGTTATTCAGCCTGATCAACCAACCCACTCCCTCTGATCCTCTCAATCAACCGTGAGCACCAACGAGCATTGGTTGCAAACCCACCAAAGCAAAAGGGGGAGTTCATCTATCCGAGGCTTTGACATAGTCCATCCACACAACTCGGAGTCATCCAGCTTGGTCCGGAAGTATTGGTATCCCGTCAGACACATCGCAGACGCCGTCAGTCAATACTGCCACAACACATCAGAGCCACGGTATACCTAAAGTTTATCCATCGCGTATTACCAGTAGCTAACCCTCTCGCAGCTATTCAATATGGCATCAAAGCCAAGACCTCCTATCCTCTCTACCCCGCTCGAGATCCGGTACATGATATACCGTTACACTTGGACAATTCCGGTCGACCCCCGAAAGCATTTCGAGCTCGACCCACATTTCGTTAGCTGCTTGAACGGAATTTAGTTCAAGCGCCAGTTTGGACAACTTCACGCTCTGGTTTCAAGCTGTCGACAGATGAGGCAGGAAGTTCTTTGGGAATACTTCGATAGGACCCAGGTATATGTTCGATGGCATGATATTCAATTCGGATTCGGGAGGTTCATCAACACGCCTTGTCCGGTGTTTGACGTCGTAGCCTGCATCCAATCCTCCCGCCTTTTGAGGCATTACACCCACCATGTCAGTCTTCAATGGGAGCCGTGCCTTTGCTCGAGGGACTCTGAGGGAAGACGAACCAACAATTGTCAGCACTGGGACTGGCTGTTGAAATTGGAGCAGCTCAAGACCCTCGAGCTTGTTCTCTTTGAGGGATGGATACGCATAATGGCGTGTATCAGGTCGGATCCCCCCAGGTCAAATCCAGGTGGAAACGCACAAGCTCTCTTCTGTTCTGTCTGCCTTTCCAAGCTCATGAAGCTACGGAATTTGGAGAAGGTCGTCTTCAAAGTGGACTTTGACAATTTTACCCCCCACCGCGGCAGAGAAACAGAAATTAGAGAGATCGAGATGGTTTGCGAGAATAAAGAAACAAGTCTCGGATATGATCTTGAAGGCTCCGAGCCAGGTACGTGCATTTCCATCATTCTTCCTTCCTACCTTACCCTTTTGGTAAATCGTAGGTGAAGTAGACACTGGCTGACAAAACTTTGATGTGTCGATATATTCAGAAAGAGGCACAACCCACGTACTTGATTGAGCAGCACCTTGGTGCCGTCGACACCGAGTGGCCTCGGTCTTTCAAGATTTGACGCTACCTTTGTCCGCCTTCTTTTTTTTCTCTGTTTTTCTTTCCATATACATTTAATTCTATTCTCTTTTCTTCATTTTTATTTCTTATTTTTGCGGGATGCTGACAGCGGGCTAGTCGTCTGTTGCTGTGCCTTTTTAGCTGGCAACATACTAGTGTATGTGCTACACAGGGGCGTATTTCTAGCCTGATAGGCCTCGTATGACCTTGGAAAATGACATGGAGGAAAAAAGTATTCCCGATTCGGTTGAGGTTTATTAGGTTACGTTGACAAGATGACCATAGACAATAGTATGCGCTTGAAGCACAAGTTGTTTCGACAAAGACCCTTTTCCACTTCGCCCTTTTATTGGAAGTTCGTGCCTTCCACTTCGGTTTGTTCCCCTCACCACCATTTCGGCCCAGTTCGGCCATTCTCTACTAGGTGGGCCGCCCTGATTTCTGGTTCTCGTCTTCCCTCCATCTCCCTCACCTTTTTCTCATTTGGTTTCTTTCGTTAATTTCTCTCATTTATTGTTCTGGACCTTGGTCCGATGCGAAGGACGCTACAATAGCCGCCACCAGCGCCGCTATGTCCAGCGTGTGTCCCGCATGTATTCCAGTAAACTAATCCTTCAACTGCACCAGTCTCCAAGCTATTCATGATGACTCTGCAACCAACGAAACCTCTCATTCTTGCTATCCCGCTGGAGGTTCGACACGAGATATACCGCTATACGTGGACGGTCCCCGTCGATTTTAAGAAACACTTAATGAAGCCTTACGCGTACTGTGACCTGTATTATTGGTCGAAAGCCTACCTAGAACTCCAGGTCAAGCAACTTCATACGCTCCTTTCTATCTGTGGACAGATGAGAGACGAGGTCCTCTCAGAATACTTCTACCGAACGCAGGTTCATTTCCGGCACCTTTTCACCTCCGGAAGGATCCATAACTCTCGCGCAAATCACTACATACGGTCCTCTCTTCTCTTTGCGTCCTATACTCAGCACGTCAGCCTTACTTGGATACTACGCCGTCACCCGCCACCTGAATTTCTTCGTGAATTTTCCGAGACTATTGAATGGATGTTGCAGCTGAAGCAGCTCAAGACCGTTGAGCTTTTGCTTGTTGATTCGCAATTGCACACTTTCCACGATTTCCTGGACCAGTTGACGGCCGTCCTAAACGATTTTTGCGCATTCCATATCGTGTTTCAGCTCGGAACAAAGTTGCGCAACCTGGAGAAGATTGTTCTCAAGCTCTATTTCAACAGATGCCGGGTGGAATTGGATGCGGATTTCTTGAAAAGAGCACCTCGGCTTCGGTATTTCAACGACGTTCTTTCAAGGTCGGTACGGGAGGACCTCAGACAAGTATGTTAATACTTCCTTTGAGGCGGCTTACACTCGCTTCTTCCTCCAGTTTTCAAATCAAATACTGACTGGCAACCTGGTGATGCATTTGGTGCTATTTAGCCAGAGCAACAGCCGACTTATGTATTTGACCAGCACTTTGGTGCTGTCAATCTTGATTGGCCTCTGCCGAATAGGATTTGACACCATTTGAATTCGGATTAAAATATTCAACACCGGGATCCCTTTTTTTTAAGTGGAATAGGGTTTCGTTGAAGACCGAAACATGCCAAATCAGACATGAAAAGGCCCAAACCAGTTAACGCGTGGACTCGAGCTAACAAACAAACACATCAGTATCGGACTGTAATCATCAGCCACCCAGCACGCCCGCACAGGTTATGTTGATATCGCAGGTTAGGGTGAAACTGGCAACCCCCATCACTCTTATTATCTTTTTCTTTCCGCTGAACCAGATCAAATCCAACTGAGGCACTCCCTCCTGCAAACAGAGGTTGACTCCTTGTGGAGTGGTGAAACACTTTACACTGCATGCCCTACCCTTTTTCATCTCGACTTTGTTGGTAGTCCGTGCCTGCCACTTCGGTTCGTTCACCTCACCTCACCGGTATTTTTGTCTGGTATATTTGGTTGGGCCCTGTTCCCAGTTTCTTTTCTTCCTCTTCCTCCTCTATCAGAAAAAAAAAAAAAAAGGCCTAAACTAATCGTGGCATTTCTTCCCCTCTCCACACCCCTCACCTTCCCTTTACCTCTTGGTTCTCAGACATTTCGTTTCCTGATCGTCGATCCGTTGCAGAGGCAGCTGCAAAAGCTTTCATCGGGATTCAGTAAAGGTAGGTTTGACATTTGTCTATGTCCAGGGTGTATTTCAAGCAGCTGACCCTCTCAAAGCTGCAGCATTCAACATGAGCTCAGAAGCAAAACCTCCCATCCTCGCTGCTCCGCTTGAGATTCGATTTGAAATATACCGCCATGTGTGGATGATTCCAGACAGCGATCTCCCCAGACTCCTTGAGGCTTGCAGACAACAGAGTGGCCGGGTCCATCTATATCCAGAGATCTACTACTTTAGGCACCAAGTCGAACTACTTAATGCGCTGGTGTCAATCTGTCGGCAGATCCGCGACGAGGTCCTCTCGGAATACTTTCATCAAACTCAAGTTGGCGTTTCCAACTGGCGGGACCATAACCCCATGCTTAAAGAGGTACTACTTCTACCTCTAGATATGCAACACATCCAGTCCTCTCTTCTATTCGTGTCCTATACTCAGCACGTCAGTCTTTTTTGGACTGCAGGTGAATCTGATCTCATGACCAGAGCCCTGGACTGGCTATTGCAGCTGAAGCAACTCAAGACTCTCGAGCTGATTATCAATTGGCCTTCGCGCCATGTGGAGTCAGCTCTCAACGAGATTCTTGACTCCAGTCTCTTTGAGAGACTCACAACCTTGCGCAACCTGGAGAAAATTGTTGTCAAGCTCTATGGTGATTCTTTGGAGGAAACGCCCGAGATCCGGAGGATTGAAGACATCCTCTCGAAGTCGGTCCGGGAGGACCTCAGACAGGTATATTGTACTCCCATGAAGAGGGTTCCTCGATTTTTCTCCCACTCTCTCAAAGACACATGAATGCTTACTGATAATCTCATGTTTTGATACACTATTCAGCCAGAAGAACAACCGACCTACGTATTTAAGCAGCTCATCGGCTTCGATGTCCTCTATTGACGCAATCTCTCTGCCGCATAGGATTCAACGCAACCCTAAAGGTGCCTCATTTCCTTCGGCTCTTCTTGCGAATCAGAGTTGAATTTGCGACGAAAGTCCTCGAAGAGAAGGGATGGTGGACTGGAGGGGGCAGGCTTTCTAAGTCGCACGCTTTTGGGCACTCAACCTTCATTACATCCCTATATTCATTTCGATGATGTCTTTTTCGATCGTATAGTCCCCTATGGCGATCCGAGCGTTTGTCGGTGCATACACATGCAGGTCGTCCCTTTCTGATCGCTGAGAAAGACCAGACAGTCGTGCGATGAATTTGAGTTGATCCGTTAGACGCATATTCAATTTTCTTCTTGTTGAATGAGTCAGTTGGCTGGGTTTCCTCGTCGTGCGGTCGCTACTTTCGTCGTGGTTATTGAGTGATGAATTTCTCAGGTTCCTAAGAGAGCTCGTCGTTGGGGTTTACCTTCAAGAGAGCCGAGGCTAAGGGTTGGGGCTCAGCGTACAATGTAGGGGAATTGACAAGTCGATAAGGACCTGACAATGGCTGGTGGGTGACGAGCACACGGCATGGACAGTATTCCCAGCATCATCCATATCCTCATTCTTTACATCTTGGGGATGGTCGTTCCAAACGAAGAAGATTCTCTCGTTGAGTTCATCTTCTATTCTACTAATTTACCTACCCCCCTCCCCTGCCAGATGATTACAAGCCGAACTTGTAAACCCAACCTCCGCCGCATATTATGATGTGATGGAAACCCCTAAACCTCATGAAGTGTCAGTTTTGCACATTTGGTAGAATATGCTCACCTGCCTACAAATCAGGCAAGAGCTTGCACACAGAATACCATTCAGGACATCGATGAACGTGATCTCCAAAGTCCGTAAGCTTCTCAAGTTCGCCAGCCACTTCAGGGTATTCATCTGTCGCAAGACTCTCTTTTTTTTGCTGCTCGCCGCCGTACCCTAAGGTGGCCATGGCAAACCAGGAAGTTTTTTCTTCGCGCGCTGTTTTTGTCCTCCACCATGTTATCCCAGTCAGCCCAGCCGTACCAGTCATTGATGGGTAGCCAGTTCAGGCGTGCGTACGTGTTGGAGATGCTTCGTGAAAAGGTTGGAGCTTTTGAAGTGCTACATGGAGGCAAGCACGCGCATATCGCTTCACGCCGCCGCCGACGACGACGGCGTAGGTGACGTGCGCTTGGGCTTGGAAAAAGTATTCGGCTATAACCTCGTAACACATGTGACGACAGACGGACGCCAACGCGTGAGTTTGCTTCATGTGGTCGCTGACGGGTTGGCCTTCACGCTGAGCAACGAAGTCGTACTCCTAAGGCATGACGGTCGGAGTCCACAGGTGCTTGTAGATCATCAGCCTGACTTCAACAGGGAGGCGGATGAAGGCCGCATGCTTCGATTGAGCTTCTATTGGTGAGAAGTACTCGTTAGACCATTATTCAAGGCGTAATAGAGGAGTAAAGGTACCTGTCAAGTCCAGGGCGAGCCTTGTAGCTTTGGCTCTTCTCGTCTCGACCATCCTGAAGGAAGTCGGAACGAGAAAAGGGAGAGCGGTCTTTGGTTGGAGAAAGGTAAGCTCGATAGTCGTGATCTGCTTTGATGAGTGTCCAGAGGGAGACCAGAAGACGGCGATTGGTGACGACAAAAGTTTTCAAAAATGACAAAACAGGGACATGCTCCAGAAGGTTGGAATTGAATAGGTACTTGAAAGGCGATCCGGTGAATGGGAGATATGGTTGTGATGCCCAAGGTTGCAGACAGAAAATAAGAGTGAGTGGGAATAACCCCAAGAGCCCCAGAACTCCAGGGTCCTCAGGCCATATCGAAAGTTGCCCCCGTGCAACCTGTAAATCTGGAGTGTCATATCCAACAAATCGTGTTATATAGAATAAACAGGTAAATGTATATATGGAAATAGGGGACCTAGAGATCCGACCACGAGAAAGGACTCCAAGGCCTTTATAACTTGCAGTGCAGTGCCAACAGGTGTCTCGTCCTCCTCTGTGTGGTTGGCAGAAACGTGCGGAATATCAGCTGTGTAGTTTGGGATCATGATTTCTGTGGAAAGCAAACCTACCTAGAGGTAATATCTGGAGATTGATTACCAAATAACAAACATGCCCATAAACCATCGTTGTATACGACATAATAAAATTGGTAAGTATTTGTAGGAAATCTGGATTTTTAACCACCGTGGAACACCAACTTGTCCCACCGTTGTGGTGTGAAAGCAACATCAAATTGCTTCTCGTCTGTTTCCAAATATCAAGATATGCATAACACTCTTCCAAACAACCCTATCCATATCTGTCCAACTCCGATACATCGTTCGTCACATGGAGCCCACTGAGCGGTTCGTTCATTGATCTCAGCACGTTTATCACTATGTGCCGCGATTCAAATGCCATCCCTCTGGTAGGTCCGACTTTAAACGAATCTCATCAGCATCCGGCCAAATCATCGGATCGTTCCAGCCCGTAAACCCATTAGGGCCATGCAGCAGGGCCAAATTTTGCTCAATCGCCTGCGTAATATCTTCAAAATACCAGACACTCTCGTCTCCAGTCTTGTGCCCGTCCTTGTACTCAAATAGTGTGAAAATACTGTTAGACCCGACCTGCACCGTGTCGGACGGATATCCATTCTCGGCCGCGATGGCAGGTGGCGGAGGGATCACGGTAAAGGTGTGCTGAACCGCATGACGGTGGTTCAAGTAGTCTTCCGTCTGCCACAGCCATCCCATGGCCTCGACGACCTGGACGCCCTGTGTGGGGGAGGTCAACAGGCAAACGTGGCTCTTGTACTTTGGCGGAAGCGTGATGCCCTGGACGTCGGCGATCATCATGTTTGTGTTGGCCAGCCAATCAGGCAGCCGCTGGCCGAACTCCATGGTCATGTCCAAAGCGCCGATGAGGCTCTCCCCGTTGTGGGTGAGGAGCCGGCTGGAGTCAGGGATGGCGGCTAGGCCGCGGATGGCCTGATCTATGGGGTCTACGTGTTCCGGCCACCAAGTCTTGGGGAACTGGCCATCGAACAAGATGCGGATGATGGTGTTACCGTCGGTGCAGGCGACGTAGGTGTTGCCTTCGAAGTCGGTCTCAAGGCCGTAACAGCCGCCGATCTTGCTGGTTAAGGCTTTCAGGTTGACCTTCCAGACAAATGCGTTCTTGTATACGTCGTACTTGATGACATAGTTGCCGTCCCAGGCGGCACTGGTTGGATACAGTTTGGGATACTTGATGTCGAAGCTCCCCTTGTTGAACTCGGGACAGTCGGGCCAATCTGGTCTTACTGCTTGCGGAGACTCGTACCTCCGCCGTTTTGTCTGTGCATCTTCCGGCAGACCATTTGACAGGTTTGTAACCTTCAACCCTCCGCCAGTTTCCGAAACAGGACGTCGTTGAGTCGGTACAGCGTATACGCCTAGCGTGGCAGCGGCTGCCAGCATATGGGTGATGAAAGTGCCAAGTTTCATTGTTGGAAATTCGACTGCCGATGGGCTGATCGTTGGCGAGGTGGTCAAGTCGACTTTGTTTTTTTGAGTGAGTAGTAGACGTGGATAAGTGGTATCCAGAACGAGAGTGAAATGGGCTTGACTTTGGAGGTGTGAAGGAGAACAAAAAGAGAAGAAAAGATACGGCAAGGGGAAGGAATAAATACCAGAAATCTCTTCCTGCTGCATTATCCGTCGGTTGGCTAAACCGGATCATGCTGTGTGATCGACAGATGCAATTCTCACACACCGAAGAAGTATGGAAGTCCGCTACATTTATTCATATGACGGCCCGACTGCCAATGTTCGCCGGCGTCGGTTTCTGCAATTCCTCTCGAGTGCCGCATCGATTATGTCGGCTTTTGGTGCGGCGAAGCTTGTCTTTTTGGCGATGTAGGAGGTTGTCCGTACAGCTCTTTGCGTTTTTGCTTCGAATTTATGCAACAGACTCCATTATCTGGCCGTAGTCGTGCATCACTTGGCCAGTGGACGTTGTGGGTGAGGTTGTAAAACAGAAAACACACATCTGTCCGCTTGGGCCGAATTTACCCCTTTTCGGACCTCCGACCTTTCGGCCATGCACTCACATTGCACCAAGCAACCCTTTTTCCCTCCACCCTTACAACTCGTATATCTCCTGCTTCCTACCTTGAAACGGCCTCTCTCCGAGCCGGACCATCGTCCAACGCAACTTCCATCCTCATCCGACATAACCAAAATACAGTCTGGGACGACTGCCTGTAGGCCACTCCATCGATCAATCAAATGATGTGATCCACGATCGCCACCAACATTCCGAATCGGTCTGCCCCCGAACGAAGCACATTCGAATCCCGTTACGCCCTTTAACATCTGGATATAAGTTCCTTCCCCGATCAGAGCGTGCAAGTCCGAAACCTCCGCAGCCTCAGCCAGCACAACCAGATCTTGCGTTCCCCCTCAGATTATCTGGACAATCCACCCGGTTCGTGTGCTGAGAAGAAGGCGTCGCAGGGAATGCCGTACTTGTACTGGAAGACGCGGTTGTGCGAGTTTTTTTTTTGACGTGTCGTCGTGTAGCATTGCTCCTCGCATGGCGAGAATCTCGAAGAAAGGCAGAGGAAACCTATGGAAGCGGAGTGTACCCGCCCATGGCGTCGGTAATAGTTCCTTGGGAGCACATGCCATCATAGTGCGTCGATACCCCCTCGTCATCTCAACGAGTCGAGATTATCGGAAACGATTTCGTGCATGTAGGGTCACTGTTATCCCCGTACAAACCTCAGAGCAAGATCCGGCGGGAGGTCCAGGGTGGCAGATGAACCAAGCAGCCAGCCATGCTTTCACGTCGATGATTACTGCGTAGAGACAGTCGGAACAGCGAGTTATCGCCGTGAGGTTCATGTTGTTCAGAGAAATTGGGCCAGTCATTCTTCGAGGAATGAAATCCGAGTCTGTGTGGGCGCAGGGGGAAGACGACCAAAGTCCTCTAACAATCCCTGGCGGCCGAGGTCGTCGCTACGAGGCCTGATGTAGCAGGGGGACGGAGAGTCGCCAAGTACGTAGGTCCGTAATATGTTGAGTTTGCTGGGGGTGGGCGGACAACTCTAATTGTAGGTATTGTGACTGGTCGAATATAATCGTTATCTAGTGCACGGTATAATCCAATATTACGGGAGTGCCCGTTTGTGAAAGTTAAATCCGAACGGTTTTCTACTGTTCGGAGTTGTAGTACCCTCGCAGGAAGCCTAGTTCGGTCCGTGGAGTCTCGTTCGATAGTTTACACTGATTGCGTACCTTGGGAGGCAGAGGAGGTACCTGAATGGAGGGATCTATTCGCACAGTTACACTACACTACCCTTAGTCCCTTACCCCAATTCCCGGAGATCAAGCCGTGTGGAGTCAAGCTTATAAACAAGTTCGGAGCAGACAGGGGAATTCGGAGATCATTATCCAGTTGCATTGCTACCTCTCCTCTGCTTTTTGCTTGGCAGCCCTGGTAGGCTTTCATGACTCGCACACACACACACACCCCCTCTCTCTGCTTGTTGACTCGTATCGACTCAACCTTTGACTTTTTATAAATTCTGGTTGCTTTTATTTGCTTTGTCGTCTCTCGTGTCTGGGGAGCTTTGAAGTTGAAGGGGTCTTGTTCGTATTGGAGTTCGAATGATCGCCTAGAGGTACCCTTCGAGGGTGCGAGCCCAGTGGTTGCAGCTGTGAGGGGGGGACCCTTTCTTCCAACCCAACTTTTTCCGATTGTGAGACAACCGTACCTCTACATTACTCGTCAGATCTACAAACATATCAAATCGACCGTCCGATTAGTTGCGCGCCAAAGAGGTTTTTAGCTAGTACAAGTCGATGATCCCGACTAGTGGACCGCAACTAGTCAGACGGCCGATATCTAGTCGATCTCACTATGCAGTCTCGACCTGACGAGCAGTCCGTGGGCGGCCCGGTTGAAGAAGATTGGACACGTCGGTGTGTGTGACCACTTCCTATGTCGGCTTAGGGTCTCGAAGCCACTGTGGTTGGAGCGGGGGATCCGCGAATCATCAAAAAGGATGCCAGGTCGCAGTCAAGTTATTGCTTCACATGTCGGGACTTTTCAAAGCCTCTTGTTTTTTTCTCTTGAACTTTGTTGTCAATGTTCCTCGTGTCCCCGGCAAACGTTTCTCTTTCCATCATGAGCAACCCCGTGGATGATGCATCATCTGGTGCTCTCCTCGGAGCTCATTGGACTCAACAAGGACTGCCTGCAGACGACACTGATGATGCAGACTCAACACTTGGTGACGAGATCGAGAGCTCGACCGCTTCCCTCTCGTCCAGCATTTTGAATTATCGCAATATCAATGGCCGAACCTATCACAGCCATGCCGCCATGGATGAAGAATACTGGGCTCCCAATGACCCGAAGCACCTTGAGGCCTTGGACATTTTCTACCACGCCATCGACATGATGCTTGAAGGAAAGCTGCATCAAGCGCCTCTCAGCCAAAACATTGAGAATGCCGTCGATATTGGCACGGGTTCGGGATTGTGGGCCATCGACTTCGCTGATCAGTATACCAACTGCACCGTAATCGGCACCGACATCTCTCCTGTGCAGCCTAGCTGGGTGCCTCCTAATCTCCTCTTCGAGATCGACGATGCCACCAAGGAATGGACCTTTAGGGATGACTATTTCGATTACATCCACATGCAGCTACTAAACGGCGCTTTCGACAGCCTTACCCACATCTATAGTCAAGCGTTCCGGTGCTGCAAGCCCGGTGGCTGGCTCGAGCACGTTGATACTTCAGTCATGGTTACGTCTGATGACGGATCTGTCAAGGAGAATAGTCCGTTGGGTCAGTATGGCAAACTGTTCGAGGCAGCTGGTAACCGGGTCAACCGCATGTCCAGGACCGCCGATTTCACTACAATGGAGGATGCCATGAAGGAGGCAGGCTTTCAAAATATAACGGTCAAGAAGTTCAAGGTAGGTTGTTCCCATTCCTTCCCCTTGGCGAAAAGTACCATCTAGGGACCATTGTCGAGGGAGAAGCTAACTGAAGTTGAAGATACCCATCTCGCCCTGGCCGTCAGACAAGAGGATGAAGGATATTGGCCTTTACGCCTATGCAACCATGACGACCGATGTTGAGGGTATCATACAATTCATGTTCGGTACCATCTTGGGCTGGTCGCAACAGGAAATTGCTGTGTATGCCGATCTTCTGCGTCGGCAGCTCAGGAGGAAGGACGTACATGGATACTATACCTTGAAGGTTGTTTATGGCCAGAAGCCACAGTAGGATAAACAAGAGAAGCTGGGTAACGGAGAGGAGGGGGGCAGATGGGGGCGGATGAGAGCAAATAAGGTGTGCTGCAGAGATCGGTTATATGGAGTTGTGGTGTTGATGTCCAAGTTGAGTCTGGCTACGGCCTTCGGGATTTCGTCGTTTGGTCAAGTATACCCTGGTGGTAGTCGTTCGTACGACATTCCAGCAAGATCTGGGTTTTTTGTCAACTTACTAGGTATGTAGGTGGTAGTATACTTCAATGATTGGAGCGGCTGGACTGCCTGGGATGATATAATAGACCAAGTCAACGCGCGCGAAAGGGAATTGCTCCGTTCGCTATGGCCGCCTTAGGGTACGGTAGGTAGTTAGAAAGAGTCTTGCGCCAGATGGATAACCTGACATAGTTGGCGAGTGTGAAAAGGAGACCTTTAACCCTATATACCTCTATGTACGAAGCGAAGAGTTATCTACAATCCAGTCCTGGTTCGTTTGTTAGTCTGGAACTAAAATGCCAAAGCTTTACTGATTCTCAGAAAGTGTTCTGCGTTCAATCGAGCAAATGCCGTAAGACTCATGGTTTTTAGTCTGGGAGACCTTGGAGAAGGAGAGAGAGGTATAAGAGGCTAAATGTAGGAAGCTGCTATGGTGTTGTGAACCGTTGTCATTGTCCTGCTTGAAGCCCTTTAAACGGAGGATAGTTCCTCTTGCAAACTTGGTGAGAGCTCCTAAGCTCCCTTGTTTAACCCAAAATCAAACTCAAACTAACAAATTGGTAGTTATTGTACACTTGGCGAGGAATGGGCGAGCTGGCAGGGCCAC
>NW_009799101.1:1325523-1332858 GCF_000213175.1 Neurospora tetrasperma FGSC 2508
CCACCTGAAGAACTTCATTACCTACCGTAACGAATTTGTAATACAGTGACAGCAAATAAGACATATCATAAGACATACATCTATATCGGGACAAATGGAAATGTGTTGGGCAGAGGAGAGCAGCGGGCCGCTGAATGTAACCTCCCCCGGTTAGATATACTACTGGTTCCCCGCCGGCAATTAGCGCGCGCATATGGAGATATCCAGAAGAACCCACTGACTGGACAAAATAGACTTCCTTCCCATTACCGGGTCTTAAGCCGGTTTCCTCCTTCTTATGCCGTTAATTCTGCTCTCATATCACCTAAAGCTGTTCAACCATACCCACTTGTACCACTACAGCTTCATGTCCATTTTCTTATTCCGAAACTCACGATAGGAGCTAGGCATCAAGAGGACTTACTTCATCCTCATTTGTAAGTCAGCCATTGGTTATGAGAACAACGGTGTGGTTTTGTTCCAACTATGGAAGCTACCTGTTCAGACATATCTAATCATCCCGAATCAAGCATTGCCGTCATGGTCCGGATACCAATAAAGATGCGACTAGGCGGCTGTGTCAACGGAATTTGCGAAGAATGCGGTCGAATAGACTTCAGAACCATTTTCCAATGTGAAGGAGATCAGCTATTGACCAAGACCGACAGCGAACCCTACTATCCCATCAAAGACAACTCGCGGTGCATTCTTGGAAGAGTTTCTTTGAAGAACATAGACACTTGTCCATTATGCGCCTTCTTTGACGACTGCTATCCAGATCGAACCCCTAACCAAAAGCTCGGGGTTTATTCAGGCTCCCTCTCCGACATTTGTGGATATGATGACATCCCGCGGAACTTGGATTCGATCGCACTGTATCTCGTTGAAGGCGGATCAGCGAATACTTCCTTCAGATCGCCGCTAATTGTAGCACCCAAGTGCATCAATCAACCCAAACTTGCTGTTACTTCCGAGCATGCGGATGATGATGATGATGAGCATTGCAAGCATTTAGGGGGAAGAGAAATACGACCAGATGTGATTGATTACGATGTCATTCGCGAATGGCTGGATATGTGCTCATCGACGCATTCTGGATGCGTGGACGGACATTTGTCGTTGAATTTCAAGGACCTACCCGAATTTCGCCTCATTGACTGCTCGACGGGAACCATGATTCCGGCTTTTCAAGCTCGCGAACGAGAATATGTTACGCTCAGCTATGTCTGGGGGCCCGCTCCGGTTGTTAGCAGCCCGACAAAACCCTTTGGTTTGCCGGACGAGTTGCCACATGTGGTGGCAGACGCAATAAAGGTGACAATGAACCTGGGTTACAGATATCTCTGGGTCGACCGATACTGTATACCACAGGACAACGCCAAAGCCAAGCAGCGTCAGATCCAAAACATGGGAAAGATCTACTCTCGCTCGGCGTTAACAATCATAGCCGCGGCAGGGGAAGATTCAGAATACGGGCTTCCGGGCGTCAGCTGTCGTAAGCGAATCACGCACCATCTTGCCCTCGACAATGGTCGACTACGACTTTCGACCATCCATCTCGCAAAGTTCGACATCACCCCTTCAAAATGGAACTCACGCGGCTGGACATACCAAGAAGGTATCCTCTCTAGACGCCGTCTCGTTTTCACCGACCATAATGTCTACTTCCAGTGCGAGCGCGCCTACACCAGCGACGACATCCGGCTACCTCTAACAGGGCGTTTCCACACTTCCAATGCTCTGGATCCCAACCACGAGATCATGCCTTTCCTGTTTTCCAAGGACCAGGAAACCAGTTCTCACGCTTGGTACACAATTGGAAAATTCGCGGAGCGAAATCTCACCTACGACTCTGATGCGCTGGACGCCGTTGCCGGCGTGCTTCACCGGTTCCCGCCCTCCACTGTCCGGTTCTTGTGTGGACTGCCAATTACCGTTCACCCTGAGTGTCCTTCCCCGCCGCCGGATACGGCAGGGGTACAGGTTCCGAAGGGGTGTCTTGCGATGTCAGACTTACTGGTGTGTAGACGTACCTCTACTGAGAAGGCCTCCAATATGACCTCCAACCACAACAACCTCTATTCCCAAAGCGACATAGGCCGAGCCGTGCTCGTCGACGCCCTCCTCTGGCAATGTAAATGGTCCGCCACAGCCACCTCCTACTGGCCCCAACCTCACACTTCCACCTCCAACTCCCCTCGCAGATCTGGTTTCCCCAGCTGGACCTGGGCCGGCTGGAAAAGCACCAACGAGCGCATGATCAAGTTCTCCGGTTCCAACTCGGGCTTACGCTGTCCAAGGAGTTGGGAGAGACCAGGCCGGGATGGCACCAAAAAGGACATTGAGTTTCTCCCGTGCACCATAAGTGTCTCTCTCTCCGGAGTCTCTGGGGACAAGGGGGGTATCCGATCTACTAACAAAAAGCCAAAACCGTCCAAACGGCTCCTCAAATGGCCAGAAGCCAGTAAACAGATCCTCAAATTATCCGACCAAGGCAAGCTCACCAACAGCCGCTTAATCATCAAGGGAAGCGTGTTCGATGTCAAAGTGGCTATCAACAAGAGGAACGGCGCAGATCTCCCTCCAGCAGGTAAATGGAGCGATGACGGGTGGAAAATCACTTGGCCTTCCGCGCTGGCTGGGAGTCCCGTCGAGGTTCCCCCTGGTTTACTGGAGGAGTCAGAAACCCACGACCTGCTGGCGGTGCTTTTCAGACGAGGCATAGCTGATCTCGTCCCCGAGGGATTCCTGGATACACTACCAGCAAGGAATCGGGCTAAAGTGGCGGCACTGTTGAAGAAGGCTTCGGAAGCGTCATCGCTGCCTCGGGGTCGGATTGAAGTGGGGTGTTTTTTCCTGCTTCTGCGCCCAGTGGAGGAGGAGGGTGTCGTCGGTGGGACGGTAGTATACGAGCGGGTTAGTTCTTGTGACGCTGTTATGTTGTTGAACCACAAAGAGGCTGTAGGAGAGCATCAGATGGAAGAGGCTGATCGGTTACTTGGGGTTAGGACGATGGAGGTGGTGATACGTTGATGTGATGGTTGAGGAGGAGTTTAGCATGGTGCTGTGAATTTGCTGTGCGGGGATCACCTTGACGATATCAAACTGTCTTCTTTTGGTTTTATTCTATTCACTTTTTCTTGTTTGACCTCTGTGGCTATGTTCGCATTCGCGGTAGGCCGCTACAACCTGTGGTATGACTGAGCCTTCGTGCCTTCTTCATTCGCCTGGGTGGCGCAAGGGCAACCACGGGAGCGTTACGGGCCCATGCCGTTCCGAGAATGGGGAGAATGGGGATGGGTTCTGATAGCTTTCAGGGTTTGGCACTTAGAACGCACGACTCGCTCTCTCCTCTTTTGATCCAACAATATATCTCATAGATTATGGACGGTCCGAAAGGACCAGCGCCGGTACTCTATTGACAGTCCATCAACGCTATCAGCTACTGTAAGGTACACCTCATTTGCTAGATTTTACCTCTCTGGGGTCGTAAGGACATATGTATGCACGAAGTCGACGAATTTCCACATCCTTTCAAATACAGCATATCAATCTCTATTAACCGAGCGAGGGTGTAGTGGGTATTGATCTAACCATGACTGCGTTGCACAGCACTGCTCATTCATCGTCTGCATAGGTTTGAGAAGCACTAGACGTTACCTATGTACAGACAGATTGTGACAAGACGTAGGTCGATCCTTCATACAACAAGACCATATCCAAAATGTCGCCCTCGACGTGCCCTCGAAATATCCTCTATTGCTTGCTGAGTCCACTTTTATCCAATGTGAGGAACATACCGAGACCACTGAGGCAACTGATATGCCGAGTCCGGTAAGTGCGCGAGGTTGATGAACGAGATGACGACCAAGTATATGCGTGCCAGGACGTAAAGCACCATGAATAAAATTGTGAATATGTCGCGCAGGACTTTGAGAAGGTAAAGAAGAAGTATTGTCAAAGGTAACAGTAAAACATAAGGGAGAAGGAGCGCCCACAATGCCGTATCGCAGAGTACCTTGACAAGCCTGTTGTTCTTATAGAGGGGTTGTCGCTTAACAAGCCTCTCCAGCATTGTAGCGAGTTTAGCCCCGGTGCACCATGAAAGAATGATGCCTAAAAGACTGCCTTTTCTGGAAGTGTCACCCAGAAAATCGTAAATATCCCATATTGTATGACTTTGTTCGTGCCAGAAGGGCGGGAGCTTGGTCCAAGAAAACACGCAAGCAACCAAAACACCTGTCGCGGCTATGGTGATGCTCGAAATCCTCCAGAGAATCCGTTCGACGCTGGTAGTGAACGGCGCGTTCCAGGCCACGCAATGGAGCCCGCCATAGATGAGACCTACGACTCCAAATCCAATGAAGAGTGGAATGTTATGATCGTAGTCTTGAAACCGGGGCAGGTTGCGAACCCGGTCAGTGAACGTGTCTTTTGGCGGAATCATATGACGATGCGGGGCGTGTTTGAGAGTTAATTGCCATCTGATGATGTCAGAGTACCGAATAACGATACAAAGCATCTCAGCTGTAGATGCAGAATTTGGCGAATAATCTTCGGAACGGAATGCGCTGGAAGGTCTCTCTTCGGCTGAATTTCGCGTGTGTAGTTGGGTTTGTAGTTCGATGGCGCTCTCTTTGTCCCTTACGTTAACTGATCTAGAAACGATGAATTCTTCGGCCGAATGTTGTAGGATTCGTCGTAGTTCGATAGCGCTCCAATCTCTATCCCTTTCGTTTTCTGATTTAGTGCGTATAACATCATGCTTCTGAGGACGTAATCTGGCCTTTTCAAGGAGGGCAGAAGATTGTTTGACGTGTAAGTAGAGTATAGGGCTACGAGCAGACTTTTGTCAATCATTTTCTGGAAAACATAAAAATGGAATGGCAGGGTGTACCATTCAAGGACTCGAGCAGAATATCCTTGAGAAATGGAACTTACGTTTCTACTGGTACAACACCAAGCAGGATTTGCCCGTAAACGTAGTGAATTCTTTTCGACGGCAGTCCGGACAAATCAAAATGACGACCAGACCCTTCCGTGCTGCGATAGAGGGGAAAGGTGAACATCTCGTCATCGAAGTGGAGATGATCCAATTCCGCGGTCTTCTTGTCCAACCTGCTCGCAGAGCACATAGCTGCAATGAGCTTGGCCTTTTCCAGCTCTTACCGCTTCGTGCTGGGGTGGATCAAGACCGTTTCAGGCTCGACGATGTCGAGGGGTTTATTCCACCATAACGCATAAATAAACAATGTACAAATTGCATGACCGAGTGTGTTGAGCTCGAGGAGACTGATTGCTAAGCCTTGCGCAAATCGTGTGAGGCACTGGATGCAAAACCAGGATGCTAGCAATTGAATACCTCTTAGCTTGGAAAATAAGAATGCAAAGGGGCTCAAGTACGAACCTTGGATGCAGACAAGTGTTTTGGCGAAGGCGCTTGCTTTGCTTTTGTCTTTTATCCTGTTCTCGGACAGATCAGGAATCAGCTTTTCATAGCCATGTTCCTTCAAGAACTGTAACCCCTTTGGAGTCAATGTGAGCCGCGTGCGCTGTCGTTGACTCTTGTTAATGGTGAGTCGTTTGCGTTCTCATTGAATTTTAGTAACATCCTGGATTGGAAGGAAGTTCGCGATTCTGTCTGCAACATTGATTTCAGGATCATTATCCCGAATCTCTATCGCAATGCCTCCCATGGCCGCCAGGAATCCATGTACCATGGTCCACTTTTCAACAGTGTGAACTGTGGTTGAAGGAGGATCCTATTGTCAGGTTGAAAATCAGCATATACAAATCCTCGAATTGTCGCGTGATTGACCTGAATATTACCTCCTCGTCGTTTCTAAGGCGTCGTGATAGACAGGGTAGCCAGGACGTCATAATGTCTGTGATACCCTTTTTGCGGGATGGCGAGTCATCGTGACAGAGTGAATCACTTTCGCAAAACGAGTTCCTGCCAAAAAGCAAGTCCAAGCCATATGACGAGTCACTATCACTGTCGTGCCTCTTTTTCTGCTTATTCATTGTTCTGACAAGTAACGAAGCCTGCCCATATTGCTGATAGGCCGTATAGGCAACCTGTACTTGAATTAGCGATTCTGGACATGTGAATGTGATGCCACGGAATAAACCAGGAAGGAGCAGTGATGCTGTTGATTCTAAGAGTATTTTCCTGGGTAGGTACAGTATCCGACCTTCACTCAAACACACAAGAGGCGTACCTGCCCAGCCGGTACTGCTTTTGTTGGCACGTCCTTGGTATAGCATTCGCGATACATGTACATAACGAAGAAAGAAAACAATGAATGAACTTACAATCTCAGGACTCAACAAACTAAGCATCAACCACCCAGTCTTTCGCATCAGCTGCTTCCAACCAGGTTCATTGTGCTCGGGCACATTCAAGTGTATCGCCGTCCAAACACACAAGCCGAGAGTGACCAGACATACGGACAGAATGCTGAAAGTTCCTCGCGTGCCCGGTTCTGGAACCCAGTTAGGATCGGAGGAGTTGGTGAAGCTGTGGCCAAAGATTTCGTTGCCCATGGCGCGGCAAAACTAGAATGTTCGGTGATGATAATGATTTAAAGATAACGGAGGCAAAAGGACGTTGATTTCCAAAAGTCGGGTTAAGGACGAAGAAGTGTGACAGGGGATTTCCCGTGAGGAAGCTATAGGGCGCCAGATAGCCTTTGAGGGAAGTAGCAGGCTGTTTGGACGGCTCGCTACCCTTATATATAGGGCCCATCAACGGGGCCTTGAGCTTGCTCAAGCAGTTAGATCAACCAACAAGACATTCATCATCCATCGGGTGCTACGCTGATCCACGCATCAAAGTGTGTCGGGGAGAAATTCTGCCATTAACAACCAACCAACACTTTGGGAGGCAAGTGGAAGGTACCTAACCATCATGGCACCTTCCCCCTCTTTTTCCCCGTCCTCGGCCGCCAGATCAGAATGGAAAAAAAACTCACGAAAACTTCTGCTATTTCGATAGGTCAAGCGTTAGCCAACGATCACTTGCACAGGGCACACCAGTCTACTCGATAAGGGCGTGGGCACGTAGAGGTAGGTACATACCTGCCCAACTCTCGAACTCAGCCGCAAAAATAATAGGCGATCGGTGTTTCTTTTTTGTTTTTTTGGTGGCAGTTGCGTCCACGTGTACACAGCCTGCACTATCAGACAGTAAGTGTGGACCAGCAAAGCATATTCGACAAGGCTGCGTGAAAATTCCGAGCCCATTGGTCCCCCTCACGAACAGATAACGAACACCAATGCACCTTCGACAATGAAAGATATGGACAGAATACCGTATCAGAAAGAGGAGAGAGGGGGGGGGGGGGGGGGGGGGGG
>NW_009799101.1:1334340-1451867 GCF_000213175.1 Neurospora tetrasperma FGSC 2508
CACTCCTCCCTTCCCGGTATGGTATGAACACGACATTCCACACTCCACGGCATAGCCACTCTCAAGTCCATCCGCCCAACCCTAGTCCAGTCCAGTCCAGTCCAGCCCCTTCCCCAACTAATACTCAAAATTATCATCAACAGCCGGTCCCTTATTCTTCCCCACGCTCTCCTGCTTCCTATACATCTCAGCCACCATTCTACTCGTCGTCGCCTCATCCGGCTTCTTATCATCTCTGACTTTGATGAACCTCGGAAACCTGAGAGAAATGCCCTTCTCACCACTCGGGTCCACCCCTTCCTTCATGCCCGCCTTATACCTCGGGCTAAGCGTCAGATCGGCCGTCTTGACCTCCCACACGTATTTCGGTTCGAACCAGACATCCGGCTGGTGCTGCCCACCTGAGGAGTGCGCGTAAAAGGGCTTGGGCCGGTCGATGATGATGGGCGATAAGGAAGAGTGGAGTTCCTGTAGAACTTCATCGGAGAAGCCGGTGCCGATGTTACAGACTGTTTCGTAGGTGTCGGTACTGGGATTGTAGCAGGCTAAAAGGAAGGCGCCGAAGACGGAGGTGCGCTTGCCTTTGCCGTGGTAGGCGCCAAGAACGACGAGGTCGAGCGAGTCGCCTATGCCGGCTAGGTAGTCTTTTTTGATCTGTTTTTGACGCGTCAGTCATCGTTCCATATAGCCTCCAGAGAATAAGGGGGAAAACAAACCTTCAACCAGTTCCGACTCCTTTTAGATGGCTCGTACCCACTCTCCGCGCCATCCAACATCTTAACCATCAACCCTTCACAACCCGCCTTCACGGACTCATCCAGAAAAGTCTGAATCTCATCCAGCTCCTGGCCATCCATGCTGGTCGCAAACGCAAACTCGCCCTCCACAGGCTTGAACGCCTCCCTCAATAACTCCCTCCGTTCCCTCAGGCTTTTCTCCACCACCGCCTGGCCGTTCAGATACAACAAGTCAAACGCAAACACGCACACTTTGACTTTGACATCCTCCAGCTTGACATCCTTCTTCTTCCGCGTCATCAGCTGCTGGAACGGCAACAACTTGTGGTCGACCGTGTCCCACGCCACGGACTCGCAGTCCAGCACAAAACTCTTGGTGCCTTCTTTGACCCAGGTCGGCAGCTTCGCGAGCACATCCGGGTACTTCTGTGACAAATCCTCCGAGTTGCGTGAAAAAATAGCCGCAACACCTTTCCCAGTGTCCTTGCTAGCGACCTGGCTGAGGTCGCCTTCGCTCTTGGGCGCGTCCTTGGCCACGTAATGGATCTGCGCTCTCTCGCCGTCGTACTTGTACTCGCACGTGAACGTCTGGCCCTCGAAGCGATCGAGCACCTCGGTGATGGCCTTGGTCGGGTTAGCCAGCATGGGCTTGAGCGGCACGCCCGGGCGAAGCTTGCAGTGCTCGCGGAGGTTCATGATGCCATGCTGGAGCATGGCGGGGATGATGACGTCGTAGCTGGGCAGCTCGCTGTAGACGGTCTTGAGGATCGACTCGGCTTTGCTAAAGTCGGATTCGCTGGGGATTTTCCCCTTTTGCGCGAACTCATGTGCAATCATGGCTTGCGCCAGGGAGACAATGACGGACTTCTCTGCTAGTCCCAACCGCAACTTACCCTCCAGGAACCGGACGATGAACTTGGCCTCGCTCGGCCCGCCCTTCTCCTTGGTGATGTCCACCTTGCCAGTGGAATTCGCATCCGCAGCCGACAAAAGCTTCTTGATACCATCCACCTTCTTCTGCTGAGCACCCGTGCCCGTCATCGTCGTAGCGATATCCATCAAACCCTTATGCACACCGCGAATGGTCAGCGGCTTGGGCTTGAACATAGTCGGCTGCTTCGACCTCGACTTGACAGCCACCAGCCCCAGATCTCCAATCTCCTTCTGATCGTTCTTGACAACAGCGATGCTGCGGCCCGTAGTCTCGCCGATAGCCTTCATGATGAGCGACTCGCCAATGCCCAGCTCGATACCTGCATAATCCGGCGCAAGCTTATTGATCATGAGCAAAACGGTAGGCAGCAGATCGTCGGGCGTAAGACGGAGGACTTGGCGCAGGAAAAGAGAGCAGTACTCCATGATGAGTAGTCTCTTCCGCGTCTGCTCAATGAGCGAAAACGTCGTGCAGAGGGCAGCATAAGGAACAGGCTCGCCGGCCTTCCAGTCTGGGTAGGGGTCCTTGACCTTGGTTGCGAGTGTGGTCTGGATGACCTTGCGAGCCTCTTTGGCAACTGCTTCGGTCTTTTCGTCCTCGTCTTCCTCTTCCTCTTCGGCTTCGATTTCGGATGCGGATGCTGAGGATACCTCCTCATCATTTGCCTTCTCTACCGGTGCGGGAGAGGAACTCTTCTTTTTTAGTGCCGGCTTGGGTGAGGCTGCTTTCTTGCTCTTCTCCTTCACCGGCGCAGAAGACGCGGGAACATCCTCCATGACTTCGTCCTCGTCGTCTTCAACCACCTTACGACTTCTCCTCGACCGCTTGCTGGCAGGCGCAATAACATCGTCTGAGTCCTCCTCGGTCTTGGCCTTTTTCGACTTGGGGCTTTTGGTCGTCGGTGACCGTGACCTTTTCTTCTTGTTGCCTGCTTCGAGTCCCAGTCGTTAATCACCATGCCACCAACATCATCTTCAAGGTTGTAACTCACCTGTCTCCTCCTTCACCTCCTCCACGACCTCCATCACATCCTCGTCCTCCTCTGCGCTGCTTTTCTCCTTAGCCACATCCGCCTTGCTTTCCTCCTTAGCTACCTCCTTAGCAACTTCCTTCCCCTTAGCCGGCCTTCCCCTCCCCCTCCCCGTCTTGGCAGGACTCTTATCCTTGATCTTCATCTCCTCCACCTTCTTCTCTACCTCTTCGTGTCCCCCATCTTCGCCGCCAATCTCGTCCTTTCTGGGTTCTTCCTTCTTTGATGATGTCGACGTCGCCTTCGTGCCAAAAGACAATTTTGTCTGCTGTTTCCCGCCTGCCGGGGCGTCTGCCTTGCCGAAGAATTTCCTGCAATGGGTTTTGTCATCTCGTTAGCATCTTCTTGTTGTTCTTCTTCTTCTGGGATTTCAGTAGGGGAAGGGAAGGGAAAGGAAAGGAATAGACTAGACTCCAGAAATGGTAGTAGTAATGTGTAACCGGAAATCGAACAATGTCTCTCCAGAATTGGGTTCCAAAACCGTCTTTCAAAAAAACTGTTTCTGAAATTTGTCTCCAAAAAACGAAAATGGTTTCCAAAAACGTTTTGCGATCGATCGATCCGTTACACTCTCAACTAACCCCAACGTAGTCTGCCTCCCTCCCCTCGGGTTTTTGTCCTTGACGTACCCCAACGTTTGTTGCTGCTTGGGAGGCATCGTGCCGGTATCTCTGGGGTTGTTCGTGATGTTGTGTATAGCGTAACTAGCGTAATTTCTTCGTCCTCCTCCTAGTCGTGTAAGCCCAGCAAGTCCAATTGCCAAGTTCGCTCCGCCCTGTGACGTTGTCGAGTTCGAGTTGAGACTTAGTCGACCAAGTGATTCGAAGAGGACAAGCTGAGAGGAGAATTGATTTGTCTTTGTCTTTGCGATTCTCGCCCGAGTTTTGTTCGTCGCCAACCCATTCGCAAGATTCGTCGCAGTCGAAGTCGGTACCGCAGAAGCTGCTCCCTTGCTTCTAACAAGCAGTGGGAGAAATTGTCTGGGCGCCAGGATTGTCGAACTTTTCTTTCTTTCCTCCCACGACGGATCGTTGTTGTCCTTTTATACCAACAAATAGCCTGCCAATATGGTAAACCTGGTTATACAATATTTACCGTGGAATTGTACCAATTGGGAAATAGGCCTGCTGCTGCTGCCTGTTTCTGCCTGTTGTGTCGCAGTCGGCGCGCTTTCCCTTAGGTAGTTCCCTGCTGCCGTCGTCGTGTACTTGTAGTAGTACTGAGTGTCGTCCCTCCTACTACCGCCGCGCTAAACCTTTTATGACGTGACGCGCCTTTCTGTGGTTCCTTAACGCGATCCCTGCTCCTTTCCCGCTAACAAAAAGTCCAGGCAACCGTCGCGTAAAGTGGCACGGTCACATGAGCTGCATTTCCCTACAAAACCTAGTAGTATATGCTCAAGGCTCTGTGCTTGTACACTAAAGCAACAGTCCATATTCTGCGCACGGGTGACAAGCAGTCAGGGACCCCTTGCTGGGCGGGCGAAATTTGGGGTACCTACCGTCGCAACGTAAGCGCCAAGCACCGCCCATCAATTTGATCTCCAAATCTCCAACAGCTCAAAAATGTTGGGCTGAGAACCCGATTTGATACGACAGGGCTGGCAATTCGAGGCTGGGCAGGGAGGGGCAGGCTGCGATACGATATCGGACCTGATCTCACACAAGGTCATTCACCTGATGCATCATAACAAGACCGCTATCTTGAAAGCTTATCAATTTCATAACCCGCCTTCCCTTTCCCCATCCCTTTCCCCTTAAACCTGTCTAGATATATATATATATGTGTGTGTGTGGTTGTGTTGGTGACTGTTTTGCGCTACGCAGAAATGTTTATTATACAAGGAAAATGGAAAAAAGAAGTAACAACCGTCTATGATGACCGGCGTAGATAAAGACGCCAGCACCATTTTTGTTTTCGTGATATGCATCAGAGAAGAAGACAAGTTTCTTGGTTGTAACTTGAAAAAACCCATCTAGTTTGTCATTACTTCTGCCTCTCTACTCAATTTTTAACTTTTTTTAGTGCTTGAAGTAGAAAAGCTCATCGGGGGTACGGCCACGGATAAAGTCGGGCTCGGTACCCTTGACGTAGATGTCCTCAAACAGAATCTGCTGGTTGGCCTCCGGAGGAGGCATCGCCTCGGCAGCGGCAACCTCCTCGTTGACGTAGGCGCGAGCCTCCTTGTCGAGGTTCTTGAGCTCCTCCTCCGAGGCAACACCCCACTCGAGAATGTGCTGCTTGAGGCCGGCAATGGGGTCGTTGGTGGAGCGCATGCGCTGAATCTCCTCACGGGTACGGTAGGTGGTGCCGGGGTCGGACATGGAGTGGCCACCATAGCGGTAGGTGACGTACTCGAGCACGAGAGGGCCGTTGTCGTTGTTGGTCCACTGCTTACCGTACGCGACGGCGGCCTTGACGGCGAGGACGTCCATGCCGTTGACCTTGAGACCGGGGATGTACTGGCCACGCTTGTAGTAGTCGGTCAAGGCCGACGAGCGGGCGGCAGAGGTACCCATACCATACTTGTTGTCTGCACGATCACACATGTCAGTGAGAGTATCTGAGACCATGAAACCTGGGCTACTTACTCTCGCAGCCGAAAAGGGCAGGGAGGTTCCAGAGCTTGGCCATGTTGAAAGACTCAAAGACCTGACCCTGGTTGCTGGCACCATCACCTATAACAATGTATTAGCCTTCCGAACTCCCAACCTTGTTCCCACCAAGAAAAGGCTTACCGTAGAGGATGATGGAAGCGTTCTTGCGGCCAGTGTACTTGTGGGCGAAAGCAAGACCAGCACCGACGGCGACCTGAGCACCGACGATACCGTTACCGCCGTAGAAGCCCTTGGTGAACATGTGCATGGAACCACCCTTGCCGTAGGCAATACCGCCACGGCGACCGAGAAGCTCGCCAATGATGGAGCGAACGGTACCGCCGCGCATGTAGGCGAAGCCGTGGCAACGGTACGAGGTGATGACGTCGTCAGCTCTCTCAATCGCATGCTCGATACCGACGGCGACAGCCTCCTGACCAACGGACAAATGGCAGAAACCACGAATCTTCTTCTCCTTGTACAGTCTGTCGGCGGCCATCTCCATTTGTCTATATGCAGAGAGAGCAATGTGTTAGCTATATGCTGTGCTGTGAAGCCATGTTGATCCTCCAGGCCGAGATCGGCAGAGATAGGAGGGGGGGAAGCTCAGAGCCCCGGTGGTGACGAGGTAGGATTGTAGTCTTTGCATACCTGACGACGACCATGTCGTAGTACATCTGCTTCAGCTCCTTCTTGGTGACATTGAGGGTGTAGGGAGGGGGGTCGAGCTCGTAGGTCTCGAAGCTCTCATCGCTGAGGGTGACCTGGAAGGGCTCGGTCTCCGACTAGATTGAAGCAAAATTGCATGGTAAGCTTATCGATGTTCCCAGGAGTAGTCGTAGTAGCGACAAGTAACAGTCTTTGGATTGCGCGCAAAAATCTGCACAACCCAACCCCCAACGACAACAACGACGGCGACGACATGATATGTTTCGAAACCACCAAAACAAACGGTGTTCATCTGGTGTTTTCTATTGACTTGACGTCAAAGAGAATGAAGGCGGGTCCGGCGGGTCCGGCAGCAAGCGGTAAGGTAGACAGACTCGCATGGGACATGACTTGCTTGACTCGCGAGCGTTGCTTGGGGGACTCGGGGAGGGGACATGACTAGGGAGTCTCTCCTTCCCTCCAGTCTTTTGTTTCTCCAACACACACAATACCACCATCGAAACCCACTTCGAACGACATCCCGACATCAACAGTAAACAAACGTACCTCTGGGAGGGGCTTCTCGAGCTGGGCCGAAGCAGCATTGGTGGTGACGGACCTCCTAGCGGCGATCGAGGGAATAACGACACGGGGAGCAGCAACGCGGGCGCGGACGGGCGCCGCTACCCTCGTCGATAACCGGGCTGCGCGAGAAAACATTCTGGATTATCTGTCTCTCTCTTCTCGCTGGGAAATACGATGGCAGCTGAGAGATTGAAAGAGTTTGGGGGGTGAATGACGACGGGAGTGGAAGCGGAGAGAGGACGAGAATGAAGGACGAGTCGACGAGCAAAAGCAAACTGGCAAACTGAAAATCCTTGGGACGGGAGTGTGGAAGGGTCGCGAATTGATGGGCTCCGATGGGGTAGGCGAGCCAGGGCGCCCGGTACGGCAGGACTGGTGCGGGCAGCCAGGGCAGGTGTGCAGCACCTAGCAGGCGCAGCACGTCAGGGAACGAACTCTTCAATTGGAGATACGCCGGGCGGCGCTCACAGACAGGGCACCAGCACGGATAGGGTATCGTCGGATATGTGTGTTACGCTGTGGCCCGGGGGATTTTTTTTCTGGCATGGAGATCCCCCAGCTGTACTGTCACTGCTTACTTTACAGAAGCTCTCTGTCCACTGCTACCAGAAAAGCTTGACAAGGCGGGCAGGTACTAACGCGATAGAAAACTCCCACAAACGGTACCTGTACCGGTATGCCGGCCGTTCTCCGGAGCTCGTTTTGACGCTGTCACCTCAGGGCTGTCAGAAAAAATTATTATGGATCTCCCCGTCGCGGTCGATGAGCTTTGGAGGAGAATGGAGGGGAAGGGGCAAGGAACGTCAAAAAAAAGTCCACAGTCAGAGGGGCGAGGCGAACGAGTGTTGAGCAGAGGCAGAAGCTTAGGTAGCACGCGCTAACTGAGTTTGGCATTGCATGGATCAGGTGGGGGAAGGAAAGTTTGTTGGAGATCTCCATTCGAGCTTACCTCCATGACAAATTATATAGGACCTCGTTTGCCGCCCACGAGTACAACAGCCAAGGGTCTCAATGATTTCGTCACGGACGAGGTGAACTGAATGAAAAGACTCTTGTTTATTTCGTCCTTCTCCTTGTTCGCTTCCAACGACACCACCACCGTCACCACTATGACCAGTTACCACAACGGGCGGCATTCAGTATGCCGCCATCCCATCGACTCCATCACGAACCCCATCAAAAATGGAGTTTGACATTGCGGAATGCCCCACCCAACAGCCGCCGCTTTCCACTTGCCTCACGAACTCTACCTAACCTCGATCGGGAATAATTGCTTATCAGTTTTCTTACCACTCCAGTTTAGACGATGGATGTGGCATGCAGGTAACCATAATCAATATCTGACCGGGCATGGCTTCGAAGGATTCAACGTACATACCACAATACAAATAGATCCGTATCGTGGACGTTCGTAGTGGACTCCAACTGCGAATGGCCTTCTTGTCGTCACTTTTAGTCCTCAGGCTCCGTAGGAATATGTGACCACACGCCAAGGGTTCAAAGGAGGACACTTTTAATTCAATTCAGCGATATCTTCATGATGAACATTATCAACAAAAAACAGTATCACAACCGTCCTGATGACAGACAACATAACCACGAAAGCATAAAGCCCAGCATAAAACAAACCATCGAGTATATCTGTCATTACCCTATCGCTACAAGTCTCCCGTCCTCTTCCCCCGGGTATTTATAGACAAGTGGGTTTAATATCCTATCTTGGGATAAAACATACGATATGCATACGTTGAGGGAGTGAACAAATGCAAAACAGGTATAAGACATATAAGGCATTGTTGACCAATGGCATGTGTATCGATGTCTTTCATAGTCCCGGTTGCGGTAGTGTAGTACAGTGTCTCGCAATATAGTAGTGTAGAGTTCCTGAACAAAGTGTATTTGTACCGTTACCACATCCAATGCCGAGTTGCTCATCCGCTTCTTGATGGGCTTTCTCCTCTGTCCCGTCTGTCTGTCCTTCTGTCTGTCCAGCTGCGTGCGTTTCTGATATAGATATAAAGAACAAGAGAGAAGTCGCAAAAAATAAAAGAAAAAACCATGAATGCTGGTCCGTTGTCTGCCTGTCCGAATGCGTGTAGGTGTGCTTTGAAAACCTTCATGTGTGTGTGGGTGTGGGTGTGTGTGTGTGTGTGTCAACGCCATAGCAATGCTCCCTGCAAAGTTTCCGCGCTTAGTGATAATGGGTATTGCCGTCACGTCTGCAACTTCAGCCAGCTGTACTGGCGCCGCGCGCTATTTGAAATTGCTAGGTGCGCTCTCCGCTGGTCTTTGATTCATCCGACTTTCGCCAACCAATGCGCTGAATTGTATCGTGGGGTATATTAAAGGAAGGCGATGTGTTGTTATGTGAGTGAAAATTTCCTGGTGGTCGAGTATTGCCTTAAAAGTCCGATTTGGCTTCTTCCCATCGAGAAAGTCGTTGGGCAACACGTTACGGATGTCTTGTTAAGAGAGGGCCCTTGTAATATCCGTCAACCATAATTGCCGATAGTTTCCTGTGGCCTGAGGTTGGTGGAGCCCCCTCTGTAAGTCTAGGCTCCCCTCGATGCTTGAAAGAATGATGCATTTGGTCGAAGAGGAGCTGTGGCAGGGCCGGCATCGGGCATATCCACGTCCTGCATTCCATTTCCTATCAGGCTATCGTCCATCGCACTTGACGGCCTTTCGGGAACGGGGCCCTCAATGGTCGGTCGTGGCGTAAGCATAAATGGTTGTCGCTCGTGTCGGTCGAGGAGAACATCTTCGGGTGGAGAGAAGGACCAAACCTAATAGACATCATCATCGGTTAGCAGCCAAACAACAGATCGCACCGGGATACCGGAAATTCTCACCTCCATAACCGTCCTGCTGTTCCTCAGTGCCATCGCAACGCACTTCTCGGCCTCAAAGGCAACGCGCCAAACAGCCTCTCCCTGAGAGATAAGCTCGCGGACAAGCTGGCCAGTCTTGAGATCCCAGACCTTAACCCGTCCATCACTGCCACCACTGACAATCCGCGTGTCGTCAAACTGCAAGCTTGTAACACTGTTATCGTGAGCCGCAAGGCGATGGATAGGGCAGAACCTTTCCAGCGACCAGACTCTGACTGAGCCGTCACTACCACCGGTGACGAGGGTGCCACCGCGCATTTGCAGTTGTCCGACCAAAGACGTATGACCTTGTAGAACCGCTTGGCACTCACTAGACTCGATGTCAGCACAAGAGCATGTGGATAGATAGCAAAAGATTGCCAGTATGTATGCGGTTTGTAAACTTACCCAGTAGCGGCGTTCCAGATCCTCACGCTGGTATCCAAACTTCCGGTTGCCACACGGTAGCCATCAAAGGCGATTGCGTAAATTTGGCTGTAGTGACCTTGAAGTGTATGTAGGCAGCGGCCCTCCGAGATACTCCAAACCTTGGCGGTTGTGTCGTAACTCCCCGAGACAACAATGTCGCCATGGATTTCCAAACACCTTACACTAGCCTGGTGACCGACAAGCACGTTTCGGCACACTCCGTTCTTGATATCCCAGACTCGGAGGGTCGTATCCCTAGATCCGGAAATAGCAGTGTTTGCATCCGACATCTTGAGGCATCTGACGGTGGAGGTATGTCCACGGAGTGTATGCATACAGACACTGGGCACATGTGTCAGCAGGGGGTCCTGATACTGGTTGGGAAAAAGAACAAAGAAGAAGAAAAAATGGTGTAACATACCCCGTCGTCAGATCCCACACACGAACATCTCTATCACAGCCACCACTGACCAAAACGTCGTCCCAAGGAACCATAGCCCAGACGCCCATCATGTGGCCCCTGAGTGTTCGTAGTTCGTTTCCTTCCGTGTCGAACACATGTATCTTGGTGTTGTCGAGAGCGACAATGATGTACTTCTTGGTAAGGTGGAGGCTAGTGACTACACCGCCTTCCTGAGTGATGTTTTTCGTAATGTTGCGTCCCCCTGTCCGCCAGGCGGCGTCCACAAGGTATCGTTGTTTGAAGTGCGACTTGTATGACCTGGGCCTCCTCAGGCTCGATGCGTCGTCAAAAGTGACTGAGGCCGCGGGAGCGCTATAGGGCTGGTAAAAGCTGCTCGTAGGGTCTGGCCGTAGAAAGTTGGAATACTGCATCGAAGTCTGCACCTCAGATAGCCTACGCTGATAGTCGTGCTTCAGACAGAGGTTCTTCCATGTCATATCATCGCTCACCAGGTCCCGCCACCTGCGAGACACTTGAGAAGCTCTTGCCAAGTCTTTGGGGTCGTCGATAAACGACAGAACCTATATAGGGGGTTAACAACCAGGTCATACACCCGAGATATTAACAACAGACGCAGCACTTACTCGTAAACACAACTCATCGGGCAGGCTCATCATGGGGTCCTTCTTCAAGCGCGGGCTGACAAGCTGGAGAATAAAGCTGAGCTGTTGGCTAGTGCACATGTTCACAATGTCTTCGAGTATTCGCTTTTTCTCCGGGGTGGTTGCCTTGAGGAAATTCTCCCGCATTATGGACAAAACTATGCTTTCATCCTCTTCCGCGTTACTCCAGTCCGGCTGAGTTTGTGATGGACCGGGAGATGCTGCTGGGGTCGGCGGTGGTGGCGGTGAACCTGCTGAGAGTTGTTGATTGAAGTCGGCAGAAGGGTTCATGCCTAATGGTGTTAATGGTGGCTGTGGGCGATGTTGTTGCGCCAGTTTGGCGCTGTGTGTGTTGAGCGACAACTCTTCCCCGAGGACACTGCCTCTCCTTTCAGAGATACTCTGATGCTTTCCGTACGGCGACATGATGGCGATGATTGGGTGTCCCAAGCTATGTGTCGAAGTGACCGATGATTCCTTGCGCTGTCGAGGCGCAAGTCGTGATGCCCAGCCAACAAATGCACTGGCGCTTACAAGCGGTACCGTGTGGTAGCCAGGATTTTCGAGAGTCGAACTCCCCGACTATTTGGCTGTTGATGGTCCAGATTCGGCGGCAGTTGCGAAGGTTGATGAGGTCGATGGTTTACCGAGGGTAACGAAAGATGGATACACTAGGCGGCGATGTGGTTTGTGTGAATCACGAATCGGTTTGCCGCAGCCCCCCTTTTTTTGACTCGTCGACACACGGAACAGGCAGTGCGTCGGTGTGCCTAACGGGTGTCCGTAAGACCAAGGCAAACAGAAATCGAGATCAGATACCGATCGTGATATGGAGTCGCGTGGGTTGCGCTCGCGGGAGGTCGGACGAAAGAAAAGCGGGTGTTTGATAGTGGAGAGTGGGCTGGCCGCTAAGGTGTCTGTGACCGGGACGACGACGACAGGAGACGGTCGGATGAGATGATGGCTTGGGTCGCTTTAGTTGGGTAGATTGGCGGGAGAAAGGGGGGGGGGTCGCCTGGACCACTTCTAGGTATCTCGAGGGAACCGGGTTGTCGTTGACCGTTTGACAGAGGAATGAACTGGGAGTGATGTGGTGTACAAGTAACTTTGGTGGCTTCACAAGGGAGAAGCAATGATGGATTTGGTCGAAAGTAAGTCAAGGAGGACGATGTGTGTTCAAGGGGCCGCGCCTTGGGATTACTTCAGGTTGGTGCGGCCTGCATAAGGGGAAGCAGCGTGGATGGTGGATGTCCGGTGCAGTGCAAGGTGGATGGCGGAACAGCGCAGGTCCAGCCAGTGGCCTGCCCTGGCCGCGGCGGGTCGGGCGCTGGCTCCTAAGTGGAGCGCCTACGGTACATTGAGTGAGTGCTTCCTTGCTTGGAAAGTGCTTGGTTTCCCCATCGGCTTTAGTTTTCAGGGCCCGTCGCGCCATGTTCCTGCACCGTGCAAAGTCGGCCGTGTTTGAGAAAAGCAGGGGAGGCACTTCTCTCCGATTGTTCCATCATCGAGAAGGCCTTTCCCTTGGATAGATGCAAGTAGCTGTATGTAATATGTCTTGTGATAACCGGTCGCAGTGACCGAGTAGTCCTCGACTCGAAGACAGCAACAACAATGACTGGCAAATAAGAGACTGGCGGGAACCATCATTGTCAGGTGAAAACTGAAGCCTGAAAGAGCCGCGACGGCGGAGCCGGACGGTGCGTGCGGCAACCTCTTGGTCAGACGGTAGCGGTACATAAGTAACGGTACCCTTCCTCCCTTTCCTCGTACATTAGGTTAGTACACACCTCACCAGGAACACCCGTACAACTCATCTCCGGAAAGAAGGGTCCCAAGTTCGAGTCCAGACGTCGAAGAACTTGCAATAATCTGAATACGACAAGAGTCCGTATCATACATAGAGGTAGTGTAGTCCTCTCTCCCCACATGTCCACACTTTCAGATGGCCGATGGAGATGCATAGCCAAGAAAGAGCCACTTTCAGGTGACCAAAGCTAATGCTGGAGAACACCGCCCGTTGGAGCTGTCTACCATTACACGTGTAGACTTTTAAAAAGGTGATCATCTCTCAAACCAGCGGTAACATATGCGAACTTCTCCGCCAGCAGCTGCCGGCAATCCCGAGAAAATTACGGAGACAGACGGAGACGGCGGATGTTATCCAGTGGCACCACCACGGACCTGCATCTCTCTCCTCGACTCGGGATTCTAGTCTAGTGCGTAAAGGCAATCAATCGATCATGCATTCCACTTCCCCATTCCCCATCCATTCTCCATATACACTACACTACTCTACCCTACCGAAACTGTCTATCTATCCACCGTCTAGTCCAGTTGGCGACATCCTGCTACGCCCTCCTGTTCGCCTACACTACACCTATGGCGACATCCATCCATCCAAGCTCCCCAAGATTTACATAACCTAGATCCGCGGAGAATAAGGCGATTCCCATATCGACCCATATGATCAAAAAAAAAATGATCCCATGATGTTTCGCCCATCAAACCCCATCAAGACCCCCCATCTCCCCCATAACCGTACATATGTACATACATAACTCCCAATATGTAGTGTATATGCAGCCTCGCAGTATGTGTTGTCCTGCGTGCGGGTTTTCGAGGCCTTCTCAGGGGGGTCTAGAAGACTTTACTTTCATACAGTCGCCAGTCGCCAGTCGGCATTGGTGGGGTGTGTAGGTAGGTACTTTGGTACTTTGTCTGGTGTACACTATGTAGAGGTATCGACATAGTATCTAACCCCTTATTAATCACTGTGGGATGGAATCTCCTCTCTCATACAGATTCTCCAGATTGGTAGTTTGCAGCTGGGATCTGTCACCAGCAGTTAACCACTCTATTTAACTGTAGACCGTTCTACCGACAGATCGTATGTACATAGACAGACAGAAGGCACAAAACCCAAACATATATATGTAAAGTAAGTACATAAGGTAGGTACCGCCAAACCGGCCGTACGAGGTGTATCAGATTTCGAAACTCCTCCTCCGCAGATGCCGCTAGTAATGGAAACCTGCGGGGCGGGGCGGGGGAGCTATGTAACTACTTGATTGATAGCCCGGGCGGCGGTTCGGGCGGTTCGCCGGTTCGCCGGTTCGTCAAAAACTGAACCACACCCGATTTCCCCGAACCCGAGAAAAACAAAGAAAGAAAGTGACACCCGGCGGCCGAAGACCTCCGATGGGATGGGTTGGCGGTTACATATGTCATGGACTGTACCTACCTACTAACGTAAATACACTACGGTACACTAGGGAGAATTGTACTGCGAGATCTCCAAAAGCAGCTGAGCCGGACCTTGAACCTTAGGTGGCAAGGTATACGCAGTATGTCTAGTACACTAAACAGAAACTGAAGCGTCTTGGCCAACTCAGGCACCAACCACCACCCGCCAACCTTCTTCACACTTACTTATGAGACATTGAGTATTGGACGAAACACATCCAACATAGGTATTTACTTATCTCTCCGTGTCTCTCTTTCTATCTATCTATCTATCTATCTATCTATACCATCGCCAAGCTGTCAACGCGACAGGATTGGACCGCCCTATGGTACCGCCTTACCGCCCTGGGTGCGCCGCTAGCTAGCTAGCTAGCTAGCTAGCGGGATGATGCACAAATACAAAAACGACAAGATGCCAAGCCAAAGTTGTCCGTAATCAGCAGCAGCTTTCTTCACCGCTCTACCTATCTGTTCTATGTATGTCTATATACACTACACTACATAGATGGCTGTGAGGTGTGTGCTTCAATGTCTCACTGTCCATGACTCGCACATGTGAAACCGTTTGCGCGGTTACTCGGCTGTCAGATGGAGCTTCGGACCGGGCTGCCCTTGCGTTATATGAACACAGATGATATCACCGGCGGAGTGAGATATCTATGTATGCACATGTGGTGTAAGACATTATCCAAGGCTTCGTTTTATATTCTAGCACTCCGGAAATCACAAGATCGAAACTTTGTCAGTATCAACGGCCAGTCACCAATTTAATGTGATATAATACTATCGACGGTATACCGTAGCAGGAGCATATTATAGCAAAAGTGAAGTGCCCTGTACACATGAAGCTAACCTAACCTGCAAAGCAAAGTACCCGCTTCTGAACGGTTAACCTGAACCTAACCAGAGAAAACCAAAAGGCCCCCTTTCTAGCTACATAAAAAAGTAGCAAACAAACGGATAGGGGTTTTGGTTGACGGTAGAGAAACAAAGAACAGCAGAGACATGAGAGGGGGGGGGGAAAAGCGTAATAATCCATCCAGTCCAGTCTACTTTTACACTCCAACCGATTCTTTCTCAAAGTTTTCCATCCACAGGCTCATGCTAACATGGTACATAATCGCTTTGTCTCCGCCTTCTCTTTTTTCCATGCTTCATAACAAGTATCATCTCTCTCACACAAAACATTCTTCTCTCTCTCTCATTCTCTCTCACAAACGCCCCGTACGAAAGGCAGTACACACTCCCCATAAGCGAGTCCTCTTTTAGTCAAGTCCTCAGTTAGCCCTAGCCCTTACTTCAACCAGATGTAAGGCAACCTCTCATCCTCCGCTGCCGCCTTGTTGCGCTTCTGGCTCGTACTATTGCTAGTAGGCGTCTTCTGGCTACTACTCTTTCCACTATTGTTGCTCTTGCTCTTCTGGCTGCTGTGGCTCTTCTGGCTGTTATTGGTGCTACCAGTACCGCTACCGCTCGTACCCTGGCTTTCCGAGCCATTTCCAGCAACAACAGCAACGTTGGCAGAGACCGCGCTAGGGGCTGAAGCTGAAACAACAGTGGGAGCAGGAGTAGGAACACCTCGAGCAGCAGCAACAGCAGCTGGACCAGGAGCAGCAACTGAACCGGCAACGACACCGGTGGAGGAAGCGGCAGCGTCGACGGGGACAGCGGCAACAGCAGCTTGAGTCTGAGTCGTGGCCCGCGACTGAGCAGAAGTCGACGACGAACTCTTGGCGGCCTCGGCCTCTCTCTTCTCAAGCTCCTTCCTTTCATACTTCCTCTGCTCTCTGCCCTGAGCATCAATCAAGATGCCCTGCACGAGCTCAATGTCGGTAACTGTATCGTCAAAGACGTCGGCGAGCGTGGAGAGGACACGCATACGATTCCACTCGTGGCGGTACTGCCAGATGGCATCCATCAGCTCTCTATGGATCTGCTCCATCTGCTCAATGTTGCAGCCGGCCGTGCGGTCCACGAGCGTGGACCAGAACTCGCAGACCTTACCGTCGTTAAGGATAGGCTGCTGCTGAGATGAGACCGAAGTGTCGCGACGGCCGAAGGGCAGAAGGGCATTGTTCCGGCCAAGGGCCGGGCTGTTGTTACTGTACGGAGAGCTATCCGTCTTCTTGCCGCCGGTGCTGCCAGGGCGGACGGGCCCTTGAAGAACCCTCTCCATACAGTCCGCAATCGCAAGGTCCCTAAGACGTCTGGCCTCTAACAGACTCCGCTGGCTATCAGGAGTGTCATTGCTGGGTTTGCTGTTTTGACTGTCATCATTACTGGGTTTGCTGTTTTGACTGTCATCATTACTGCTGCCCTGCTGCGGCTGGTCCTTAGAGGATGACGAACGGAGACCACCGGCGGAAGCTTCGTTAGTATCGTGGACCTCAGCCTCCTCAGGCACGGCCGGCAGCAGGATGCCCTGCGCAATGCCAGCCATCTGTGAATGAGGCCACGGGCCGCTACTAGAAGAATTGCTCTGGCTTTGGCTCTGACTGTTGGTTTCCACAGGGAACGCCGCAGCAGGAGGGTTAACAGTCGTCTCCTGGCTCTCAAGCAACTGGGATGTTCCCCGAGAGATGCTCTGCACGCCATTCGTCTGTTGCGTGTTCCACTCTCCACGGCCTGAGCTTGGGTCAGAAGTCCTGGTACTCGAAGCATCATTCTGGATAGCGGCCTGGGAGACTCCTGGAGGCACAGATGTAAGTGCTGATGTCTGCGAGAATGTGCCGATGGTTTCTCTATTTATCTCTGCGATGACTCTGTTCTGTTGAAGCTGTCGTTGCGCTTGCCGATATCTAAGCGGCGAGCTGATTTCAACTCCCTGAGAGAAGAGCAGAGTGCTTTCTTCTTCCACCGTCTGCCCGGTCTCGCCTTGGTTGGAAGGGTGCGATGTGCCATTGGTAAGCGGGTGCGATCCAGAAGAGTTCGGGTTTCCGGTCAACTTGGGGCTCGTGATGACCTGAAACCTGGCCGCTGTCGTGTGGGCGGGCTTGTTCATGGGAAAACCAATACCAACAGGGCCTTGAGACTCGCTATCGTCTTGGGCCTCGGCAAGGTCAGACTGGATCTTGTCGACCATCGGCTGGAAAACCGCCTTCTTGCGGTGACGCTCTTCGGCCTTCCTCGTTCTTTCGAGCTGCCTTTGGTAAATGTCCTCAAAATTGATGCCTTGTGCTTTGAAAGAAAGGTTGATATCGTAGACATCAATTTCAACATTTGTAACCATCTCGCTCGCCTTCGGGAGATAGTCCTTATCACCGATAGTCTTGACATCGAGGAATAAACGCTTAATATCTTCGTAAAAGTCCATCGGGCGGGCATAATAGCCATTGGCCAAGCGCTCCTCAATTGTAGTAGAGTCGAGGTTGTAGTAAAACTTGCCCGTCTTGGTTTCAAGGATGCCGTCAACACCCTTATCGTCCTTGGAAATGACAAAAGGCCGCTGCTCCTGTTCACCCACATCCGGACGGACAAAGTTGGGATCAGACTCCTGGAAGAGATAGCTGATCGTGTTGAGAGGAATGACAGGTTGTCTGAACTTGCGATACCTGCGCTGAATCTGATCCATAATCGGTTGCAGTCTCGCCTTCAGTAAGTTCAAGTGGTGGAAATCAATCTGGCGCTGAGCTTTGATCTCCTCCTTGGTAGGAACCCTGGGTGGCGGCGGCGGAGCAACCGGCAAGATTTCAAGCACCCGCTTCTTGCGGCTGGAGGGATCCGGAAATTCCTCGGGAGCCTTCCACAGGTTCTGGATGATAGGGAGAAAGAAGGCGACACGTTGTTCACGGTCCGGTCGCCAGATCGCGGCACGGTTCTTCTTAGAAAACCCGAACAGTTCGGTTAACATCTCGGGGGGGAGCAGATCAGGCATCGACTCCGCTGTGCCGAATACAAGAACAGGATCGGTCGGCGATATCTGTCGAAGCATCGTCGTGAATGTCGTCAGGGTTGCATAGCCAAGGGTCGTCCACCAAGCGTCCACATTGGGAATAAAGATTACACTGGGCTTGTGACGTCTGACCTCGGTAAAGAGGCTCACGATGACTTGTTCAGGGGGCTAGATTTCATCACATCAGTCAATATGTCACAAAGTGTGGACGGTTGAAAACTTACCCTCGAATCATTCAGTAGAACAGGCAGACCAAAATCCTGAACATGAACACCTTCCAAGTAATGCAAAACAGCCTTTGACAGGTAACCGTGTCCCATGCCCGCCCCTCCACAGAGGAGCAAGCGAGGGCGATAGACACGCGACCGCTGGAAGTCCTGACTCATCTGCTCCCTCTCAAACCCGCCATCGAAATCCTTATACGGCTCAAACATGGCCTCCTCCAGCGCGGTGGTCTTCTTTGATCGAGGCAGAATCTTATCCAACTGCGCGACGAGAGCCTCAAATTGCTTCTCCAGAAGTGGCTTGACCATTTTGGGGATGGTCATGGCGCTGGATGACGCCGAACGCTCAGACGAGGGCACCATCTTCTTGATAGAGTGCATGAAATCTGACGCCTGAATGTTGATCTTCTGAGGATTGACCACAAGCTTTTCCTTGGATGTATAGATCTGGGGATACGTTCTCTGAATGGCATTCAGAGCCGCCTCGGTGCAAAGGGCACGGAGATCGGCACCGCCATATCCCTTGGTGAATTCGGCCAACTGGTCTTTGAACTCGTTCGACAAACCCCAGTCCTTAGTGTGAATCTCGAGAATCGATCGCCTTCCTTCGATGTCGGGAAGGGGGAAGTAGAATTCTCGGTCGAAACGGCCGGGGCGACGCAAAGCAGGGTCGATGTTGTCAGGCCGGTTAGTGGCACCGATGACAATCACTTGTCCACGACCGTCCATGCCATCCATCAACGCCAGCAGGGTAGAGACAATGCTTGCATGGATCTGCTCCTGCTTGCTAGATCGCACAGGGGCAAGACCATCGATCTCATCGAAGAAGATGATACTGGGTTGCGTCCTCCGAGCTTCCTCGAAGAGCAACCGCAGCTGCTTCTCAGCCTCACCAACCCACTTGCTGAGAGCGTCAGCTCCTTTGCGCATGTAGAAGCTGATCTTGCGGCCTCCGGAGCCGACCGAGTTGGCCAAGGCTCTGGCGAGGAGAGTTTTACCGGTACCGGGCGGACCGTGGAAAAGAACACCTCGTGGTGGTGTAACATGAAATCTGGTGAAAAGTTCGGGATACAAAAGGGGAAGCTGAACCATCTCCTTGAGTTGGTCGATGTGGCCTTGCAAGCCTCCGACTTTGCTGAAGTCAACACTCGTATCGACGCCAAGCGGATCCGCATCCGCAAACGCCTTGAGATTCTTCACCTTTCCGACGTTAGGTGTGGCGCCTCCAATACCACCCAGGCCGTCCACATTATGGGTCTGAGCCGCAGGATTGAATAAGCCAACCGCAGGAGCGGCAGAAGTGGGTGTCATGCCAATAGGGTTCTGGCCAGGACCGGTTCGTTGCACCATCTCGTCGTCGCTGCTGTCGGAATCAACGCCGCCCGTAGCGCCGGTGCCCCAAGGGCCTCCAAGCAGAGCGCCAATTCCAGCGCCACCGAAAGGACCATAGGTGGTGTTCAAAGGACGGTCCCATCCTGCATTTCCTCCGTTCCTCTTGCGGCCTCTTGCTGGCGTTGCCACAGGCTCTTCATCTTCCTCGGCCTCGAGAGCGGCCAAGTCGATCGCCGGGATAGTGTAATCAACACGCTGGGTAGTGCGACGTCTCTTGCCTGCGGGCTGCTCGTACTGAATGGAAGGTGAGCGGCGACGGCGAGTGGCAGCTCTTCGTGGCCGCGAGCGTGAGCTCTCGCGAAGCTCCTCGAGTTCTTCGGCAAGCTCCTCCCTATCCAGCTCAACTTCCTCATCGCCAGAATCTTGGTTGCGGCGAGGCCTTTTGGCAGCGCGAGCACGGGTGGAACGTCCGCGAACGGGTGTAGCGGCAGACTCATCTGCACTGGAACCTTTACGTCCACTCTTTTTAACTGAAGCCTCCGAGGCGTAGCCTTCGTTATCGCCCGACTCCTCGCCTGGCTCAAAGTCACTACTAGGTTCAGCGAGCGACCTCTTCTTCAAGCGAGATCCACGCCTGAGGCGGCTCCTGAGTCCTTCGCCCTCTGGTTCAACTGCTGTGACAGTGGTCGTGGTCGAGGCAGCTGTGGTAGATGTGACGGCTCTAGCCCCACGAGTCCGCCTAGTAATCGGACGATCGTCTTCGTCGTCACCGTCTGCGTCTTCCGCTGCTGGTTGGCTCTCGGTCTGTGCAGGTTGTTCTTCGCTAACCTGTTGAGCAGCTCCTTCCTCGACCATCTCTTCATCTCCTCCCTCTTGGTGTTCGTCCGGATGGTCAGCGGGCGCATCGACCATGTTCGCCTGACCGGCCAGCTCGTCCACATCGTCAACATTGGGTATATCCGTCTCGACCTTGAATTCGTCGTCATCTTCCTCATGCGAGGCTTCGGGAATGGGTGGAGGTTGTTGTTTCTTAACACCCTTGGAACCACGGGTAGCTCTGGTGGCGTGGGTCATGGCTTCCGGGCTTTTACTTCTTGTTGATGCGCGGGTGACGCGGGTATGTCTTCCTGAGTTGGACAGCTCGAGCAATGGCTCGTCCGTCTCTTCCGTGCGGGCTCTCGTAGAGCGGCGGGTCGGGGGAACCATAGTTGCTGGTTCTTTGGCAGCAGCGGCACGTCTTGGTCGTTGTGAGCTTGGCTTGGCGCCTTTCTTGACACTCAGCACGACGATGCGAGACTTCTTTTTGCTGGGACTCTGTTCAGGAGACTCTATCGAAGGCACTCTATGTTCTTCGTCGGGCTCCTGGACGACGTCTTTGTCTTGGTCAGACGACTGGATCCCGTCTTCGTCTTCACTGCTTTCCCTGTACGATTGGTGTCGTGCGGCAGCCTGGCGCATCCGCCTGCCCGTAGCGTTGACAGGAGCGTCCGAGTCTTCTTCTTCTTCCTCGTCTTCCTCTTCACCGAAAGAGATGTCTTGTTCGCTGTCGCTGATATCTTCGTCGTCTTCGATGTCGGATCCTTTGTATCGGCTGTTCCGCCTGCGCGCGCCGCCAGCAGCGCCTCGGTTCTTTGGGCGGCGTGTATTTGCTTGCTTCCTTGCACTTCGCGGGGTTCGTTGCTTTTCGGCAATGGGGTCAAAGTTTTCGTCTTCGGGATCGGATTTGTTAGGGTCGAAATCCGTGAGAAAGTCCTTTTTACGCTTAGACATAGCAGATTGTTGGTGGGGGCAAAACGGCTAGATATAATGTGGTCCAATAAGTGCTGCAACGAATAGCTCTGAATAGGACTGGGGTGGGCGGTGGACAATAGTAGGGTGGATTCCGATGGGGTGCCTATTCCGTCCGATGGCGAGAATGGGGGCAAAAAGCTAGCGGTTGGTGAATTGTTGAGCTTGCGACTGGCTATTTCGATCCGATGTTTATTGATAACAGCTATTCAATATCTAGCAGCCTGCATGAACAAGTCGTGTTAGGTCCGTGTGTGCCGTGCAGAGCAAAACAGGATGCGTCAACAGGTCAAGGGGAACAATGGGAAGTGGGAGCAAAGGGACGGGATGGAAAGATGCAAGGACCAGAAAAGAAAAGAGCCACATACAGATTTATGTTCTGTCTGGTATGGACCTAGATGCCGTGGGGGTGTGAAATTGGGTCAACACTCGGCTCTCACCTTGCTGTCAGGTTGACGACTAGCAGGAGGTGGGATGTACCGCTGCATCGACGGAGCACTTTAGTTCAGGTCGAAGTTGCCTGGAGGTTTGGACAGAGCAAAACCGATCCAAGGGCGCAATTGAGGTAGAGCCAGACAGAGAGTCGAAGGGCATCTAGGAGAGGCACTGGGCAGGTAGTAGGATTTGGTAGAATGCGACGACTGATGCGACGATGCTTTTTTTTTTCTTTGGGTAATGCAATATGCATACACACACACACACGGCAGCAGACACGCACACACACACGAACACACGCCCGGCACTAGACTGGACTGCTCGCTGGGGAGTCGAAGTCGGAATGCGGTGCCGGTCTTGGTGCCGAGCTAGTATGTTACGTAGAGGTTGTAGTAGTAAAGGGAGGCAGCAGTGTGGTGCAAATCCTCTCGCGCGCGCGCATAACTTCCCGAGAGGAGAGGATTTGAATCAAACTCCAGTCGTTGAGGTTATAGGTGAAAGTCGCGAAGCTGGATAGCTTCACCTCGGCGGGAGATATCGAGTGCAGTCGGTCAGATGCCGTGAATTGTACCTAGGTAGGTTGTGCAGAAGGAAGGCAGGACGGGAGGGAGGCCAGAAGCAGGGGCAAAGACTAGGACTGGCGTGAAAGTGTCACTGGAGTTGAGGTGGTGAGTGAATGAGCGTGGTGACCTGCCTGGGGTGCGGCAGACGGGAGGCAAGAAGGTGGACAGTCAGCGGTCGGTCGGTCGCGTTCGTTCCCTTCATTACCAGGTAGTTCGCGGAACTGTGAACTGGAATGAAACTGGAACTGGAAGCAAGGCGCTGGTTGGCACCATCCTGGCCAATCAGCACGCCCCGAGACCACAAAATCTGGTCCATGCGCTGCAGGCACCAGCCCCGGCATTGCGAATCACCTCAGAAAAAATCGCAAAGTACCCCCTGCCCCGACAATTCGCCCGTCGACCCAACTTTGACGCGTCGTGAATTGAGCACTCGAACTGTCGCTGTCATCAACACAAAATTGCAGAAAATGGTTGCTCAGATTGAAAGCAGAGACATCAGAGAGTATTGGAAAAGGTGCATTGAGTGTGCAAATGCAAAAATGAAGCCGCAAGTTAGAGAGCAAAGTAATCTGCGGAAAATGGTCGTTGAGAGTGAGACGCGTCTGAATTGAAGATCCCAAAAGCTCTTTAAAAGAGGCAATGTCGTCATACCATTTAAGCTGGTCGGGGTGGGCGCCGGTGAGGAAAACTGCACTGGCTCTGGTCGCTCGGTGGGGATTTTCCCCACGTGGCTTTCAATTGCGGCTCAAGCGCTTTCACTTTGCACAACGCCAAGGGGTCCAACTTTTTAAGGGGACTGGAGCGAGGGGAAGCACAAGCAGCGGCCGGCACACGGACGACGGGGTGGTCAAGGCAATGGGCTAGGGGAAACGAGGACGGACAAAGTCTGGGACGCTTTGGGGAGGCACAAGGGGAAGGGACTCCATCGTGGGGTGATCGGCTTCGGCCCAGCCCTACCTACCACCGACGGCCTCTCACACCGCGGGGCGGCCAGCGGCCAGCGGCCAGCGAGAGGGAACAGAGCGGTAGGTAGAAGGTGACGCCAGGGCGGATGCCCATCCAGCCATATAACTACCTTTCTATCTTGTTTTCTTCTAGCCTGGCCGTCGGCTGCTATGATATCTGCGTAGGATTTGCCGCGGACATTCTTGTTACATATGTCCGGTTGACGTTCGTGGTTCTGATTTTGCACATCAACTGGTATTAGCTGGTTCAGGTTAATGATCATCTCTGCCCCATTACTCATCTCGAAGGGGCCCGTCATCAGTTCCCATTTTCATCATTGGGTCCGTGCGGATATCAGTAGTAAACAAACACAAAGGGGTTGGCCAAGCGTTGAGGCACTCGGAAATCAGAACCCAGGGGGGGCCAAGTTTCTGTGGGGTGACCCTTTTCCTAGATTTCATTGTCATCTCTTTGACCCCATTCAGAGCTTATAAAGACTGGGGGACAATAGGCTTCCCGCCATTCTTCTTATGGCCCATCAATTTCCATGACTATTCTCTAAACCGTCTATACAATGATATATGCTTTCTAGCATAGCTTTTACTGCCCGAACCACAAAATAACTGATGTATACCTCCGCAAGATGCTCAAATAGTGCGGTACAGGTCATGGCCTCCTCTCGATTAGGCGCTTGGAATTTTGATTGGCCAGCGCCTGGGTGTCGCTTGGGTGTGTCTCAACAACACACCATGGTGGTTACAGGCTGGAAGCGGCCAGACTTCCAACTGAGCTGGACAATCGCTTCTCTTGCCAAAAGCATGCCTTTTCTCAGCACTTCGTAGAGCACTTCCAAACGTAAGTGCCGAAATGTCCAATGTAGAACTGGGTGGATGATGTGCACTGCGCTAAATCCAACTAAACTTGATGATATGATCCGTGGCCGTGGGCCCGGCTCAGCAAAGGGTGATTTACCTCTTCCGTGCCGGCAGTCTGATCTTGGGAAACTGGAGAGGCAGCTGCAGGACGGCAAAGTTCTCCATCTTGTCAGCGACCTTCTGCTGCTTGACGCGAGCTCCAATCTCGATAAAGTATTGGTTGAGCTGCTTCTGCTCCAGCTTCAGATCTTCTCTCAAGTCAATCGTGTTGACCCTGAAGCCGTCGATGATGGCGGCAAATGCGCAGCAGTGTGTCATCAGAAGGTCAACGTGTGTCTTGCGCATGACTCCGCCGTCCGAGAACTTGCGGCGGATGTTTTCAATCACGATCTCGGGCGCTGGTGCCATAACCTCGCGCAGCTTATCCCTCTTACCGATGCTTCTTGTGCCACGCTCCCTTCCTTGCGAGGTGGCGTTCCAGAAAATGATGACGAACAAGAGGTACCGCAGTACCCTCAATCTGTGCACCGCGTCGTCGCTGCTTGCTACGTTGGAAACGCGCTTGGCGACGAAGCGCGAAGGTACCTGGATGTCCTCTAGGTTCTTGACGCTCTCCTGCCAATCCATCACTGGTATCGCGTTCAGGACCTCGGATCCGATGATTTGGGATGGTACGTAGACGTCTGCGATTTCCGTGGCAGCGAAGTTGCCGCGCGGTACCGGTCGGGCGTTGTCGACAGCGGCTTGAAGGTCTTCCTTGGTCGACATGTCCTTGGTGGCGGTCTTGATGGCGTCCATCATCACCAGCTCGCTCTGGCCAACCTTTTGGGATGTAATGGCGTTCTCGGTCACGTCGCGGATCGCCTTCTTCGCCTTCTTCGTACCGAATGCCTCGCCGAGCTCGTTCCTCATGGCCATCATTTGCTGTTGCACCGTCAGTCTGGTTTTATGCCCCTGACCACTACTTCCAGGCTTACCTGTTTCTGAGTCTTCTCTTCCATTGCCTCGTCAACAGCCTTCTGCGACCTAACTGTGCCACGGAGCACCGTCTTGCGCGCCTCCACAATCTCGACCTCGGCCGTTTTGGGGTTGAAGATGCCAATGTAGTGCTTTAGGTATGGGTCGGACGAGTCTCCTGTCCTGTCTTCGCGAGCTGTGTAGTCCATCGTCCGGTGGTTGGCAGAGTGCAGCAGCAACTCTTGTGCGGGCGCACCATTCTTCTTGCGCTTCGAGGTCTTGTCGGCTGGTGTGGCGTAGGCTTGAAATTGTATGGACGAAGAGAGAGCAAGTCCCGAGGTCGCGGCTGGGAGCGCATGTTAGAGTCTTCCTCCATTGGACTTGACGGCCATGGTTTCAGCCGATCAACATGTGCTTACCCACGACCGGAGGCGCATGCTGCGGCCTCTTCACAGCTCCGACATTGATGAACTTGGGCGACTTGGACGATTTCTCGGAGTCGACCTTCTTCTTCTTGATTTGGGGTGTTGTATCCTCAGCGCTCTTGCGCTTCTTGTCTGATGAGCTTCCCATGGTGGTGTTTGCGGGCTACAAAGGTGCTGGGGTAGTGTAGAGTCGTGAAGTCCCGCCAAATCAAATAGATCATGCAGCTGGAGAGTCGCTGTCTGAACTTCCAAGTGGATCCCGCAGCCAGAAAAAAATTCTGCCGCCTGCCGGGGTCCGGTATCAGTTACCGCCTTTGCAATCGACACACCACAGTCGATGACGACGATGCAATATGTTTGATGATTGTGTTGAAATACTACGAAGCGCGGAATCTTCATGCTATGAAATCAATTGCTATCTGTTTGCTGTTAAATTGCTTGGAGAGATGAAGAATAGCAAGCCGCAAGCGTGCTAGAACAATCAACCAGACATGGAGGGGTTCAGTCCAAGTCACAAGGCGAACCAAGGCTTGGGACGCGATTTCTATGCCCTCGTGCATGCAGGCCACTGCCTCCCCCGTCGTTAAAAATGTTCACTGATGTTGCAAAAATTGGTATTCCCTTGTGTGCAAATGCCATGTCACCTGTTCGAGGGCAGATGGCCATGTTGTCGACAGAAACAATTGATCCAAGACATGCAGTCCCGTTTGTCACAGATGCATAGAAGTGTATCATGAAGCGAAGCGGCCTTTATTGTTGCTGCGACGGATATCCCGAATTCGCGTCTCCAAACTAGACAGTTTGCTCCCACCGGCGTTGATCCGTAAACACCTTGTTGCTACTCAACCATGAAGTTGACAGGCAACCAGCCAATACCATATCCACCACCAAACAGTTCCGTTCTATGTGTGCCGCAGTTTGATGTGCAGCATGTCCCGAGGGGTGCATGTTCCGTAGGAACCCTGAGTTCGCCTGATCACCGCAAGGTTTCAGAGCGACCGATGTGGCGTCATTCCGCGCTGAGGGGAGGAGTCGACACCGAGCCCAAGTTGTCTGATGGCTTAGAGGATGATGTCAAGAGCTGATTGGGTCGAGTGAGGCGAGGCGTTTATTTGCTGGGATCGAGTCAGCTTATATGCTCCAGAGTGGCGATTGTAGCTGCATCAACTGTCGATGCGCCGATGGTGAAACTTACGATCTCGCTCTCATCTTTCTTCTCTTGCGCTTAAGGCGTCTCACGCGCTTCTTTCTCCACTTCGCTCTCATCTTGAACTGCTTGTATGTCAGTAGGTGGCCAAGCAAATGCTGGGGGGCGGGAGCGCGTACATCTTGGATTTAAAGATGAGTTTTGCTTGTTGGTGATGGGAAAGAGTTTCAACTTGCGAATGGAGAGGGGGAACTTTTATCTCATAGGGCTCCAGGGCAAGCAGCCCTGTGGGGTAAGTCAGGTGACGCAGGCCCAAATTGCCCAGGCCTGCCGCTCTTTGTTTGGATGCGGTCCGTGCGGGGTGCGACCTTTGCCCTAGGTGGCCCAAGCTCCCGCTGAGGGAGTTTCAGTTCGTTGGACTGCATCAGAAGCTCGGCTCGCGGGCTCGGAGATCGACTCCCGTCCCGTCCTCCAACGGGCGAGCCTGCCTCCTGCCTATCTGGCAAGCCCTCAACCATGGACACTGCACTTCCACTTCACTTGCAAGTTGCAACCGTCAGGTCAAAGGAAGGCACGACTTGTCTGCATGAAGAATTTTCACGATGGCTGGACATGGGAAGGAGGAGTCGATCCTCAAGACACCAACTCACTCTTCCAATCTCGTCCTGTGATCTTGAACTCTGAGTGTCATTCCCAACCTTACCTACCTCTACTTCTCAATACGCAAAGCCACTTTGGGCCATGAAAAGTCAACACTATCTACGGACGCAAGTGACGACATCAACGCATACATGAGTGAACGCTGACATTGCCGGCTTTATCATTATCATTATCATTATCCTTTGTTTTCCGTGTCTCGGTCTTGATAGCTGGTTTGAAATGTCGCAACCGCCTGTGGCAAGTGTTTCCTTCGTGGACACTAGCACTACTCCTCCTATAAGAGGTACGTTTCTGTCATTTTCCTGAAGCAATCGTGAATACTGTGATGTATCCCTTGCTGGTCTCCTCCAACCGGTGCTCCCTAACTTTCGTATCGCAAGTGTAGGCGGCTTTTACATCTGGCCAAACCAGACAGTCAGAATTGGTCGTGACACGGACCGAGACAATAATGACGTTGTCTTTGCCGATTCCACTGTCTCAAGAAACCACTTTGAGCTGTATTCCATCACTGTTGACGAAGAAGGTCGCCATACATCACTTGTGTTTGTGCGAGACCGGCAGTCTTCCAACGGAACTCTGCTCAACAAAAAGTGTGTTGGCAAGAAGCCAGACATCACTCCGGGAAGACTACTCCAGAATGGAGATGTCATCTCCATCTATCCTTACATCACTTTCAAGTTCGTTCAGCTCGAGGAGAGAACTTCGTTTCTGCGTCTCACTGCACGCCAGCGAGAGGAGCTCAAGGTATTATTGTTATCTTAGCGTGCGAAGACAATAAACATGCCATGATCTGACTTAGCAACATCCAGCTCCTTGAGAGCCGATACCTTGTGGAAGACCGCACATTAGGAAATGGTGCCCATGCTGTGGTCTACCTAGCCACAGATGTCTTAACAGGGCAGCAGGTGGCTTGCAAAGTGCACAACTTAGATAGACGGCCCCGATCACACCAGATACTCCGCCGGATCAAGCAGGAGGCAATGCTGTTGAGCTACCTCGATCACGTATGTCTTTGAAAGAGCACGGAAAGATGGTTCAAGCTGACAAAAGTTGTCAGCCGAATATTCTTTCCATCAAGGCTGCCTTTGAATCAGAGCATTCGGTGTAAGACCTTCATCACGAGCAGCTAGTAGGGTTGGCCGACTAATGTATCTCTAGGTATATCTTTACAGAGCTGGCTACTGGTGGCGATCTCTTCTCACTTCTATCGCGCGAGGGGGCACTCCCCGAGCTAGAAATACGCTGGATCATACGCCAGACCCTCAATGCTGTTGACTACATCCACAACAAGGGGCTCGCACATCGAGACATCAAGCCAGAAAATATTCTCTGTGCCATAGCGCCAAATGTCTCCTACAGGCTTGTTCTCTCCGATTTTGGGGACTCGGCTGTTACGAACCGTGGAAGATTAAAGTCCGAGGTTGGAACAACCTTCTATCGCGCCCCGTGAGTTTCGCACTTCCCCTCCTAGGTTGACATGTGTCACTGGATTGTTGAGAGCAATACTAACGCTTGATTCAGCGAATGCTATAACTCCGAGCGAGGTCATTCATTGTCTGTCGACATCTGGTCCATTGGGATGCTTTGCCTTCAGCTTTTCTCTGGATTCCAAGAACTTCCGAATCTTCGTCATCTCGACTTTACCAGCCAAGGCAGAATCGACCGATACCTCAACATCATCCTCAATGACCACGGCTGTGACGTTGCTGTTCAAGATGGCGATGAAGACTACGGTAATGACGATCAGCCCATTGACTCTCAAACCTCCCGCCTCCGTCCAGATGAAAACATCTCAAGCCATGCAAAGGACTTCGTTCGCGGATGTCTCACCTACAACAGCAAACACCGGCTCACGGCGCGCCAAGCTCTTACTCATCCCTGGATATGCGAGCCCGAGGAAGATGACAGTCTCTTCAGACGTCTTGAACGCGACAATGCAGCTTCGTGGGAGCCTAGGAAGATTCGGCTCGCTCCTTTTATCGAGAAGCTCGATGCGACCACTGATGCGCATAATGGGGATAGAGAACAAGAACTAGGTACGGTGGCAGAGCCTATGGAGGAGGAGGAGGAGGAAGAAGACGAAGACGCCAGTGCTAAGATTTCGCCACACTTTCAGAGGAACCCAACTCCTTTCCTTTCGTGTCACACCTTATCATCAGCCCATCAACAACGAGAAGAGAAAGACACAGATCACCCACTAAGCGCCAACGGCTGGTCTTCTCCTCCGCTGACTATTCAAACTCGGCGGACGAGTCAAAGACCGCAACACCAGCCAGGTTTGTGGATTGACTCTGACCCATCGTATCCCTCCGAGGAGGACGAAAGATGGGGAAACGGCGGTATCACAGCACATCACCCCCCTCTGCCCTCGTTCACGTTTACTCCACCATCACCAAACTTGCCAGAACTTTGTTCTTCGCCCTTAGTGCCACTTTCACAAGAATTAATTATCCATGGTAAAGTGAACAGCAACCAGTACAGCAACAAGCGTCCAACGGAAGATGCATCAATGACTGAACCGTCCGCAACCGCATCAACTTTAGCTCATCTGCGAGAAGCAGAGAAAAGACGGAATGAGTTCAAACTGACTGACTACAAACGACGGAGGACTTGTCCCGTCTGACCGCCGACCGCCGATAACATGTTCAGTATCCAGGCATTTGACTGACGACCCATGATACTTCTGTAACTGTGTGATGGCGCTTATTGACATATTAGGGACTAAGCTTCGTGTTAGCATATGTGTAATAGATATCCATGTGGCTTTCGTTAAGTTAGGCACTTGACGCAATGTGGATTGATGTGTTTTTCTCCAAGTCGTTTGTACGTTGTTGAAGGATGGATGATGACCCGGCGGTGCGGGGATGTGCGTTTCAGTTGAATTGAGGCTGAGTTCAAAAGACATCATGCGGCCTGGTTAGGCACATGTCAACCGTTCATCCATCCACATTTCTCACGCACAAGCATGCTATCCGAGAGGGGAAGAGGAACGATGAAAGGAATGGAGATTGAGATATGGCTCGGTGGCTTGCCAGTTCAGCGGTCGATGCGATCCCCGCCCGTGATGTGATATCGCAAAGCTAACGTGCGGAAATCAACGAGCCTTGCCTCAAACATAGGTAGAACCGATATCTGAGAAGCATGATGCAATGTTACAAACCCAATCTTGTCGTCCTAGGTGCCCGAAGAGAAGACATCCAAAGAAATGGAGGAACTTGCATTAAGTCAGCACGTGCTGCTAAGATCTAGCCGCTCCCCACACTCATGAGTCTACGAAAGCGGCCTCGTCAACTTGGCATCGGCATTTCTTGCGTCTTTTTCCTTTTCAGACGCGAGCGCTAACCTCGCCACAACCGCTTGGAGCAAAAACTGTCAAGTTGTTAGGAACACGAAAAAGTGATCACATTGTATACATACATGTACATGATAATGGATAGCGATATCTGCCATCGGATAATGGTTAATATTGTTGAGCCGGCATCACCAGATAAGGGATTGTTATTGAGATTCCCTCTCCAGTGCCCAACCCTCATGCCGTCGTTCGAATCCCGAATGAACTGAATCGTTGACGAGAACTGGACGGGGAAGCTCATCACCGGGCTGCTTCCCGTGCCGGTCCCCAGCGGTCCCCAGCGGTCCCATGAGGTGACGGGATCCGCTATGGAATGATTGACCCGCATATCCACTCACCCACAAAGTGACCCGCTCCGACAACGACAAAGTGGAGACATGCATACAAGGCCAGTCGGCATCGGGACAAGGGGGGACTGGGGCTCTCTTGTCACCCTCTCCACATTCTTCTGGGATCTTGCGAAGTCGAGATTGGGGCTCAACCTTGGCAACTTTGAGGGACTTCATGTTCGAACTGTGTATGTCTTCACAAGTGGAAGTTCCCATGATTTGAGCCATGACCCCTTCCCGAGCGCCGGCCGAAGCGAAACCTCGGCAGCCACTCAGACGATGAAGGATAATGACCGTACACTACTGTGCGGTAAGTTCTCTCGAGCATATCAAAGCAAGTGACGGATATAGGCGGCTCAGCTTGTGTCGCGACGACAGTAAACTTATTTCAGGTACTGTAGGTGGTTTCAAGCAATTGGAAGCTGGTCAAGTCTAGTCATGGACGGTCGTGAGTGCGGACTCATTAGAGTAATTTTATCGTCAATTCCGGCAAAGTTTCAAGAATATCAGTGTATCGTGTGCTCTCTTTACCTGCGTCCGTATGACCAGGTAGGGAGGGTGTCGCTTTGTTAGTTCATTGCCCGATATTTTGAGTCCAGTCTTTTAGTGTAGACTATTGGTTTGAGAAGTGTCGGCATGCCATGGTAGAGGGATGCAGAGTTACCAAATCAGAGAGGGTGAATCGAGTGCCAATCTGAGAGCTCTGGCGCAATTGTCCGATTTGTGCAACCTAAAGGCAGCCCGAAGTGGAAGCTTTGCAACCGCTGCATGTCTTTACTGGAACTGCCTTCATCTCATCATCCCTATCGCAAGGAAGAAGAAAGAGGCTCATCCTCGCACGCGGCATCCTCGCACCCCCGCCCTTGAGAGCTTTTTGGGGGGAATCGGCCGGCATGAAATCGGACGTCCTGCTTCAGCATAGTGGGGTCATGAGATTACAGTACCTCCCGGCCGTGTGTTGAACTTGGTTGAACCGCTGGGTTTCGTGCGTATACTCTCTCTTTGTCATAGTAGTACCTGTACTGTTTTTATTGTTTTCATTTTCCAGTCATCAAGGTTCTTGGTTTATTGAGCAGAGTGAAACGCTTTAGCTCAATGAGGGAGGGGGGGGAAATAGGGCGACATGGAAAAGCGTTGAGATGAATCAATCTTGTGATGCAGTAACCTTGAAACATTGAAACAGAGAGAAGGTGACATTGGGAGTCGAAAGGGCATCAACAAGTCCCCACATACTATTAGTCGTTAGGTCCCCCCCACTCACTCACATCATCATTGCCGTCGTCCCTCTTTGCTTTATCAAACCGCAAGTGTGGATGCCGCGATGGTGAATTGTGGATCTCAACTTCCTCCTGAAAGCGGAGACGTTGACGGTCACTTTGGACACTATCGACGAGTTCCCATTTTTGGCATTGCCGATGTCCACTGGGTGCCAGCTTTCTGCCCACTTTGTCCCTCAATTCCAGCCACACAGCACCGCATTAATTATAATTATAGCTACAGTGACAACTGTGGTTGACATGTACGGTCCTCTCAGTTTCCAAACTTGTGGCACTGCCCCTGGCAACTGTGACAGCGCTGCACTCGGTCGGTGCCAATCTGCCAATCCCATGGAACCGTGACCTTTTCCAAGTTTGTCGAGACGTGGCTCCTTGGTTGTAGGTAGGTAGGTAGGTAGGTGCAATGCCATGTAGGTTAGTAGGTATGTATATACACTAGAAGCTGCGACGTGCCAGCCCAGCCCAGCCAGCCAGCCAGCCATCTCTCTTGCATGTCGTTCCCATCTAAACGTTCAGGCGCCGCCGCATGGACGGACAGGCGGGATCGGGATCCTCACGGAAAAAGGAGCCTCACAAGTCACCACCCCTCATCCACTCTCTCGGTGCTGTGCCTCCTTCCGTCCCAGCTTTGGAATCGCACGAACCGGCGGACGGACAGATCGCACCCACAATGTTGCAACTGCTCACCACCTGTTCACCTGTTCTTCTTTCTCTAGCACGGCAGTACCCCCACGAGGAGTCGCAGAACGAAAGCGAGGAGCTTCCTTGGAGCGAACAGAGATACCGACAGGACATTCCAGACCGAAACCCGAGTCGGACCGTGCCAATATCAAGAGGCATACTGGCATAATCCGTCGGCCGTCCCCATCAAACCCAACTTTTGCAGCTTAAGTAGTTGCTGGAGACGAAAGTCCATCGGAGCTCGCCGCATCTTCCTTCCGTCTCTTTGCTTGCAATACCTATCATCGGGCTGGTCTACACACTCCGCACCTAAACATTGTTCACTGGCCTTCAGAGATTCTGGTCGAGTCCTGTAAAGCCGCGGGGTTTGAGGGTCGTATATCGCCGTCCTCGACAACTAGAAAAGGAATCTTATATGTCTCAGGCTGAGAGAGAGAGAGAGACAGACCTTGGCACTCTTGAATGAGACCCCTGATCATTTCCATGCCTTGGGCCTCGATTTCCCTAGCACATTACCGGCGGGAGCTGTGCTAAACGAGCCGAACGAACCACAGCTCTCAGCTGTCACGGTGCCCAGGCGTATTTCCATACTCCAACTGGGGCACTCCTCTCCCCCTCCCCGCCTCCACTCTTTGGCTCTGGTAGCACTCACACAGCTCTAGCAGTGGGCAGCTGCACGTCCATCGCATTAGACGGCTGCACCTTGCAACTGCCCGGGATCCCGCTCTGAAATCTGATTTCCCCGGGCTGGCCTCTTCATTTACACCCTTGCAACAACCTTACCTTCCATCTTCCTCCGTCCAGGTTGGTGGCTGTCACTGCCCTGCCTTGCGGCTTAAACCGTTAACGATCCCCCATCCCATCCGCCCCAATCTTCGATCCTCCACTACCTCGCTACCTGCCTTCTGTGCCTCTTCAACCATTCCTTCCATTGCAAGACCCAGAAGACCCCGGCACCCACCACGTTCACCCGCCAGAGCAGCCGCAGAAGAGACCGGATCCAAGCAACTGAACGGTGTGGGAATTTCCGGAAAGAAATAAAAATAAAAAAAGATACTCTCGGCGGCCTCACCTACGAGCCCTTCAAAGTTTGATCGTCGACTTGGACTGGACGACTCCTGGTTGGTAGCCAAGGTAACCACGGTATACCACTGATTACCTTGACCTTGCACACTACCTACCTACCTAGGAGGTACCTCGACCCTTGTGTCCCCATCGTGTCTACCATCCCATCGCTCTGGCTGCTGCTTCAAATCTCCCTCCTTTTCTGCCTTGTCCCGGATATCCACCAGCCGTTGCTGTTGGGGCTTTGAGCCGCATTCCGCGCCTTCAGCTTCCCCAGACGCCCAGCCCCCCTCCCGCTTCACTGTTCCATCTGGTTGTTGTCCCATCTGGCGCGGGCTTGTAATTCTACTACCCCCCGCTCGATCAAATCAGTCACGAGGCTGCTCCCACTTGCCTGATCTCCTCCCAGCGTCGCGTCCAGCGCCCTTTCCGATCTGCTTTGCGACTTCGACCTGGACCCTCTCCTCGCTAAACTCCTTACCACACGCACACGCACACACACACACACACACACACACACACCCTGGGCTGCTTCTTGCGGCTCTTACATGCCCGCCACCCTACGCTTTCGTTCGCCCAGCGCATGGTCACAGCAGCGCGCGAACTCGCATATTCCCTACTTCGACGACTACGAGTACTTTACCAGGACCGCTTGTTGGGAGCCCTCGGGAAGGGCTTTTTTTGACGGGGACCAAGGGACAACCCGGGCGAGTTCTACGGCCGGTGACCCGCGAGTGGATTATACAACAACAAGAGGAGACAAGACAACCTGTCTGTAGTGCATGACGGGAGGCCTGAGGTCTACGGATCACATCATCCACGTGTTTGCCCGATCTTCGATGGCGAATTGATAGACGTTCATTCCGCGAGCGAGAGCACCGACGACACGCGAAATTATGAGTACGACGGCCGCTTCCACTCTTGCCTACGATCCCACTGGAGATCGCTACGATCCAGATGAGGTACTACTTGCCCAGAATAGCCCGTTGATGAAGCCCTATCACCCCCAGCTTGGGCCACCAACGAGCTCGCTGGACGAGTTTTCTTACCCCAAAGTCAGTCCTCCTTCCAGTCCGAGTAACAAAAGGTCTGATCGTCGCTTCAAGTCCAAACCGAGTCAGGGTGATGCCGTCTTGCTTCATATGCTTGACGGAGGGAGACGCCCAGAGATTGCCATCCAAGCCGGCCTCGAAGCCTTACCATCAGAGCATTCCGACAGCGACAGAGACGACTCCCTTGAGCCCGACACTGCTTCTTCCATGGATGGTAACGAAATCATTCAAAGCCCTCACTTCAACGGGGAAGACCACGATGATATTGAACACCTCCACCTAAGCCTTCGACGTCGAAACATGTCAGCCGAGCCTTCCAGGGAGATCAACACCGGTGGTGGCTTTGACAGCCTACAGTCTCTTGCAGCCGGTGCCTTGGGCGTGGTTCAAAATCTCAGCGCTCCCAGTGTCAAGCAAGAAGAGGCAGATGCAGGTCCCACGCCGCCAATCACCGAGCATGATACAGCGACGGTTCAATCAACCATAGCGGCGAGGCGTGCGGAGGCGGATATGGATACAGACAGGTCAACCCAGCCTGCGATGCTGACTCCGTATAGTCCGCGAGGAATTACCTTTTCACCCCGAGAGCCCGGAAGCATACCCTCAATTGCGTCACCTACGAACCCCCTGACACCCAATAGTCTACCCGAAGGCTTACCGCCCATCCATCCGACCTCCCCAGTGTTTGAAGGAGCCTCACAGCAGACGCTTCCATCCATTAGGGATTCTCTGGGGGTGGCGGATCTCAATCAACTGTCCCGTCCCATAATTGAGCGAAGTCCACTTCAACCTTATCCCGGCTCTCCTCCAGGTTTTCCGACAAGTTTGTTGTCATACACAAACCATGCGTCGCCGCCACAATCGGCCTCTGACCCATACCGTCGGGAACCTGTTTCGCCGTACTTTTTCTCCCAAGGGAATGGCCTACAACGGCCGCACGATTATGCCAGCGGTTCAGAACCCTCCGCCTCAGATCATTCACGCAGTCACATGAATGCCTCCGCAACATCGCCCGGATCAATAGCCGACCGAATGAGCATCGATGGCCTAACCAGCCACACGGGTACTTATGTGTGCAAATTCCAGGGCTGCAACGCCGCGCCGTTTCAGACGCAGTACTTGCTAAACTCACACGCCAATGTTCACTCATCCGCGCGACCTCATTACTGTCCCGTACCAGGGTGTTCTCGAGGCGAAGGTGGAAGGGGATTCAAGCGCAAGAACGAGATGATTCGGCATGGATTGGTGCATGATTCACCAGGCTACGTCTGCCCGTTCTGTCCCGACCGAGAGCACAAATATCCTCGTCCTGATAACCTCCAAAGGTAGGCATGAGTAAACAAGTGACCCTTAAGTCTATGAGAACGGATTGCTAACACTGACACTGCAGACATGTGCGAGTACATCATACTGATAAGGACAAGGACGATCCCCTTTTGCGCGAAGTCCTTGCTCAGCGGCCTGACGGCCCTAGCCGTGGCCGGAGACGAAGAGGTGGGCCAAGCTGAACTCGGCCATCCCCCAACACCGCGTTGTCAACACGGACACATTATATTTCCTTGCCTTTGTAGATTTCTCTTCTCCTCGCTACCCCTTTTTCTCCTTTACTTGCACCACTTATTGCTTGTCTTTGGTGTTTGGCGCCTGGTGGGTGTACATAGGCAGGGAACTTGTCACAGCACGGGCTATAACTACGGCACAAAGATGATGCCTGTGTGTGTTTTGACCCTGGTGTGGTCGGTCATATATTGTTTTCTCTTCCTTCATTTCACACCGGGCACTTCTTGTTTCATCACAAGCATCGGAGGGCTCGATCTCTTTTCAGGCAAGCGAGGGAAAACGACCAAAGCTGCAGCTGTCGTTGCGGGACTTCAACCCCTTTTACCACATGTCACTTTCCCCCTCCTTGACAAAACATTCACTCACTTTTACCCCCTTTCATTGTTTGTAACCTTTTCTTCTTTGCGACTTTTTCTTCGCCGATACGTTTTTTTTTTTTTTTGTTTTTTTTTTCAGCGGGGTGTTTTCCAATCAGCCCCTTTGGTTTTTGTCGAATTTTGATGGCGTCATGGAGTTTGCTGCACATCATATACCACCAGTCTGCGAATTCTTATACCACCATGTTGTTATTGTTGTTTATATTCTGTTATTACTTTACTTCTTTACTTCTCTTCAATTGTCACGCGGCCACTTGGTTGGCCTCTTTATATGCTGGAGTGTGGGGATTTTTTTCCTAGAGGGAGACACAAGCAAACCAAAACACCTCCCAATTTTTGCCAAGAATAAATTTTAACCATTCTTATCGACTGCTCATCATTAGTCTAGAACCTCCTTAATTTGCCTTGGAGGGCTTTGATCTTCGGGGATTGTGCGCGAAGTGTGTAAGCTAGGTCGCACGTGTATTTGTGTTGGTCGCCAGACAGTTGATGAAACAGAGATAGATATATGCGGCTATGTTGAAGAAAAGGGAACTGCCCATGGGATAAAATAGTACGGGCATTGCCGAACCACCATATATGTAGGGAAATTGGGTGGGTGGGCGGGCATACTTACGGGTTTAGGTCCAAAAGAGATCGTATATCATCATTGCGCAAGCCCTCTTTTGACAACACAAGCTAGGTAAGTTATAGCGCCAGGAATTTCCCAAGTAACTAAGCAAGCAAGATCTCTAAAGCGTCAGAGAGAAATGCGAACGAACATGTGACAATCCGTTGGGTGCTTCATTGTCGTCGTTGGTGCCTTCCTCGTTATCCAATACGGGATTTACTACCTAAGATACCTACCGCCTTACGCCGCAATCCAGGACTAGCTAGACTACGAGAGAGAACCTTGTCATGATTCGATCAAGGCGGGCGAGCCGTATGGATCTAGACTCGAAACTAGGTAATTGAGTGGTGAGTGGTGAGTGGTGAGTGGGTAAAGTTCCCTTGTCCTGCTGCTGCAGCATGCAGATATTTCAGCCGCATTTTTTCATCGCATTCCATCGCAGTGTCTATTCTACACCGCCAAAAGCACAGAACGGATCTGGATGGGTTGGGACTGAACGAAGGTCTTGTTGGCACTACTGACTGCATAATAATAGGTACTTATGGTACAGAGGTATGTATGTATGTATACACGCCCGTGTCGTCGCCGTTGCTGATGCCCTCGCTGACGCCCGCGCGATGAAAAGTATTTAGGTATCACCAAACGGTAACTGCAGGTGTTTATTGGAGGATGTGGTGGTCGATGGTTAGCTGCAGGGTGGTTATTTTCTTTTTTTCTTATGTCTCTTATTCAAAAAGGAGGCTGTAAACCCAATTCCAAATTGGGACTTTGGTGGGTTGGGGAGCTTGTGTGAGTGCGTGAGTGAGTGAGTGTGAAATATGGAAGTGGTGGTGGTGGTTGTGGTAGTGGTATGATGGGAGGAGGACGGGAAAGGCAAGCTGGGTGGAAGCTAGAGAGAGGCAGGAAGGAAGGGGCGTGTAAGTGAAGTGAAGTGGGTGAATAAAAGATGGCAGTGCGATAAATGCCTGATAAAGACACAAAGGATATACACTGAATTAGTTCCTACCGGATTCCTTTCTTTAATCACGGTCGTAGTATCATGGTATTCCATCCAAATTCCAGACAGTCGTCGTTCGTTTGAGGTCGTTTGTAACGTTCGTTGTTCTTGTTGTCAGTTCAAGTAACTTGAAGGTACCTAGTAATGATGATGGGGGGTTAAGGTTTTCCATGTTTTGTCCATGGGGAGGGAAACACTGGTGCTTGGTCATATATAAGTTGAAGTCCAAATACCATTACCCAACAAATAACCACCAAGCAAAGGTGAATTGCCTGCTTAGCATAGTGGCTAATGCGTTGCACTTGTATAACCTTGTCCACATCACCTGCGGGTAACTCCCAAGGAAGTGGGTCATTGTCTCGACATGCAAAGATCACAGGTTCGATTCCTGTAGTAGGCATTTCTTTTTCATGGATTTTTTTCTTTTTGTCTCTCTCTTTACACATTGCTGTTCTCTTTTCTTTTATTTTGGGTGTTTGTGTTTCCTTCCAAAAGCTTTAAGAGGTTTTTGGTGTCTGTCATTTGGCAACAAAGATGTTTTCAGCTGTCGGTGTTGCTCTTCTCTTTTTTTTTCCCGTTGTCTGAAGAGAGATAAATAAATATCTACCAAAATCAATGTAGGAAGGATATCAATGTGGTTTAACGGGGAGGAAAGAGATGGTTCCAGGGACCTATTTGATCTCATGATAATCTGTTTCTCATGCATCAAGCATCCCTCTGTCACCCTCTTCACCAACAGACACGCACCACAACAAGTCAAGCATCTCCTGCTGTCGATATCAAAGACGGACGGCGTACAAGTAACGGGAATCCGCGCAAGCCTCAAGCCAAAGAGAAGAAATCTAATTACATTGTGGGAGGTCTGCACATACAAGGTGTACAAGAGCGACAGACGGACGAAAGGGAGGTACGAATGAATCTCTGACTCGGGGGGGCGCGCAAGCTCACTCATCCTTCGAAGAACAACGGCCAGACAGATGGAAAAGTAGTCACATCTTCCGACTGAGAACACACATCCACACAGGATCAGTCAAGAAAAAAAAAAAAAAAAAAAAAGACATGGTAAACATATCGAATCAGTTTCTCCGCCTACTAGATAACACATCAAGCAAATGCAAGCAAGTGAACTAGTCAATTGTTGGAAAAGACCCAGGAAAATGAGTGGATCGTCTAGGTTTTGTTGATATACAAGTTGTCCCATATGCACAAAGTCACTATATCAGTCGCTACCTCCCAACATTATTCAGCCAGTCAACCAAGGCATCAAGTCAAAACCATAAGCATAACATAACGTCTTTAATATAGTAGTATCCTATGTCAATGCCATGATACCTAAAATCCATTCAACCCCATCCATCCATCCTGTTACCGAAACAACCGAGTAAGCCGAAAACCTGAATGTCATACATACCACACGTCTTTCATCTTTCTCCTCTTTCGTCTTCGCTTCTGCTTTAAGTTTAATTCTCTTTTCTTGCCTTGCCATGCCATGCCGTACCATATGTATGTCTGTCCGTCCGTCCGCACGGGGAGTTTCGTATTGTAGGTTATGTATACAAGGACTACTACGTAGGTAGTGACCACCACCTGTAGTCTACTGCTTTGTTTACTCCCATCCACCCACCACTTCATCTCCTTCCTCCACTGATGCTGAACACCTGTTTATTCTTCTTCCGATGGGTAATCATCATCACCGCTATCATCGAAATGGCTACTACTACTGCTCTCCACACGGGACCGCAACGCACGCTGACGCTGGCGATGACGCTGATAAGCCCGCTAATCTTCATCTCCGGCTTCGCTGTCCGCCGCGCTGGTACCGTTCATCACCTGGCTGACGCTCATGCTGTTCACGGCTGATGTCATTGCGCTGGACGAGGAAGCGGCGTTGTTGTAAGACGTTGAGCTAGACACGAGCTTGATCCTGGTCGGTTGGGTCGGTGCTGGCGCTAGCACGGGAGGTGCCGACGATGGTTGCGGAGTCTCGGTGAAGTTGGTAATGGTGGATGGGGCGACTGAGCCGTCCTTTGTTGAGGATGCTCCTACGGAGAAGGTTGAGGAGGAGGGATCCTCGAGGGTGCGGAGTTCGGGGTGATCGTTCAGCTCCTTCTCGAATTGATCCTTGAAGTGAGCCTGAGAAATGGTTGTTAGTAAACAATTACCTAAGTGACCAAGGGCGGGAACAACATACCTCTATCCTGTTTGCATCTATGCAAATCATGGATGTCTCCTCGTTGAACGTCCTGCAGTTCCTCACCAACAACTCCAAGTCCTTCCGCATATCCGAAAGTGAGTGGTAGTCCTCCTTCTTCATCTTCTTTTCGATATCCTTCATGCAAATCGGGTTCGTAATCATGAGGTAGTAATCCGGCCATTCACGCTTAGGCGGCAGCTTGACGAAAGGACCAATGATCAGCCTGGTGGGTGGGCCTTCGTCCTCGTCCTTGTCACCATCTAGCTGCTCGGCAGGCTCATCATCCTCCACTTCAAGGTTCATCAACCCATCAAAGATCCGCCTCATGCTCTGCTGCAGCTTAGTGCGCATTTCTGCTGACATGCGACTGTCTCCGTTTGACACCGCCTTGGGCCGGCCACCAGGTCCGCGACGCTTCTTAGTGACAGGAGGTTCATCATCACCATCCTCCCTAGGGCGCTTTTCGAGATTCTTGCTGCCAGGCTTACGACCACGCTTCTTGGGTGTCGGCGGGGCGACCTCCACCTCCTCAGTACTAGCCCGACTTACACTTGGTGAGGCATCCACGGAACCGGAAGCATTGTTGAGGATTGCTATCTTCTTGAGCCTGTTTTGTTCACGGCGTTCCTTACGTGCCGCTTTGCGGGCTGCCGCAGCCTCTGGCGAATCATCGTCATCGTCAACTGCCATGAGCCACTGCTCTTCTGTAAGACCGTCGTCGTACTTGACCTTTGTGCGCTCACGAGCTCCACGACCGAGAGAGACCGCTTCTTCTTCCTCAATCGGATTGCCTTCTTGAAGGTAGATATCGGGCAGTTCCTTCTCAGCCATGAGGCGAGGGATACCCTTACATCCCGGCGCCGTACCATAGAGTGGATCGCGAGCTCTTTCATCATCAAGCTGCTGGAACGTGACCAACTCATCTTCGTTACGGGCCAAAATCATGTTGAGTTCCTCGTCATCCATCTCTTCCTGCTCACCAACCTCCGCCATGTCTGCCGTCTCAAGCAGAGTCCTGAGCATGGCATCACGATCGGTTTCGGACGACTTGTTATCGAAACGACCGGCCTGAATGACCTTGCCGTCCATGTCGAGCTTGAATCTGGCACGCTCCAAGATCTTTTCTTCCACCGAGGCCGAACTGATGAGACGCAGGATACGCACTTCGTTCTTCTGACCGATACGATGAGCACGATCCTGAGCCTGCAAATCCTGATGAGGGTTCCAATCCGAGTCGTAAATGATGACCGTATCGGCAGTCTGCAAGTTGAGACCCAAACCACCGGCACGGGTAGAGAGAAGGAACATGAAGTAAGGCGAGTCAGGGGCGTTGAAGAGCCTCAAGAGCTCGGAACGGTCCTCCGCCTTGGTTGTACCGTCAAGACGGAGGTACTGAATGCCACGGAACCTGAGGAAATCCTCCATAATGTCCATAATAGCGGTCATTTGGAAGAACATCAGGACACGATGGCCCGTTGCCTTATACTTGGGCAGCACACGGTCCAGAAGCTCAAACTTACCGGCTGTTCTCCACAGCAGGTCGTTGCTGGTGTTGGTCGGGTTCATTTGGTTCTCGACTTCGTCAAACACAAATGGATGGTTACAGAGCTTGCGGAGCTGCATGATCATGTTGCTCAAACCACGGGCACCAGTCTTGCCTCCCTTTCCGTCGCTGACAAGAATCTTTTGGTGGGTAACCATTTGCTTGTACAGACGTTGCTGCAGGGCCGAAAACTTGCACTTGATAACCTTTTCTGTCTTGTCTGGCAGATCCTTTTCGACATCCTTTTTGAGACGACGCAGCAAGAATGGCCGCAGCACCTTGTGCAGACGACGAATGACGAGAATCTGCTCTTCTTCTGTGAGTTCCATCTTGTCCTGCCCACCCGTGTTGGCGAAAGGAGTGTTGAACCATTCATCAAAAGTCTTGGCTGATTTGAAGATGTTCGGCAAGACGAAGTTGAGCATGGACCACAGTTCGGCAAGGTTGTTTTGCAAGGGAGTACCCGTGAGAATCAAGCGGAATCGGGTGCTGTAGAATTGCTGGATGGTGGCGCTCAGCTTCGAGTTAGCGTTCTTCATACGATGTCCTTCATCAATGATCATGTGGAACCACTTGATCTTGCTCAACAGCGGGCGATCCTTGATGATGTACTCGTATGTCGTGAGCAAGACCTGGAATTCCCCACGACGGATCTTCTCCTGTTGCAGCTTGCGGGTGTTGGGAGGACCTTTGTAGACGATCTTGGCAACGGATGGCGCCCACTTATCGAATTCAAGGTTCCAGTTGGTGAGCGTACTGAGCGGAACAATAACCAGGTACGGTCCATTCTGCTGCTTTTTCTCGATGAGATACGTGACCAAACTGATTGTCTGAATAGTCTTTCCGAGACCCATTTCGTCGGCCAAGATACCGTTGAGGTTGTTGTTGTAGAGCGACAACATCCACTGCAGACCCTTGAGCTGGTACTCCTTGAGAGTACCACCGACCAGAATACTGGCTTGTTCTGTAACCTCTTCCTTGATTCTGTGCGCAACGGCATAGTAGTCGATCTTCCGGCTACTTTCTTCGTCCTCGTCCACATCGCTCTCCTCTTCTGGGATGTTTTGCAAATCGTCGCCATAACGCTCGGCGGCCTCGCGCTGTTGTGCACGAACCGACGAGGCGAGCTGATGAAGGAAACCGTCGGTCTGGCGGAGAAGGTGAGTAATACGAGTATCCTTGGCCTGGTCGAGCAGCTTGAGATAAGCTTCTTCGTCGTTGGCCTTGAGGGCCTGCAGACGCTGCTTGGCCGTCCTTTCCACCCTCTTTTGCTCCTCCTTCTCGATGTTGAAGTGATGCGCATACATGAGACGACCCATTTTCTGCAGCTTGTTACGCTGAATCGAGGCGACGTTTTGTATCTCCACCTTGTGGTTTTGAACCGCTTGCAGAAACTCGACGTGCTTCTTGCGTTCCCTATTCTCGCGCGCGTCACGTTGCTGCTTCTCAAGCTTCTCGGTAACCCGGGCTTCCCTAACACTCTGCTTCTTCATGCGGCGGTACATTGTCCTATTTGTCGTCATCGCAAGGTTATCATAGTGTAGCATTTGTTTCCCAACCTTATCCCTCAGCGCTCGCTGTTTGGAGTACAAAGCCAGCTTCTTCATCTCGATAATGGCCTTGCGCTTGGCCGTGTCATCGGCGACGACTTCATCTTTACTTGTGTCCCAATGCGCCAGGTTACCCGGGAGGCTCTTGAGCTCGGCATAGCGGGCGCTCATGCGATTGAACACAATCTTCTCACGGTCTGCTCTCAACTGCTCGAAATCGACACCCGTGGGAAAAATGCCAGGGATGATAAGGCGATTCTTGCGGCGCCCATGCTCGAGGTAGTTGATGCTGTTCTTGACCAGTCCGGCTTCTAGTGGCAGCTTGACTGTCTTGAGCTCACGGGCCTTTGGTGTTGAATCAGCCTCCTCCTGACCGTTGGAGCTGCCGGTCTTGGGGGTGTCTTGGGTTGGTGTACTGGAGTTAGTCTGAGCAGCAGACGCGTTGGATGCCGCTTGCGCAACCTGGGCAGAGTTGCGCCGAGCCCTAAACTCGTAAAGTTGTTTTTGAAGGGCAGCTGGGACGCCCTGATTCCGACTTAGCGCTTGGAAAGCCTTTATTTGATCCTTGAGCAACTGAATCTGAGCCTTTGTGTAGGGGACACCTCCTTGTGGCTGGCCAGTTGGCATACCGACAGGCTTAGCAGCAGGCGTCTTTGGAACCTGAGCTCCAGAGACACCGTCTGTCTGCTGGGGTCCGGGGGCACGGCCAGGCTGGCCTCCGTTAACGGCACCACCTGCCATCTGATGTTGTTGTTGATGTTGTTGTTGTTGTTGTCGTTGCATCTGCTGTTGCTGCTGTTGTTGCTGCTGTCTGCGGGATACGGCCAGGATGATGTTGTGGAGCTTCATAAACTCGGGATCGTTTTGAGGGACGCCCTGCTTCTTCAATTGCTGGTAGCGCTGTTGGAAGTTAGCTTGAGACCATAACAGAATCGCAGTGGGATACCCTGATGCGACCAAGAGGAAAGCATACCGCATAAACTTCCTGAACCTGCTGGCCGCTCATGTTGGCAGCCATCACCATTTGCGGGTGCTGCGCAACGGCAGCAGGCATTTGGACACCCGCCATGGTGGGAGTAGAAAAGTAGAGGCGTTATCGAGGCTATCGAGACCGTCGGGAGAAGTGAATTCAATGGCTGCCGGCAGATGTCACTGTCGGCGCATATCCATAGACGATGATAGTCGCAGTGGGGTGCGTCGCGAAAACACCTTGGTGGACGTGACCAGGACGTGTCAGGCAAAAAAAAGAAAAAAAAAAGAGCAGCGAGTGACAAGCTGTGTCCTAGGGATGGACTGCAATTACTGGGGAATGGAGAGGCAAGAATGCAAAGCTGCGGCAATGTCTGTCTGAGTGGTATGCAAAAGTCCAGACGACGGATAGACGATGCGCGGTGGACAGTCGTCGGTTCGCGTCGTCGAAGTGTGTGCGACGAGCAAGGGTGGCTTCACCGAGCGTCGAGGGCGGTGGTTATCAACCTGTGCTGTGGTTCAGCCGTCGTTGTTGGACGAGATGGCTGAAGCGAGATGGTCCAGTTCCCGTTGCCGTGGTGCTAAAAGACTATCTGGATCCGATGATCTTCTTGCCGTATGGTGGTGGTGGTGGTGGTGGTGGTGGTGGTGGGTTGGTTGCCGTGGAAAGTGGAATCTGATATCCCAGTATTGAGTGGCTGCGTAAATTGTCGGTGGTTGATAGACTCTGCGACCGTAGAGCAGGAATTGTTAAGAGAGTCCCAGTTGCACGCCACGCCAAAAGGCCAGAGCCAAAACCAGGTTGGTGCTGGTAGAGTGGGCAGTGGGGGGAGAGAAGCGGACGGTCGGGGGCGGCAAAATCAGAGGGTAGACTGGTAGTGAGTGCACTGGAGACTGTAGACTAGAGGCAGGCCCTCCCTTGAACCTCTGGCCCTACTGAACTGAAGGGAAAGAAGGTCGGACAAGATGAAGGAAAAAAGCCGGAATGGCAATCGCGGGCGGCGCGTTGGGGGTGGCGGCCGGGTGCGAGTGGGATGCGCCGGGGATTGAGTGGTCCCGTTTTTTGTCGGCGGTTTCCTGATGGCCTCAATGAGTCGCAGGGGAGAGTGGTGATTTTTTTGATGCACAAGCCTTCGCGTCCAACTGGCTTGGTTGGAAAGTGATGGAGAGAGGTCACGGTCGGTCGGTCGGTCAGGTCGGCAGAGACAGACAGACAGACAGACAGACAGACAGGCTCTGTGTGTGAAGGCAGCGGCTGCGGGCGGGCGGGCGGGCGACGTGGGAGCGCGCAGACATAGCCAGCAGGCAGAAACAGCAGCCAGAGTGGCAGTGTCCAGTGCCAGTTCGCCTGCCTGCCCGGCAAAAGCTGGCAGAGTGGATCGATGTGGCCAATGCTCGTGTCCAGCCAGAGACTCCACGCGCAAAATTTGGCTGGGGGGAAGAGCTTACATAAAATACGCTCGGTCGCTTTTTGCAACTCAATCCAGTTTCATGCATTCGACTCTCCCTGACCCGTGCAGAAATCTAGCCATTGAGGGTTTAGCGGCGATACCGAGCTAACTTGGAACAGCCAATCGCTGTCTCGGGTCTGAGCGCATGGACCTAGCATTTGCCATTGGCCAAGATACTCAAGCCTAGGCTTTTTGTGTAGATTGTCGTTTTAGTCGCATAGTCCATTGTCAAATCACTGCAACTAGAGAGGTTTCCGTCCAGTCTCATTCCTGTCCATGGCATTCGTTTGGAGACAACAAAGGACCGTATCATACCCCTGAGTGGATGTAAACAAACCCAGGTGACATTCCTACGGTATCCACATGGAATATGTTTTGTGGCTGGCCAATCACAGGTACCGGCAGCTAGTTGACCTGACTGGTCATCTTTGGTATCAATGAATCCCCATCAGAAGGGTTCTATTTTACTTACGTCAGGCTGCCTTTAAATGATCATAATGATGACTCCTGTAAATTCAAAAAACCCCAAAGGAAAAAAAAAGAAAACAAGGAAAAAAAACCTCCGGTGAGACGACTATATCTCTATATGCGCAATACAACGCTTTACATGTAGAATTACCTCTTAACCTTCTTCCGATCAGGCCCCTCCCCCTCCTCCTCTCCCTCACTCACATCCGCATACTGCGTAACCGGCTGCGTCTCCTTCCACGCCTTGGTAAACATGGGGTCCTTCTTAGCCACCTCCGCATACTTGAGCAGCGCCTCTCGGGGGTCCTCGTGCAACATTTTGCTGAGCGGGATGTTCTCCGAGATGTGTTTTTCGTCCGGCTGGCTGCGCATAAAGGGCGTGATCTGCTGCACCTGGGGGCCTCTAGTCCCGCTGCCGGTGCCGCTACCACGCTTCCCCTTGGGTTTCGGTACCGAGGCCCCGGGGGTGACGATGGAGTCGGCAGAGAGGCCAAGGCTCTGGTCCATCGTGAGGTTGGGGTCGTCGTCAATGTGTCGCTTCTTGGGCGCGCGGGACATGACTTCAACGGCACCGCGGAAGGATTTTTCGGGGTTGAAGAGAATGCGGGTCTCAGCGTTGGCGGAACCGGTAATGATTTGGTTGAGCTTGGGGTGCCATTCGACGACGATGATTGGTATACCGGGCGTGATGGGCGTAACATGTTCGGGTCTGAGGTTGCCCGGGTTGAGGATGTGGAGGTGGCCGGATGCAGAACCAGTGATGATCGATCGCGAGTCCGGAGAGTATCGAATGTTGGTCATGGGGAAGCGATCCGATGTTGACGGGTGCTCGACCTTGACGAGAGGCTCCTTGAACTTGCGTGTGTCCCATAGCTTGATCAAGCCGTCACCTCCTCTTGTAACCACCATTCGTCCATCCGCGCTGATATCGATACCGCCTGTCCATGTATCTGGCTTGTGTGCTTCGCGAATTTCTGCCGCTGGTCGCGTGAAGGGACCGTTACCGCTGTACATGACCAGCGAACCATCCAGAGCGGCCGCCACAAGAACCGGATTGCTCCCCTGGGTAGAGGCACCCCATACCACCGATGTCATTCTTGTCCGACCAGCCGATCCCGCAGCTTTCGATTTGAAAACGATCACCTCTTTTTGGCTTCTCTTGTTGTTGACGTCCCAAATTCTTAGCGTACTGTCCGAGCCAGCAGTAACGCAGAGGTTGGGGTCGCTGGGATGCCATGTGCCTGTTGTAATCTCTCCGACGTGACCCTTTGTATTGTGCATATCGCGAAGATACATATCGCCCTTGACAAACTCTGTCAAGATATCGCCATCTCTCGACATGATCTTGGCTTGAGGATGCGCTGTCACGCAGAGAAAGTGGCTGCCCGAAGTAGGGCAGAACTCGGCGCGTTGAATCGGGTGCGAGTCGGTGGTAGCTGATGACTTGTTGGACTCCCACGGATCAACGCTCCGGAAAGCCCGTAGTGTTGTTGGCGTCATGGCAGAAAAGTCATGCAGCTTGATTGTCCCGTCGAGGGAACCCGTAAGAAGTCGACCGCCGGCCGGGTCCAAGGACACGCTTGTCACGGCGCGTTCGTGTGTCTTGAGTACAAGCTCGTGGGATACGGGGAATCGATCGCTCTCGTCTTCGGACTCGTCGTCTGAGTCGTCGTCGTCATCATCATCGTCGCTGTCATTGTCACTATCGTCATCCTTCTTGCGGTCGCCTTTCTTTGGCGCTGCTGGTGTCTCTACCTGTCGCCTCGCCCTTTCTATCTGCGCCGCGATATTGGCTTCTCTGCTTGTTTTGCCAAAGGACAGCGGCACATATGCGCGCATGGGGTCATCTGGGGCAAGTTGCGGTTGCTCAACCAGGTAGTCATCACTGTCGCTATCGCTCATTATGCCGGTGTGAGGATACGGAAAGAATTGATGGTTGTAAGGAGCAAAAAAGTGTTGAAACGACACCTCGGTCGGACGTTGAGATCATCAAGTTGCCTAACAGCCCCACTGTTTCTTGGCGTGCATTTCAGGGTCCAGGCGGTGCGGGAGCTGTGACGCTACCCCGGATTGTTACAGTGTACTTACAAATTGAAAGATAAATTGCCGGCCATCGAGGTTCTTTTTTGCAGTTTCATCATCCCATATCTCCAACTTCTTCTTGTTGACTTTGACATCGTGTAAGCTGTCCTACTAGAAAATCGTACAATAACGCACAACGTCCGCAAAATATCATGCCGCCGCCTGTACACCCTGTGATGCTCCCGGGCCGGCCGCCTTCTTCAAAGCCTCCAACCTCGCCAGCTCCTCCTGCTTCATCCTCTCCTGGATCCTGACTCTCTCCGGGACAATCTGTTCTCTTGGCCTGGTGATCTTCCAGCCTTTGAGACGGTCTTTTCCGAGGGCTCGTAACGTTACCTGCTCGACGAGCGAATAGTTGCCATCCTCCCTATCAAAGTTGAACGGTTGCTTCAGCGCTACTGGCGGGTTGGTAATGATGCGGACGTTCCTCTTCGCGTTGCTGGAGGCCGAGTGCAGCATCAGCGGATGAAGTAAGTACACGTCTCCGACCTTGCCTGTTGCCTCGACAAACTGGGTGCAACCCTTGGCCGTATTGTTGAACCAGTTGAGATGCTGCTCTTGCTTGAACTCGGCATCGCCGCGGGGTGCCATACGTGGCGAGACACCCTCGGGATGCTCGTACAGGTGTTTGGCGAGGATAGGGATTGCCTCCGGACAGATCATGGTCCCGCCGCCCTCGGGCATGATATCGGTGAAGAGAGGAATGACGAGCAGGCCCTGCTCCGGGCTGTCGAGGTAGTGGACGAAGAAGTCACCATCGACGTGCCAATTGTCCAGCTTTTGCGGGGGAACTGGTTTCCCTTCTTTCTGTGGTGTGCCCAGGTTGACGATAAGGGAGTCCTTCCACTTCTTGGACCAGTTCGCGATCTTATCCTCGCCGCCGCAAAGCTCGCTGATGGCTGCCCAGGCGCGAGGAGCAAAGTCTGCAGCGTCGAACTCCATGTGTGAGGGCATGTTGACACGTTCCTTGTTCCAGGTGGACTTGTCATTTGGATCCATTCCTAGTCTCGTCCAGACATTGGCGATGATCTCCTGTGCTCTCTGCTGCGTGAAGGCAGCCGGGATTCTGGCATGGTCAGTACCTCGAACGAGGTTGAACAGCTGGTATGGTGGCATGACACCTACTTGACCCAGCCATGGGTGAGGAAGTGTTCCTTCTCTTCGAGACTCAGAGCAGATGACGACGACATGTTCAGTGTGATGTTGCCTTTGGGACACATCCTGTAGAAAGTAGCGTAAAGAACAAGACTATAGACTGAAACGGGGCCGACAAGCTATCTCTACCTTTATATACTCTTTTCAAGATCCCGACAGAAACCAACCCAAGCTAATCAATCCGATTGTCACGACAACTCCGGACTCCGAATGGAATGCCGCCTCACACTGCGCCACGAGGCAGCTAGGTAATTCATCCTTGCTCCGTATGCGCCCTAGGCTACGTGTAACCGGCGGGGTGGTTTTTGGTTTAACCAGAAATACCCTATTGGATATCGCCATGTCTATTGGAGAGTACGGCATCACCAGTTTTCCATTTTCGTGATAGCGGCCTTTCTGAACCTGAACATCATGTCCCAGTGGTGTGGTTGACAACATCGTCAAGGGCAGATCCATCTTGTCATCGGATGATAGCAACTCTAAAAAGGTTCCCGGTTGCGGGGCGTTTTCAGCGGGACATCAAGGAAGGTGTGGGCGTGATGCGGGGGAGCTTGAGCCGAACAGCGGCGACATGACGGCAAGGTGCCCTATTGGCTGCTAACAGAGCGTTTGTGTTTCCACTGTCACGCTGCAGTCGATCGGACAAAGACATGGATCGGGCCCGTCCTTATTCCCTTCATCACTTTTCCACTTTGATATTCCGGCCTACGATACTTGGAAGAGGTGCCATAGAGGAACGACGACACACACGGCAACGAGGATTTTACGCGAATAGCTTGACGAGGACCAGACTGTTACATTCGGGAGATACCAAGATGCCGCCAACCCTGGAACTTCTCGCAGAAGACTACGCGTCAGAGGAAGACTCCGACTTCGCCCCAGAAACTGCCGAAGCCGCGGAAGAATCCTCAATATCCGACGATGACGACGAAGAAGCCGGTGACGATGCCGAGAAAGCGAAACCCGAGAAGAGGAAGCGCGCTGCCATCGACGAGGCGGAAGACGCTGGTTATGACAATTCCGGAGATGAAGCTATAATAAAGAAGGGGGAGAAACGTCAAAAGAAAACAAAGACAAAAAATGCTGCCGACGATGAGGAAACTGGCGAGGGCGGTCTCATCAAGACGCGCAGCCAACGCGCTGTTGAGTATGTTTTCACATCAATCCTCTTCTTTTTGGGTCCTGGTCATTAACGACAATGGCAGAAAGGAGAAACGTTCAACAGCCGCCGCCAGCGGACCTGTTACAATCGACGTCGATGCCCTTTGGGCGCAAATGATCAGCGAGCCGGTCATACCACGAACAAGTACAGCGAAACCAGACGAAAGCGCCGATGCAGCGAAACGTGACATCGCGAAATTGTCATCCCAGCAGCCAGAAACAGCCAAGGCGAAAGATCCCGATTCCGACCTCATAAAGATCAAGAGAACCTACAACTTCGCCGGCAAAGTCCACACTGAAGAAAAGCTCGTTGCCCGCGATTCTGCCGAAGCAAAACTCTATCTCGCCTCTCTCGGAGAGAATGCTCCAGCCGACGGCGAAACAGCCGCCGAGGACGAGTCCTCCTCTGCCAAGCGCATGCCCCGAAAAGCTTTCCGGTCCGTCTTCGAGCCCATCACCGACGCCAACTCGGCGCATCGTTCCGACCTCAACCTGAGCATGGCCTCCCGCCTGCAGGCTCGCGAAGCCACGAGCAACAAGGCCAAGAAGCTCAACACGGTCGAGAAGAGCAAGATGGACTGGGCGGTGGCGGTCGACAAGATGGGCCTCAAGGACGAGCTCGAGCTGGCCGGCAAGTCCAAGGACTCGTTTGCGGCGAGGCAGGATTTCTTGGCCAGGAGCGAGATGCGCAGGGAGGAGGAGGTAAGGAGGGCGAGGATGGCGCAGGCGGGGAAGACGTGAGCGTGGCACGATCTCCCGTCATCCATTGGTCGCTTGCCTATCATTGTTGTATGGATGGCGTCTCCCTTACCACTACACGTTTGGAAGGGCAGCACTATGCAACACCATTTCATTTCTTACGATCGCCAAATAGAGATACCCCGGTTTTCAATATCGGAACCTTCCAACGCGTTGAAGGCACCAAAGCAAAACACAACATGCATGAACTTAGAGCCACAGTCGCTATCAATTCCTTGCAATTCCTGGTTTTCACTGCAAAGGAACATGCATTTCTCATCCAGAAATCATTTGGCAAGTTGTACCCATGCACCACCCTGTCTGACTCATGATCCCAACTTCTCAATGCGGTTATCATCAATCAATCATCAACTGGCGTGGTGGCGGAGTGGTCTAACGCGCAAGACTAGAAATCTTGTTCCTTCGGGAGCGTCTGTTCGAATCAGGCCCACGTCGAAATGATTCATTTTTCCATGTTTTTTTTGGACGACTTTATTGTCCAGTGGCTCCATAACACCAGTCGGGGGTACCTAGCCACTAGCAGTGGATGCCGACGACAACGCTTTTTGGTCCTTTGTTCACAATGATTTCCCAATGCATCTTGGGAGCTTATTCGATTATTTGGGGGGTTGGTTTCCGCTGATACAAAACTAGATCAACGACCTCTCCTCCAAATTGAGAATGTCAAGTAACTCAACAAAGGAAAATTGTCTATGTCGAACTTTCAGTCTCAAACAGTCAGTTCAACATCCCAAGGTTGTTGGGCACCTCTACCTATGTATGCACGCCTTCGGAGCCCTTTTGAGATCTGAAAATAACCTTGAAGGTAGAGCTCGCTTTAGAGGGTTTACCTTACCCCCCTTCTTACCGACCAGTAATCGATGCTGGTGCTAATATACGAAAACGGTAACTGAAGGTTGGTAACAGATGGTAGCGGTGATTACCTACTCGGCGTAGGACTCGTGAGAGCGTCACTTAACTTCGCGTCACATCCGGAGGATGCAATAGCGATACCTGGCGATGGTGAAAATGGGTGAACGGCAGGTTGGGGTGGAGATTTTTACCGGGCCGGGGAAGTGAGGGAGGTCAAGATGATGGCTGTGACGATGATCTGTTGCAGCAGACGTTCTGTTATCATGTCCATCTCCTTTCCTTCTCCCGGGGCAATAGGGGTATCGTTGGCTTGAGAGGATAGGTACTGCCAGCAGTGCTAGGCTGAAGGTCAAAACCCATTTGCATGTAGCCTGACATGGAATGTTTCAAGTCGTCGATGACTGTCCTCAACGAAACGGCGTGTTAGCCCTTCCTTTTGGAGGAGATTGCTACTCGATAGTGTGGGAGGAAGGACTGGTGGTTTCTGGTTTCCCGGTGAGGAATGGCTTGAGAAACTCAGGACGAGCAGTAAGTAGGATAAAGATAAAAAGGAGATACATCCGATAACCATAATTTAAACAGAAAACTGGCGCAGATAAGTGTTTTGTGGGAGTGACAAAGTTTCATGAGGTTTCTTTTCTTCTTCTTCTTATTTTTTTTTTTTGTTCTTTTTTTCTTCTTCCTTTTCTTTTCTTATCATCTCAAATGACTAGTACAATCCATATCAATAACACCAAATGTCGTCCAATTCACGAAGTGTGTACGTCACTCTTCAACACTACCACTACTCACTGTACTACTGCAAATAGACAGGACGGAGTTAGATGGATTTTATGATAACCTACATCGTCCCCCTCTTTCCTCCTGTCTCTGTCTGAGATCCATACACCTACCACGCTGCACTTTCTTGACCTGCGGATATCCTGTGGGATCAGACCGAGAGAAGATGCGTAGCGTATGGACATAGTGAGCCATTCTTAAACATGACTTATCGAACTTCAAATTTCAGGTCTCAACTCCTCTGGCGTATATCAAACAAAACAGGGAATTGGAAGTAAGAAGAAAAAAGAAAGATCATCACATGACGGTACTTGAATCATCTCGATAGCTCTCGAGACAAATGGACTTGACTCTTCGTTATTCTCTGGAAGATCGATTATACAAATAGTACGAGGCCTACCAGCAGACTTACCCTATTATTTATCCAACATTCTACTTGCACTAAATAGGTAGCACGGCTTCAACATCTCCATCATAGTCCACTACCTCGATCTCAACAAGTCATGATCACAACCTCCAACCTTCAGCTCTCTGGCGTCATCCCAGCCCAGCCCTCGGCATACTATGCAGCAGCATCATAACTTTCATCTTCCATTCAATCGCCAGCATATTTTAGAAACCCTCAAAGCTTGATGTTCTCGATGGTGACTCTCGTCCTCCTATTTGTTTCTAGGATCTAATTTGATCTGGAACGTCCTTATCGTAGATGTATACAAGACTACAGTTACACACGGGCAACTTTCCCATCAAAGATTAATCTCGAACCATATTCGACACTCCTCCACCTTTCCCTCAAAGACCAAGCTCATCACCACAAAGACATAAATAGTAATCTTACAGTGTTCCGACGAACGCCATGCTGAGTATGTGGTGCGTGTAAACGTTCCGAGGTGTAGCTATTCATATTCCTAGTATGGGCAAGGCTGTCTGCAGAATCTTTTACCACTTACACCTACCTAGCTACTTGGTGGTGTCGGGTGCTTTCTGCCATGTTTGCTACCCGAAAAGAATGCCGCATGATTTATATTGGTAACACAAAAGGATTCCTTTCCTCCTTTTTCGTCCCCTTCATTCCCTCGTGGCGATTATATTACCCTATGCCAGTTGGACAGTTGCCTTCCTTCCCGCATGTCGTGCTACCCTTTTTGCTGTGGTTCCCCTTTTGCGATACAACACCACACTCACGTTTGCTTGGTACTTGGTCAAATTACGCCTCACTACGATATGTGTAAAGCTTTATATCACTAGTGTCACGGTTATCAATAGATTATGGAATCATATTTTGTTTTCAAGTTAATCGCGTTTCAATATCGGTATTGGTATGGTATAGACAGACAAGACAAATCCAACCGTTGCGTTGCCCATAGGAAACCGGGACCGCCATTGCTCCCCTCTCCCACGCCGCCTGCAAAAACAAAGATAACACATCACGCGAATAAACTCTCTTGGGAAAAAACAGAAAAAGTAGAGTGAAAAAAGGAAAAGAGACCTCGCTTGTCTTGGTATATCGTTTGCTGCACGCGCGCGCCGCAACGTTTCCCGCCCTCTGTTTTTCTTTGCCCTCTTACAGCCACAGAGGGGAAAATAGCGGAACGAAACGGGCGTCGCTCATCTCTTCGTCCGTCGTGGTTTTGGTAACCCCTGCTCTTTCTTCGCCTTTCCCTTCTCTACCTTCCCCCCAATCGGTAGCGACCTGTTTGTTTCCAGCATCCTCTCCCCAGAACCCATGGGCTTGGATCCCATTACTTTCTCCCACACCACTCATGGAAGGACACCCGAAATAAGATTGAGAAAAGCACGCACGCCAAAATCATCCATTTCTTTTGTTGAGAGGGGCTTTTGCTTCCCATAGCAGCCGCGGTGTCCCTGGGGAGAAAGAGCAAGGTGAAAAGCGCCCGGATCAGAGGGGATAGAAAAAGATGATAGAAAAAAAGAAATCGTACAGAACACCGATAGAGAGCAAAGACTCCAAGGTCGATGGGGAATCATGATTAAACAAAATAGTTAGCCCCCCTCTTGATGATGCTTCTCAAATGCAATTTCTCCAGGGACGCCCCGAGGTGTATGTAGAGCTCATATCCACTCGAAAGCCCACGCCACCTCCACTAGATCATAATCTGGAGGCAGAAACTGTGGGCAGGGAGCCAGCGGCAACGACTGGGCGGCAATACTCGAAGTTCTGATCGGTATCAATCGCTTGCCCGAACCTCACAGCCCCATTAACTGATGAAAAAATTAGAAAGATTGCGTTCAATGCTCAAATCAAACCGCAGAGACGCAGGTTCTCCTGGATAATGATATCTGTTTTTGTCTGTTAGCTTCTTGTCCACGCAAAATTTCGGAGTAGGCAAATAACGTACCATTGACCGCAGCCATGACGAAACGAATTTGTGTAGTATCCGTCGCGCATGTGAAATGCGTGTAAATCTGCTTGGTCTCGTGCTGGTTCAAACTGACGAAGCGGTTGAGAATGTAGTCGCAAGCGGCGGCGTAGTCATCACCACCCTCGTAATCGGGGAAGTAGTTCTTCATCGGGCTGACCGGCAACTTCTCCTTAAACCTATCGATCTTGTTGAGGAAAAGAATGATGGATGTCTTGATGAACCACCTGGAGTTGCAGATGGAATCGAACAGAGTAAGGGCCTCCTGCATACGGTTGACGGTTTCATCTTCGAAAAGCAACTGATCGTACTCGGAAATGGCGACCAAGAAAAGAATGGTGGTGACGTTCTCGAAGCAGTGGATCCACTTCTTACGTTCGCTACGCTGGCCACCGACATCGAACATACGGTACGTAAGATCGCCAATAATGAAGGTCGTTTCCGTAATACCGGTTGTCTTGACACGTGATCGCAGAACGTCCTGGTCGTTGGGCATATAGTCGGGCGCGGCGATACGAGCGATGTTATCGAAGTAGCTGTGACAGCATGTTAGCGGTTGGAGACCAGAGCCTCCCTCATCATGCGGAAACTTACTATCTTGCCGAGTCGTTCAATTGGTATTCCCTTGACCTCTTAAAGCAGCTCTGGACGCCAGCGTCCCTCCAGAGGGCCTCGATAGCATTGCCGACCTCAGGAGGCAGCACGTCACCTTCTATTTGAGCGGGCTGCATGAAGATGGTCTGGACATGGTACTCGACGCGCTGATCGGCGAGTGGCAACTCTAGGGACTCCATGGCCTCGAGAATGACGCGCATGGACTGCACAGTGTTGCTGAAGATGATTTCCTTGAACGACTCGCGCTCGTCGCGCGAGTAACCTCCTTCGTGGATAAGCTTCATCTGCTTCAAAATGGTCGACTTTCCGGATTCACCAGCACCTGCAACATATTGTCAGCTTCTGTGAAATTTCATTGGTGACCCAAGGGTCCGGACCAGGGCCGCGCCAGCAGTTGGCTTGTCGGGGGACATGGCATACCCAGAAGAAGCATCTTGATCTCATTGCGTTGTTGCATGCGATCCCTCTTGAGCTGGTTCTCAATCTCCTCGTTCCGGGCCTTGCCCTCCTTCTCCTCTGTACTCATTCCGCAACCCATTTTGGCGACTTGTTGTAGCTCGTAGCAATGATAGAGAGTGTCTGTTTCGTTATTCGGGGATTATTATCGACGGTCTGGTGACGAGTTTGAGGTTAGTATCAGAGCGATGATAATTGAGACGAACTGGGACGTCGACAGGCGATTTGTATTTGTAAGTGTTAGGGGGGGGCGAGAACCCCCTGGTCTCTGGGGGACGGGAGGCAGTCCAGTTGGAGTCTCCGCTGCGAAAAATAGCGGGTGCCCTTCCAGAAACGAGCTAGAACCACCACCCCCGAAAAGCCTCGGAGTCGCTGTCATTGCGCCCGTTGAAACCGCAAACAAATGCCGGATCGAGGCTCGATGGTCGATGCAGTTTCGAAAGTGTCGATTGTTGGGCATGGCAGCGCTCGGTGAGGTGCGATTGATGGGCAGCAAACAGGACAGACAGCCTTTGAGGGCAGCACGACAAGGCGGGAGGATGATGGGATGCAAAAGCGTTCGTTCTCTTGCGCTGGACTGAATGGAGTGTTTATGTTGCAAACCTACTCACTTTTTTTTTTCCGGCAGTATACCACGCAATTGCAATTAGGCCTTCAATCAACCGCACTTGATTGGAAGGAGAGCGTCGGATCGGTTGGTGCAAAAGGGAGAGACGGGGTGCAGCTCGATAATTAGAAAGTCGTCAAGACCATACGATAGGTAGGTAATTGTCGCGAGGTAGGCGGCCAAGAGTAGAATTGCTGCTGGACTCTCTCAGCAATTCGCGGTTGCGGGAGGAAGGGTGTCGAGCCGGAAAACGGAAAACGAAAGGAAGGGAAAGATTGGGGAATTGGTGGAGGAATGGGAGGTTGGCTTTGTCGGTGTTAATGTGAGTGAAATGGTGCGCACTCACACCAGACCCAAACCAGGCGACCAGGCACACTCCAGCACTGATGCGTACTGACTGCGTAGTGCGTACAGGCATCGGGCAGGCGCACAGTACAGGCACTACGCTAGACGGGACTCCGATTTCCAGTCCCAGTTCCATCAGTGAATTTCGGGGGCAGCGACCCAGCAGAGACCCACCGCGCACTCTCCAAGGTGAGATGGGCTCCAGCTGCGATGGCACTCTGGCTAATCAGAGGCGGTCGTTGTGTGCATGCAAGTGGGCCAATGCAACAGACCCTGGGCTGCCGGTCTTGGGAGTTGGGACGATGGACTCCTCCTCCTCGTTTGGATGCCGACCTGTGCGACCATCATTGACCCTTTTCGTCCTATTTGGAACCAGGTCTTTTTTTTGATAACACGGCTCTGCCCTTTGCTTTGCGACTGGCTGCCTTGCCCTGTGCCTGGCTTCCTAGGTAGTTCCAAACATTGCGAGTGGATGCTACTCTAGGCTGCTGCTGTTCATGTTCATGCACCGCGTCGACTGTGGAAAGAGCGTAACATCGCCCACCCCCTTCGAGACCCTCTCTATCCATTTTGATCCATGTCCCACCGACGTGTGCCCCTGGCCTCCAGTGGCATCCGTACCTGGCATGACATGGAACGGCACAAAAACGGCGGACACCACTGGACACCATCACCCTTTGCATTTCGACAATCGCCCTTTTCTGCTCCAGTTCCTCGCTCCAGTCCGGCCCATCCCATGCGATCACCAAGGGGATGGCCACATGGCGGTGGGCGAATTTTACCCCAAGACTGCCCATCCTGACCGTTTGAAATTTGGCCAGCCGATAACAGCCATTGTCGGTCGAATGAAAAAAAGCGTTTCCAGTTTTCATGTTTCTTGGTTCTCCTGACTTAGCTCAAAGAGTGGATCTCTGGGCAAAGGCTAGTCGGCATCCCAACGCGGCCATGTTTTTGCGCTGGAGCCGTGTCGAGCCCCGTTTCGTCCGTACCTCCGGGTCAGGAACAGAAGAAGAAGAAGCAATGTAGTGTAGTGCCTACCTAGCTAACATCTCCATATTCCGTACACACACTACCGACTTCGTACATACAACACTACTACACACGCTACAGATGCGCAGTCACTGCGATTAATGGCTTCTGTCAACACGATGACCGATTGAGTGATTGCAAAAACAAGATGTTGGAAACCCACTGAACTGTCACGGGCCAGAATTAGCAACACTGTATCAGCAAAGGTATGGGAAAGACCATGAGAATCTCTACAATTGATATGGTATCACGCCGCTGAGCACATCACGTCGTGCACGGATTTTGTGTATGTGCGATACGGTTCAGCGATTGGGAAACGAGGCTTATGAGGATAATCCCCTTCTCATTCCATCTGTCTGCCATGTCACTGAACCCTGATCTGTCGAATTCGAGGTTGGAGAGTCGTAATTTGCACCTGGTCCATTGGACAGGCTCCGGTTAGAACACGATCTGGCACGGATACGGCACCGATCCGACCACAGCACGGCAGGGCTCCGTGACATTCGCGAAGCCATGCCCGATACCCCTGACCGACCCTGAACCGATCAACATCAGTCATCAAACAGCGGCAGGCTTGCGCCGGTGCTTCGGATCCGCGTCCACCACCGGTGCTGATGCGTCCGGTATGATGCGGCACGGGCAGCTGTGCGATATCGATAGATTCTATATGTGACAGTTTCGACAGTGCCAGTGACAGGTCTGTCTGTAGACGAAGTGTATATGTACACAGATCAGCCCTGCACTAGCAGAGTTGGTCCAAATACATAGTACACAGTAGAACTAACGGACCGCAGAAGCGGCGACGACAACAACGACGACGACGTCTCGGAGAGCCTCTTCGACGCCTTTTAGGATATCGGGGCTCCGGAAATCCCCAACAACCTCAAGCTCATTTCGACTAGTCATGAGGCCGTCAACCGTGAACAAAGATCCGACGCCTGCTATAGGCCCCTGGACGAGGGTTAGACAGATTCTTGGATTTCCATGCGTGCATATGCATCTAATAAAGTGCGACTTTGAAACCACCACCAGATTAGCCGGGATTGACGATCCATGCGGCACAAAGGAGACATGTATCAGACACACGTCAGCCTTTGGTTCTATAAGGTAGGAGCATATCATGTATGCTTTGGCTGTCGTTAAATCTGATAGGACAGACAGGTATTCAAACTGCAACGATGCCGATGCTTGAAAGGATTTCGAAATGTTTGCTTGATGGTCAACATCACACACACACCCCTCTCTCTCTTTTCATCCCTCCATCCCTTCCTTCCTCCCGCCGGCCGCAGTATTGTTTGCTCATCTAGGACATCGCAGGAACAACCACGATCACACCCCACACGAACTGGAAGGACCTACGGGAATGAATGGAACTGAAAGCACGAAATGGACGGGTTGGAACTAAATCCGAACTGAGAGATTCCTTCTCCACAGAGCATTGACCATGCCGATGCGCCATGTCCCACTCCCACCTGCCTCCACCCCTGCAGGGCCCGTTTTTCGATACCCCCGCCTCATGTGATCAGCAAGAACCGATGGTCTTTTTTTTCTTCAAACAAGATCCACGCTCATGAATTTTGGTGGATGTTTGAAACATCCTATTGTGATATCTTGGTCAGTCACGAGAAATCATCACCCAAAAAAAGGGAAGTGACGGGAAGACGTCTGAATGAGTTTATATCACTTTCACAAAGGACAGCCGGGCATGCCATTGTCAACAAAACAACGGTCCGAACCCACGACGAACGGCACAGAACGAAAATTCGGCAAGTTTAAAAAAACCCTAAAACACCAACGTACGATTAATCCGGCAACGCCTTCTGTTTAGCGCGGCAAACTCCGTATTTCAATCACAAGAAAACTGCCGGACCACAAAGGACAATCGCGGCGGGCGAATTGAATTGAAAGAAAAACGAGAGCAGCAGCTACCATCTCCACGCGGCAGCGGCCGAAAGCAACAGTCATCATCCCGGCATGGTTCAGTTTTATCTTTTCTTCTGGTTCAAGTCATTGTTGGTTTGGGGTTGTGCCAATCCCGCAATTTTCTCATCTCCGCCCAACTGGCCGGGTATCCTCTTCTTCACCTGTCTCCATTCCTTTCTTCGCTGAAACTACACCGGTCAATATCGCACAAAACTGGAGTCTTTTCCTTTTTGAAGCTTTATTTACAAACTGAGAGATTTGATATTTCTCCTTATTCATGCCGTCGGTAGGGGGGGTTACGCGAGGCTGCAACGGTGCCTCTTTAGTGGCCAGTGGTAGTGTGCATGGTAGAGAGCTTGTCTCTTCGCAGACTTTTGGCCCGAAATTGTCTGCAATTTCAAAAATGAGCAGACCAAACTCTTTTCTGGCTAGGGGCTGACTCCATGTAAGCGCGGCTATTGGCTGGAGCTTGTACTCCACTGTTGCAATAATGCTAGCGTTATGTTCATGTCAGGCACCGTGCTGCACAGGATCGCGACATGCATCGCTAGCACGGCAACACTTTTTGGTTGAAGCTGGTGGGGGCGAGATCATGACTTTCCACTTTCTTGGCTTTCCCGTTCCGTTGTTGGTGTTGGTCGATGGTGTCATCGTGTGGTTTCTAGCCTGGAGCGCTGGGGTCTTTTTGCTTTGCTCTTTTCAGGCCGTGTCTTCAGTGGGAGATGCGCTACACTGCACTACTATGTACACTACAACCTGGAAGGATAAGCCAGACCACCTCCCTTACTCCGCTGTGCTAAACTCGGTCCTTTTTCGTTGCTTCGGACTGGAACTCAAGAAGCCACCCAATCTTTGCTTGCATACCGTTTTTGGTTTCTCATAATGCTTCGCTTCCCCCATTTGCCACGTTTTTTTTGTGGTTTACCCTTCGTCACGCAGCCCCTTCATCACTTTTCAATGTCCATCATCCTCGCCCTTGCGGGCCGCAAGTGCAAGATTTGAGATTTCGCTTGTTCTTTCTTTCGGGAGCGGTTTCAGATCATGACACGGCATGGCTCATGGAGTGGTATGGCGAATTCAGAAGTCTGAGACCCAAAAAGAAACCCAGAAAGAAGCCGGGCTGTCATGGAATTTCAGCGATTTCATGGATGTGTTCCTTGTCGTATTGACCCTCCCCCGTTCCTGGCTTTCGGGGTGAACGCCCACCCCGAATGACTTGCGTTCGGTTTCTGTTACAGAGTCAGTATTAGATATCCTGGCACACTGTTAAACCACCGCTTCAAGTTCCAAGAGATGTGCCGCGATATCGCATACAAGATGGAGGAGCGGGAGCAGGGACAAACGGCGAAACGTCTGCACACCCGCTCCGTCGTGTATATGCATACCTGCTGCGAAGGCAGCTTGGGATACACTTGAAAACAACTCTACGTATAAGCTCACAAGCAAGTGCCCTACCATCAACATCAAAGACTGCCTTCCTCTCATCTCATAACAGATACGAAACACGCTCAAAAAAGAGAGATCGGATGGTTTGAAATGAAACAACATGGGCAAAACGAAATACGCATTTCTTTGCCGTGTTATATTCAAGATCGCGCACCAGCTCCTGGCAAACCCCAACCCATTCATCTTTCCTCAACGATCGTTTCGGCCTCCCACATGCCAGCCATCGCGAAGGGGAAACCGAACCCAAGCGAAAGTTCGCTTAACTCTGGAAAACGAGGTATTCTAGAAGCCGGTTTCGAAGAAGAACAAGAGCGCAACTGAATCTTGAGAGATATGATATGATACGGGCATACGGGATCCCACGTCTACCCACATCCGGGCCACGGGCCACGAAACAACCACGGCAACCACGGCTGTAACGTTGGGCAAAATTGATAATTGACAAGAAGTCCAGTCCAGTTAGTGTTCCAATCGAATTTGCAAACTCATAAGGCACGGACGTTGGATTAATCAGGAACGTTGGTGCAAGTGCCCTGGCAAGCGTAGTACGGTGTGCACAGTACAGCCAAGGTGCCATTTTATTTTCTTTTTTTTGATCTCTTTTTGTTTTGTTTTTTTTGTTGCTTTTTCAGGGGCTTTTCCGTAACGGCTGAATTTTTCCGAGAACAGCAGGAAGGGAGTTCGGCACGGCCGAGTGGCCAATAATCCGTATCGATCGGTTGCCCGGCTTCTTTTTTGTCTGTCCTTGTGAAAAGGAAAAATACCAAAAAAAGGAAGGTCGGGAATTTGGAAGCGAAGCGAAGCGAGCGGACATGGAGCCTCACCTCTACACATCCTCATTCATTCGGTTTCATTTACACTACTACCTCTTTCTAGGCTATCCCCAGATTAGACTATTCCATGGACTGTGGGACTTGTGACTTTCGTTTTTTCTCCTCAGAATAGTATACCTTACCACGTTTTTACTGGGAAGGTCGTCGCGGAGATATGTAATATGAATGATGATGATATGATGCTGATGAGGATTCGCGTACTTTCGGTTTCGGATTTAATGGTGGTGGGTTTGGGGATTTACATCATAACTGGGAGACTGATGAGTTTCGGGTATAAAGGTGGACGGCGTGCCCAGTCTGATGTTCCGGTTCACCTGGCTGAGCTGGTCCTGTTGTGTTGTGTGAGTTGGCGGTCACCACGTTCAACTACACACTACATATCAAGATGATCTCTGACGAAGATCGAAGATGACTGACTACCCAGCGAAAGAAGCAGTCTTCTTCTGTTCCATTCGCTGATGCATCAGTTACTTTAGACCATACTCCCCTCTACCAACACAAGCCCCTGCCAAAGTCTTCGCTTGATCCCCCAAGTGCCGTCAAGCGCCCGCAGTGATATCGCACAAGAGCCTCCATGTACTGACATGACACCCGGCCGAAGGACTTCCTTCATTCGTAAACATCCGAGATGAAGAACAAAAGATAGAAAAATGCAGAACAATACGCACGATAAGTCCCTAGAAAAGTAAAAATATCAGAAGTATAAGTTAAGCAGATAACCAACCCCGACACCGGGCTCGTAGCTGAAGAGATTGGAGGCTGGAGCTCACAGCGCGGCATCATCGGCTGCTCCCGGTCAGCCGGTGTTGCTGAAAGCTGCAGGTTCACTAATCACTAAAAACGTTGTTTCATTGTTCATCGCTTGCCATGCTCGAGCCATGCAACGCTGCAGCCGTTCGTAGCTGAGCTAACAGCTCGCTTGTGAGAGGAGCTGTGAGGTGGTTGGCTACCTCTAGACACCCCTCAACGGGCCTGAACCGAACCGAGGTTGAATGAACGACACCAGTGACACCATAACATCACAAGCCAGTCACATTGGATATATGTTCACTAATCAGTAATTCCTGCATTTTGAGACGCCGACGTTAAAGTACTTATAGCTTGCTTCACGATATTGGAATATTGGAACCTTTGGTGGCATCTATTGCGACTGCATGAGACGAACGGGCAAGGGCGAAACCAGAGAAGACGAGATCAGAGAAAAGTGGTTATACCTAGGTAGAAAACGGAAGACAGCAACAATGGGTGGAGGAAGGATTGATGTGTACATGGACATTGGTAAGTTGAACCAAGGCCTGCTGTCACTTGAACTCACCTACCTACCTGGTTTAGGTAGAATAACAGAAACGTGGGTGTGCTTCTCATTATTCTCTTTGAGACGACTAACACACACTCTGCATACAATAGTGTCCCTATACAGCTACCTAGCCTTCCTAGACCTCCAACAAAATGGTGAACTTCTCAGGGCACACAATGTAGAGGTTGAGTGAGTCTCTCTCTCCGTGTTTTCCATACCATACAAGAAGAAAAGAAAAAAATGCTGATCCTGGTGACCACTCAACTAACCACCTGATTTAATCACTCTCTCCCTCTAGATTTCATCCTGTTCTTCTTGGGGCTATCGTCGTCGGCTCAGGTATGTGATGTTCCATGTTCAAGCCTATCCGCTGCTATACTCTACTCACCTTGACGTTGATGTGATCTAACGGCTGGTTCAAAAGGTAACAAACCCCCTTGGACCCTACCCGCCAAAGCCGTCTACTTCGCTCATGACGTCCGGCAGTCCATCGCCCGGTTTCCGGGGCTGGTTATCCAAACACCCAAGGACCTGATGGCTGTTTCCAAGAGTATTGTCGTATGTACAATCTCCTCGCCTTCGCTCCACCCTGACCTTCTCTCCTCCCATTTGCTCATCATCAGCCAAACTAACAAAAGAGAAACCAAACAGCCCAACCGCGCCCTCCACTTCATCAAATCCCACCACTCCCCTTCTACCTTCCTCACCATCTTACACTACTTCATGTATCTCTTCTGGTCTCCTCCCAACTTGGACCTGACGCTGCCGGAAAACGTGGCCAAGGCGTTGTTGGAGTGTCCGGAGGACTTTGATGGCTCTATTGCTGCTCAAAGTAGTGAAGGAGATCAGAAGAAGGAGAAGTTGTTCACAAAAGAACAAGTAGAAGAGATCATGAAGGGGACTGAAACACCCCAAATCAAAGACGCCCTGAAGAACACGACGCAGGAGGCCTTGAATAAGGGGGCGTTTGGGAATCCGTGGATCTGGGTTACTGACGAGAAAGGGAGGCAGGAGCCGTTTTTTGGGAGTGATAGGTATGCCCTGGTTTCATAATCTTTTGTTCCTTTGTTCCTCCTTCGAAGTGTATTTGGCAGAGAAGAAATCGTCGCTGGTTGATGGGGTTGATGCTGACTGACAACGAACTCGAAAATAGATTCCATTTCGTCTACAAGTTCCTTAGCTTGCCGTACCAGGATGTTACGCTTTTGCCTCCCGGTGGCAAGTTGGTGTTATCTGAGGGGGACGACACGGCCAAGCTGTGATGGGACCACCAGGAATTAGCTGTCGTGGATAGGTAGATGTTGACACTATTTTGGAGCTCGAGAGCATCTCAGATGGACGTGTGGAAGGGATATAACTGTTCGCGGATGAGGCTGTCTTTCTGACTGTGAAGGGAGGGACTGCGAAATGCGCTGTTAGATACCTACTGTAGGTAGGTAGGTATGAACTTCATGGGCTTGGACTTTTCTAGCGTAGCCGTTCGTGCCTTCTGTTTTTTGGGTTGGAGAGTTGAGTACCTCTATTGAAGTGGCCATGAAGGCAGGTACGGTAGTCAACTTGGAGGCGAATGAAATGACCTCAGGTAGTATACAATCAAGCAATGGGATCGCTGGCGTTCACATCGCCAATGCAGGCAGCTCGTGTTTCATCTGCCAATCTTTACCTTATATACCTAGAAATTCTAAAATCTTCTCCTCGCCCTAAGGATAATACTCGCCTTTTTCAGCATTCTCACCTGAGTTCTCCGGATCACTCACCGGGAACCACAACCAGATAGCACAATCGATCCTATAGACTCTCGACACCCGGGGAAAGACACTTATCATCGTCACGAGAACAATTGTCACAACCGCAACCACAAGACGGCCATCAGCACCATACCGATTAATGGCCTTGCCCACTCGACCTAGGAGCACCTGTCCTCTTAAGCCAACAACACTCTCAGAAAAAGACATCCAAGATATATCTAAAATGGATCACCACAACCACCATTTCGACCTCCTTCACTTCCCCGGCCAAAACCTCCACTACCACCGCCATCCACCCTCGCAACCGCTACCGCTCTCCTCCAAAACAAACCCAAAACCAATCGATACTCTCCGAGTCCTTCGTCGAGTGGCCGCCGCTACCACCGTCACGATCCCGCCGGTTACTAATCAATTTACACCAACTCCAACCACCACATCAACCACATCGGCCTTTTCAACTATTTTCACCACCACCAATCGAATACCCAGTACCACCACTCTCTCCTCAACATCCAACACACCCCCTAAAATCAACGCCACCTCTCAATCCTCCCACTCCACCGCCGCCTCCCGCCACGAAATTATCCTCCTAGCCCTCGGCATCTTCATCCTAGTGTCCCAATTAGCGCTAATCATCTGGGTCGGCGTCCGCAGACGGCGATTCTCCCTTTCTTCTTCCTCGGGTTCGGCTTGTGCGTATCATCACTGGCACAGGGAGAATTGCCCCAGGGAGTTGAACGGGTTGCAGTTGGATGGACGGGGGAGTGGTCTTGGTTGTGGGTCAGGATCAGGATCCGGATCAGGATCAGGAAGAGGAGGAGGAGGAGGGTTTGGACATTGGCATGAAAAAGGGGGAAAGTGTTTGTGGAAAGAAGCATTTGGGGAGAGTCCTTCCAGTCCGATGAGTTCGAAGACGATGGGGCTGAGGGCTAAAGAGGGTATGGAAGAGGAGGAAGACGGGTTGGAGAGTTCTTCTGGGTCTGAATTTGCGTATGACGGGGATGAGGGCGAGGGAGGGAGAGAGGGTATACGCAGCCGGGGCAACTCTGTTGTCATTGCTGGTGCGCACGAGCTTGTGGACAGGGTGAGGAAGAGGAGTAATAGCTTGGGCACGTTTCTCATGGGAATAGGGGTAGGAGAGGGACAGCATGTCGAGATGGTACCTGAAGAGCAGCAGAAGACAGCAACGAGGAAAAGGAGCAATACTTTTACGATGGGATTAGGGAGGAGGATCAGCGGTGGAGGTGAGATTGGCCTCAGAGAACGCAAAGGATCTGCTGCCACTGCCACTGCCACAACCATTGCCAGGGAAGGGAATACTGAGATGGGTGTTGGAAGGACGAGTGGGCTGAGTGCTGATTTGGGGAGATTGGGAGGAAAATTTGACGGGACTGAAGAACGTGATGGCGGCGGTGGTGGTAGTAAGAAAAGGCGTGGATCCTGGGTACAGGTTCTCAGGAGATTTTCTGGGCTGGGTTACCAACATGGAGTGCAAGACCCGGAGAAAGGAGGCTGTTGGTAATGCTATTCCGAGGGAGCTTGGAGATAAGGTTGCCGTGGTTGGATACCTGGTATGACTTAGAGCACCTCATTTTCTCAATTAAACTTCAGTTGTTGTGTTTGATTCAAGTCCTTGTCGAATGCTCGCTGGTGGACTGATGTTATCTCAGCCCACTCTCTTGGCCTGCTGAAGGTTCTCCATCAGCTTGAGTCTGTTGGGGTAGATAGTAAATAGATTGGTCTATTGTTCCTGTCAGTCGCTCGTCACACAAACCCGAACATCCACAGCAATCGCATGTCATCCACGCCCATCTCTCTGTCAGCTGTCTCCTACTCTATGTCGTTGAACGTTTTGGTTGTACACACAAAGGGAATAATCGCAGTCTCTTGCTTGTGGGGGGGAATCCGCGGCTCCGTCTCGTCTGTCTGGGTCTCTGGGTCTTTGGCGCATCATGACTCCTCTAGCATTGTGTCTTGTCTCTTTCGCTCTCCCCCGAACCTAAGAATGATAAGACATCCCTTTTCCCTTCGCCGTCTCCTCCAACACCGAGTACTCCGAATCAAGCTTTTTGATCTTCCTCCTCCTGTCAGTTCAATTGACCGGCTTAGGCCTGGGCACGGATTTCCCTGGCGGCCTGCTTCAGGCTGGTGTTGCACTCCTCATACGCGCGGCCGGCACCGAAACCGACGCCCACGAAGGCGGGCCACGCCCTCCGCTTGAAGATGAGGACGGAGAAGACGACACCGAAGCCGAGGCCGAGGGTGGACTTGATGAGGAGGTTGGAGAGGCAGCGGTCCCACTAGCGATTGGCACTGTTGTTAGCAAAGCCGGCACAGCGCAGATGAAGCTATCTAGAGGGGACCCAATGCGGGGCTTTGCGCCCAAGGCTGTGGGAGGTTTGTGTCCGAGGCCTGGAGCAATTGTGCGATGGGGGGAAGCTCACCTTCTCGTTGAGAAGGGCCTCGCTGACGGGACGCGTCATGGCGGTCGAGGGGGCAGCGGCCACGGGGGAAGAGGTCGAGTCGGACATGGTGATGATGTGTGGGTTTGGTGGTTTGAAGCTCTGCAGGCAAGAAAGTCAGAAGATTGAAGGCGCGCGAAATCGAGAAGTGGTTGGACGAGGCACAATGGTTGGTTGGAGCTAGGTTGTTAGCGAACTTTGCTTGGTCTGTTAAGCTCATAGACCTGAGACACGGCAGCTACAGGTCCTGCCCATAGCTGTACCTTAGCTATGACATAGCAGAGGCATAGCATGGACAGAACATGGACAGAACATGCCGACAGCTACCTGTCTCGAGCTAAGGCTTGATAGACACAGGCTTCGAGTTGAGATGGCAGACGGACATACAGACCTATTGTATATGCGTAGCGAGTGACCTCTGGACGAGGGTGGAGCAGCAGACGAAGAAAGATGAACACGCGACCTTCAAGTGTTAGCAGCAGACGTCGATGATGTTATTTTCCCTCGGGAGATGTTCCCAGCGCAGGCCCGGCGAGGGAGCGGATTGCGGATGGACCCCAGCAAGTGCCAATTGGTGCCTTTGTCCTTCGTCGGCTGTCTCCGTCGTCACCCGAAGGCGGTGACCAGCTCTCAAGTCTTGGCGCAATTGATTTCCCTGACAAGAGTGGGTCCCGGGCCAGAATTGGGACGGCAGAATCCTGGGAAATTTTGGAGATGGCGCTGGGGCGGTCAACAGTAACACAGCTACACCTTCCACTAACACTTCAGTTGGTCAAGCATCACTCTTTCTCGGTTTGTCGCATTATGCATTTTGGCTTTTAAGATACCCAATTTCTACTTCAAAAATGGGTGTGAAGAGCGCAGAGTCTCAGGTAAGTTAACGTCGCTTCACATTGACAGCTTACTGTACCACCCCAGCCAAAGAAAACACTTCCACTAACACCACCGCCACTACCACCCATAGACAGGCGAGGTCGCCCTCATCAAGGCCATCCGCGCACTCGACGGTAACAGCGCCGACACCATCGGCCAAAGACTCGAGACAGTATGGAACACATTATCGAAACACAGGGGAGGTAGCTTCCATGCTGCCGAGGAAATGCTGCTGCGATGGCTCCTCAAGAACATGTCTGGATCCGCCCCCATCAACGACCAAGTCCGACGCTTTCCCCTATCATGGAATATCATGGGCGCAGTTTTTGCCTGGATCCCACTCTTTTCCCTAGCGAAGTCGCTTGCCGACCGACGATTCATTGCCGTCCTGCAACAGACACTCAAGGACATCTCGACACCACAAAGCAAGAAGGGAGACTCAGATGTCGAGATGAAGGATGCTACATCAAACGAAACTGCGCAGAACTCGAGGAAACGAAAACGGACAACAGCCGCCAAATTCGATCTCAGTAGTCAACAACAAGTCGCAGGATGCCTACAAACCGCCGAGGCTGTCTTCGAAGCTCTCCGAATCCTTCTATCTCGATGCGACATCAAGTCAACCGACGGGCTGCCGAGCAATCGTATGGGTGCCGAACACATCAAGTCGCTCTTCTCTTCGTCTGCTTCGGATGTTATGCAGATTCTGGTGCCAATTCTTTCCATCTGCAATCTTGCCGCGAAAAGCGATGAGCTCGAGTCGTCCAAGGAACAAAGCACATGGATGTCCACTTTCTATACCCTCTGGGACCTCCATCTCCAAGGTCCCGAAGATGCTTCGGCCGTCGCTGTCTCGCTGTCTGGCTTGGGCGCCCATCTCCTCAGCAGACTGACGGCCACACCGCGCCACCCTTCCCTTACTATCGACGCCACCGTACAAGAGCAATGGGCCCGGGACCTCCGTCGCTTTCTCACACGAAACATGATCCTCCCTGCACGAGCGGCCTTCCTAAACAACCGGGCTCAGGATGTCATCCAAGTCGCTACCCAGATGTCCTCCGACTTCGCCTCTACCAACTACCCCGTTCTCTTCGACCTCGTCACCAGGGCACCGCGTGTGCTAAGCGAAAAGGCGACAAAGAAGGATTATGAGGAATGGATACAGGCTGTTTTTGATGGTATCCTGGCAGCTTTGAAGGGTGCCGACGCCAGCAAGAGCCAACCTGCTGTTGAAGCTGTCCTGGAAATGGCGGCAGACCAGCAGCTGCCTCTATCAGCCGAGAGCCTGCGCTCTGTGTGCAAGGCATATGGGCTTCAGGGGGATAAACTCAACTGGAAGCTCCACCTTTCCATCGCTAAGCTAAACCCGGATGTGTTCTTGGTTACGCAAGAAGGACAGGTCCTTCTTGACCAAGCTCTCGCGCACACTTTCTGCACTAAGGAGAAGGAGGCGGAGAAGTTTGATAAGGCGACCGAGTTCCTCATCCATCTAGTCAATGGCCATGCTCGGGCTCGCGACCTGCAGGGATTCATCAAGACATGGCTAACGTACCTTGACAAGAACGAGCTGAGCGGGTTCCCTTGGACAAGTGGCCAACTGGCGAATGCCGTGGCGAAAACCGTTGAACAATCTCTTACTGTTGGTCAGTTAGTGGATATTCTTAGCTGGGTCGACGGGCAAAAGACAAAACAGAAGGGTGTTAAGTTGGTTATTCTTGCGGCTATCGCAAACGGACTGTCCCTGGAAGCATATATTGATGCTGCCAACATGCGCACGCTTGAAATCGCCTCCAAGGAAAAGTTTGACAAAAAGGAAAAGTCCGTCATCTCTACAGCTCGGTGGACTGTTGCTGAAAAGGCCATCAGCCGGGCGACTGTAGCAGATGCCAAGTCTGTCTGGGGAAGCATTCACTCGAACCTGAAGACTACGCTCAAGCGTTCGGAAACATATTCTCCAGAGGCTTTTGCTGCATTCAAGTGTTGCGCGGCAGCTTGGGTGAAGCTTGCTGATGATGACGAGGCAGCCTCTCTGACCAGCTCGTTTGTTGACAAGCTAGACAAGAAGGATGATACCAAGGGTACCTCCAAGGGCGACGAGAGCTCTGTTAGCAAGAGTTCCTACACGACTTGGATACTTGAAGGGTGCCCTCACCTGGTCAGCCTTTTGACAAAGAGGCAATCCGCTTTCCCACCAACACTAATCAGCGCCCTTACTCCCTCTGAAAAGGACGAAAGCCGAACCCTGGACAGCGCTCAAGTGTTGGCCCAACAGATCTTGGAGAATCAGAACATTGTTGGCAACGAGAAGGTTATTGGTGGGCTGGTTGATAAGACCATTTCACTCATCGAGACCCCCAAGGGCCTGGAGTCTCTGATTGTGGCAAGAGGCGCGATACAGCTTTTGCTCGAGGTGCCTATGGAGGCATTAACCAGACAACAGAGGGAGTCTACCATGAAGAGGCTGATCTCGCAGGCCAAGAAGGTTGTGGACAAGCCCAAGCATGTTGATGCGCAGTATTGGTCACTTGTGCTGAGCTTGATGACCAAGCTCATGTCAAAGCCTACATTCTACGAGGATATGAAGTTCGACGATCTGGAGACGACTGGCAGGTGTATCCGGAAGATCTACAAGAAGTCCGAAGAAAAGGGGTCAACGGAGACAATCCTCCAAGAGCGTGAGGACTACCGTCTCTTGGAGGCGTTGGCTACGTCAACCATACGGTATGTCGAACACGAAATCGTCTGCTAGTGTGGTGCACTAACACGAGAACAGACAGATGTGTATTGCCTACCCCGAGGAGCGTGAAAAGGCTTACATCGCCAATGCCTTGACCGTGCTCAAGTCCGGCTTTGAAGAAGCCTACGTCGCCCCCCGTCTCGTTTTGCTGCGTGCGTTTATCTCCGTGGTCAAGGAGAACGAAAAGATTAAGGATGAAGCAGACTCTCTTAACCTGCTCGCTACAGTCAAGCCCATTATTACGTCCAAGAAGTGGCGTGGAAAGAAGCTGCTGCCCTTGCTGCTGGCTTTGGGAGCCACAGATGTCCTAGAACCCAAGGATGTCAAGAAGAAGTTCTCTTCTGCAGTTGATACCCTGCTCAAGGCTAGCAACTGGCTTCTTGAACATGGCTACCAAGCTGGCTGGGAAGTCCGCACCTTCATCGCCAAGCATTTCAGGGAAGAGCTGGGCGCACCTCTTCAGATCGTCACCGGCGCTCAAGCGACAGCCGATGACAGTGAAGAAGAGGGCAACGATGCCGAGAAGCTAGGCTCGGTGACCGCAGCCTTTGAGAAGCTCTCAGTGCTGGAGTATGTCGATGTGGTAGTCAGCAGCGTTGACGAAGACACCAAGCTCGGTTATCTCAAGGAGCTCCTCATTGGGGAGAGCGAGACCTCTGACGGCAGCAGTCGCCTCCTTATCGTGGAGAGGCTGATCCAGCACATCAGCGGCACTCGCCCACCTGTCCGCGACGACTCCTCGCAGGGACACTTCGATCTAGCCCAGGCCCACACTCTTCTCTGCAGCAGGCTTTCCCACGCAACCGACTCCCCAGCGCAGTTCATCCAGATTGCCAAGATCGTCCACCTACTTCTCGACAAGAAGGCCAACTGCATGACCCAGTGGAACATCGACTCAACCCTCAGCGCCGTGTCCGCCATCGCTTCCGACGTCTCGTCTACCACCATGCTCACCACCACCCCCAAGACCTACGAATCCCTCTGCCACCTCGTCGAGATCGTCATCAAGCGCCACAGAAAGCGTCTAGACGGACACTTCCACATCTTGATCCCTGCCCTACAATCCCTCCTCCGCCGACTCATCTCATCCGCCTCCTCCACCTCGACCGCCCCTTCGCTTTTGTCGGACTCAACAAAGGAACGCCACGCCAAGCTTTTGTCGAGGCTCCTGACGCTCATCACTGAACCGACCGTTGCTTCGGTCTCTTCCCGCTCCAACACTTCGGCCACCACCAAGGATACTGAACATCACAACTACCAACACCAACCCCTCGACAGCGAAAAGGACAAGGCCAAGCGCTACGCCGGCCAGCACATGTATTTGGTGCTGATGGCGTACGTGAAGCTGCAGCTGGAGTTTGTGGTGCCCCTGGTGGTGAGGGAGCAGCTGGAGACGGGCATGTTTAGTATTGTGGATATCACGCCGGCGGAAGGGGAGTTGAGGATCATGAATGATGGCATGGATCCAAGTGGACGGGTGATTTTCAGGGAGATGTATAAACGGTGGGAGAGGTTTGGGAAGTGGTCGGGTGTGTGAGGTGGGGTTAAAGAAGGTAATTTGGGAGTTGAGCAGGTCAGTCAGGCAGGGTACGGTTTGGAAAGGTGTTGTTCTTGTTGTTGTGAAGATATTGTATATGTGTGTAAATATAGAAAAGATACCAATTTTAGTAACCTATCCTAACCTGGAATGCCTTTTGCTTTTGCTTTGGGTCGCTTATGATATACCTGAATGAAATGATACCTTTGTATCGCCTTCAAATATTCTATATCCTTGAATGTCCTTAATGTCCCGATGATCTTCGCTTCGTTCAGCTGCTAGAACCACCTCCCCTCTGCTCCTGTAACCTCTGCCACTCCCTAGCAAACTCCCTCATGCCCCCCTCACCCGCCATACTAGCATCCACCACATCCTTTGGCATCTTATGCGCCGAGTATTGCGGTGAGCTGAAGTTGTACGCAGCCGGATCATCCTGCTCCACCAGCCTCAGCTCAACCTCGTACTCCTCTTCGTGCTCATCATCCGTCGTCGTCTCATCATCATCAAAGTGATTCTGCTCGTTGTCGTCCTCCTCTTCTGGTTCCGTAAAGTTATCATCTCCCCCAGCAGCAGCAGCAGCAGCAGCTCCCGTGGCAGAAAACCGTAACCTCACCGTCTCCTCCTTCTTTTCTGGTGTTGACTCCGCCGTCCCCAACACAGGCATCTTGACCTCCGCCTCCAACAACTCCTCCCACCCAAACAAAATCGTATCCGTCCGCGGCGCCCACGGGTTAATATCGATCAACCTCGCCCTCGCCAATCTGCTTCTAGCCTCCGAAGTTTCATCATCGTCACTCTCAGAGTCTGACCGGTATGCCGCCTCGGGGATATACACGTCAAACACAAACGACGAATCGGGAAACGTGTACTTGAGCTTGGTGTTGAAGAGCTCGCGACAACGCGCGATGATGGCCGGCCGCAAGCTGCGCAGGAAAGCGTAGTAGTTAAGATCTCGCTGGGTGATGGCGATGAGGTTGCGGTCCTTGACGAAGCAGCGGAACTCGAGAGACGGGAGCGGAGAGAAGAAGGAGCGGAGGACGAGAACGGGGGTGAAGCCCTGGGGCTGTTGTTGCTGCGCTTGCGCCGCCGCCGCCGTCGAGGAGGGGGATTGTGGGGTCGTTGTCGTCGAGGGAACGCAGTCGTCAAAGGCGTGATCGAGATCGTGGCTGATGAAGGACGAGGACTTGAGGAGGATGTAGACGTCGTTGGCCGAGGTGCATTTCACCGTGTTGGGGTGGCGCGAGATCCAGGTCGCGTCCTTGGGCGAGGACCAGTTGAGCTTGGGGGCAGCGGCGCCGCCGAGGGCCTTGATGGCTGCGTTGATGGCATTGTGCAGGTCGGGGAAGCGCTTGTTGGGGGGCAGCTTGGCGGGCGTGGAGTCCTCGTCGTCCGAGTCCGAGTCGTTGTCGGCGTCGCCGGGGTTGCGGGGAGGAGCGGGTATCTCGGAAGAGGGGACGGTGGGCTCCCAGTCGTCATCGTCGTCAGAGTCGTTCTCGTTGCCCGGCTCGTCGTCAGCCAGGATGATGCCGTCTTCGCGGATGTACGAGATGAACTCGCGGCTAAGCGGGATCACGCGCGAGCGGATGCATGAGGTGCGGTACTTGGGGAACCAGTAGTCGTAGGAGCAGTGGAGGATGTGGTCCCGCGTGACGGGAGGGAAGGTGATTTGGCCATCTTGTTGCGGCGCGTTGGCGGCTTCTAGGATGCCATCGAGAGCAGGCATGGTGGAGGTGTTTGTTCGAGGGGGTTGTTGAGGGGGTATCACGTCCGGATGATGTGTTCGGAGTTGCGCAAGAGGTCCGTCGTCAAGGTCGCTGCGGGGCAAATGTTGAACAAACTGTGGAAGATCCGGGCGATCCACCTGCGCAAAGGGACTTTTCCTTCTGCAAAGAAAATCGCACCCCGCAGGGTCGAGAATTCGAGAACGTCAGTGCCCCGCTCGCTGGGTGACCCCACATGTTAAGCTGGATCCACAATTCTGCCGGCGCATTCCAACCCCAACTCCAACTGCGAACTGTTGATAGCCTTTCACCGCCTTCAGTGAGCGCTACCTCGATTGATCACCGCCCAGGACTGGCCAACTGCTTTTCTTCCCGTTACATCATCATCATCATCATCAACAACAACACCAACAACAACATCATATCCCCGAAGCTGACCAACAATGTCCGACAACGTCGGTCTCTCCACGCCGCGTGGTAGCGGTACCTCTGGCTATGTCCAGCGTAACCTCGCCCACTTCCGCCCGCGCGACAACTACCAGTCCTACCCGCCCAAGGACTTTGACAGCCTAAAACACCAACCGCGCCAGCCAGACAAGGGCCTTCTCGAGCACGATCGCAAGCGTGAAGTCGAAGTGAAGGTATTCGAATTGCGCGATAAGTTGGAAGAAGAGGGGTGAGTTGGCTCTGGACCCATCTCCAGCACCTGCTCCTTGCTTGCTAACACCGGTGGCAGCATCGAAGAGGATGAAATCGAAACCCGTTGCGACGAACTTCGCCAGAAACTCCTCGCCGAAATGGAGCGCAATCAAAACAGTCGCGGTGCGCCCACCGGCCCCCGCAAGAACTTGAAGATGCACCAGGTCCACGAACTAGCCGACGCCAAGATCAAGGAGAGCGAGCGGTTGCGCCAGGCGCTGAAGATTAGCCGGGACTACCAAGAGGGAAGCCACTGGAAAAAGCAGGAGGAGAGGCTGAAGGGTGCACTTGAGCGGGAAGCAAATGGTGACAGCAGCAGCATGCCGCCCCCGCCTGCACCAAGTGGGCCCTCTGGTGGCAATGACCGTGGTGGCGATCGTGACCGTGGTCGTGGTCGTGGTTTTGGTCGCAGGGATAGGGACGAGGGCAGACTCAACTCTAGGGAGCGCCGCGCTCCTCCCAGGGATTGGGACAGGCCGCCAACTCCGAGAGGAAGGGGTGGAAGAGGTGGAAGAGGAGGGAGGGATAGGGAGGTTGACAGCTATCGGGGCGCCGCTGGAAGGGACAGGAGCAGGAGCAGAAGCCCCATCAGGGAGAGAAGTCGTACGAGAAGCCCAGTCAGGGATACGGGCCGATCCAGAAGTCCGGTGTCGGAGAGGAGCCTAAGCAGGAGCAGAAGCCGCAGCGGGAGCTACAGTCGGAGCCGGAGCCCACCCCGTAGAAGGGCTGCGGACAACCAGGATCGCAGCCTGAGCCGGAGCAGGAGCAGGAGTTACAGCCGGTCTCCGGATAGGGATCGGTATCGGGAGAAGTACAGGGATCGGGACGACCGCGATTAGCTTGGCGACTGAGAAAGAGTTTCGATTGGGCTGGGCCATTCACAATTAAGCGAGAAGAAAAACGACATGAGTCCGAATCAATTACACAAGGAAGCGTTCCAGGGCTCGCGGTGTCCACATTAGGAGTCACGGCGTTTGATTCGGATGAGAACTTAATAAAGGGCGAATCGAAACCAATTTCAGCTAGGGCAAAAGTTGGCAAAAGCATCGGCGTTTAGGTAAAATATGAGGGCGCTGTCCCTGTGAAGACGAATTATTGTGTGTTATCACTTATTCATTAATCTCAGTTATTCTCTAGTCTGGCCAAACGGACATTGACCTCGGCATTGCTTGAATTATAAGGAAACGAGGAGGTTTTCGAGCGAGATGAGTACCAATCATTTTCCACAGAGAGATGACCGAACTGGTGTGAAGACGAAAAGCACATGCGATTTCAGGTGACTTCCAACTCGCTCAACAACCTGTACGTTAGCTGTCAAGCTACATGATCTTCGAAATAAATCAAATACAGCACTAGCTGTGTAGTTGGAGTACTTCAAGGTACTAATTCAACAACTCGAGAGGGAGGTAAAAGGACAAATTGGGCGCGCAGTATAAGCCCTGGTCGTAAATACACTACTGCACGTCATCCAACACACTACCAGATCACGCTGCAGTAGACTTGTAGAAAGCGGGTGAGCTAGCTATAAGTGATTGAGACTGGTTGTAAATTATTGGGTGAAAAAAAATAAGGGGACGACGAGGTGGTGGTCTTGATGCCTCTCCTACCACCGATTACTTCAACTGCATGCCCTGTTGGGTCTACATCAATAATACATACTTTTACCGAATATCGATAGCAAAGTCAATTTAGCGACTTTGCTCCTGCCCTGAAGCACGTCCGGGATCCAGTGGTTTACGGCGCGTCATGCAATGTACTGCTGGCGGCTCTGTCCCTGGGCCTCCCCGCCGTTGACAACACCTCCACCCCACCATAGTTTGGAGACATCAACATCATCAACAAGCACTGTTCTTCACATCAACTATATAGCCCACTCATTTCCGGGCCACACCTAATGGTCCAGTGACTCATATGCCCCGTTCACAGATAGAACTGGCTACAATTCCAACATGCCAGAATTTGAGAACAAGGGTCCGCAAGGTGCAAATCGCGACGGCGAAATGGAGCCCAGGACCGGACCTCAGCCGCTTTCGCACCGACGACCTGGGCAGCGAGTAATCAAGAGCAATAGCGTGAGCGCCGCGCTTCATGACTACCTCCACAACAACCCTGGGGGGTTCGATATGCGCTTTTATGCCAGGCGGTATGGCGTTTCGGTTGGCAGTCTTACAATGAGACTGTGGAGGGAGAAGAGGAAGAAGAAGAAGGAGGATGATGCAACTGAGGCTCTGGACAGTGATGAAGAGACCATGGAAGTTTCAAGGATTGAGGCACCGGCAGCGTTAGCAAGGCCAACAACGACAACAAGACCAGAGCGACACAGTCTCACATTTCCCATTCCCAAGCCAGGCAAGAAAGCCTCTCGAGAAGCCGTAGAAGCCGCCTTTGACGAATACCTTCACAGCAGTCCCCCGGTGTCTGGCCTTGACATCGCTAAAAAGTACGGTCTACATCCAAGCACCATGAACAAGAGGATAGCTTCGACGAAGATCTCGAAGGACGTTGCTAGAAGTGCTGGGGATAGCGGAAAGAAAACCAGGAGCGGAAGGGCAAACAACTTGAGGAGTAATCCTCCGAGTTCACGTCGACAACAAGAAGCCGGAGTCAAGCCTGGTATTCCAGGCAAGAGCATCCCGCCGCCGCCGCCACCACTACGACCACCACCAACAGCAGCAGTACCGACACCAGCACCAACCTCTGCAAGTGGACCAAAACAAGCCAGAAGTCTATCCACACTAAGAGCAAGAGTAGATCGCATCAACTCTGCCATGGAGTACATCATCCAAAATCCCGGTCATTGTTACAAGCACGTCGCCAAAAGATTCGGCGTGGGTCGTCGGACGCTCTTCGGTAGGGCTGCTAAGTTGAGAGCAGCCGGTATCAATGTCCCATCCTCAACGATTCCAGGAAGGATGCCAGCAAAGCGGGACACCTACATTACTACTGGTAGTAGTAGTAGTAGTAGTAGTAGTAGGCATGGAGATGTACAAGTCCAACAACAACAACAACAACAACAACAACAACAACAACAACAACAACAACAACAACAACAACAACAACAACAACAACAACAACAACAACAACAACAACAACAACAACAACAACAACAACAACAACAACAACAACAACAACAACAACAACAACAACAACAACAACAACAACAACAACAACAATTACAACGACAACAGCCCAGTGGAGGCTCAGCGGAAGAGGCAATAGCAGCAGTAATCAAAGTCAGAAGCAGCACAAGCCAACGGCCACGACAGGATCAAGGACAAGGCGAAAGTCAGAAACAGGACCCGACAGAAAAGAAGAAGAAGAAGAAGAAGGAGAAGGAGAGCGCGTCACCGCCACGACCACAACCACAATCACATCAAGAGCGAGACCGAGGACGAGGTCTAGGTCTCAGAAGCAGCAGCCGAATCAAAGCCGCCGCACAGACAAGCGTGAACGCCGGGGTTAGCAGTAGCAGCAACAGCAACAGCACCAGCAACAGAAACAGCAGCACCAGCAACAGCAGCACCAGCAATGGCAGCAGAAGCAAAGAGAAAAGTAACAACAACAACAATAACCCTTCAGACTACATGTCCAGAGCTGAGCGATGCGATGCTGCCTGGGAGGAGTACCTCTGCAGCAATCCGCGGCCGAGCCTCTTCTATTTTGCGAGAAAGTATGGAATTCACAAGAGCACCTTGAGCGCGAGGAAAGGCGCTTTGAAGAAGCAGGGGGTGGATGTTGATCTGTTGTTGCCGAACTCTGCTAAAGCCAATACTAATGGTAATGCTTTTGCTAATGGGGCCGGCAGTGGAAGGATGTCAAAGGTTGTGGACTTGATGAGCGACTCTGACTTGGACTCGGACTTGGAGGAATCGGAATCGGAATCGGAATCGGGTTCGGAGGCGGAGGATGGTGGTGACCATGAGATCATTGACGCTGAGAGTAACGTCACCTCACCTCCGTCGTCGAAGCTAGTATTGGCACGACGTCAAAGTATGCAACTGTCTGATATCCAGGAACGATACCTGGTGAACTGGTACCTTCGCGAAGAGTCACTAGGGAGAGGAGCACCGAGTCGTGGTAAACTGACTAGCATGGCGTTATCGTTGTTATTTGATGGGCAGGAAGTGGATTTGGACCTCCAGGATGAGGAATGGTTGGGTATTTTGATTCAACAGTTTCTGGAGCGGAATCCGGATATCAAATTGATGGTTGGAAGGGCAGAGGGTGGAGATGGGATATGGGGTGAGGAGGTAATGGTGGGGCTTGTGCTAGCACAGAAGATGAGGAAGCCCAAGGATGGCGTGAGGATGTTATGGGGACCAACAGCTGCTGAAGCAGCAGCGGCAGCAGCGGCGATGGGTTACATCTCTGACGAGAATGATGACGAAGGTGATTGGGAAGACGAAGAAGAATCCGATTCCGAGCAGAGCGAAAGTGATGAATCAGTCTCTGACTCCGAAGACTCCGAAGACTCCGAAGAAGACGACTCCGACTCCGACTCTGATCCTGACTCTGACTCTGACACCTCGACCAGCACCTCAAACGACAATCCCTACAACCAAGCCTTCGTCGAATCCCTCTTTGTCAAACTCGAGTCCACACCCTCTCCGCCTCTACTATCACCGGCAGCGACAAAAGGCGGACACAAACATAATAACCTTCCAACACCCCAATCCTCCTACGACATCCAACAACATTATCTCTCTGCTCTATATAACTCACAATCAGCGACGCAGACAGCTCAGATTGTCAAAACCCTGTGCATCAAAACCGGCAAGGCTCTGGACCTCAAGAATTCTGCGCTGGAAGCCTTAAGGGAGAAAGCGGACCGGTTGGAGAAAGAGGCCGGGGAGTTGAAGAAGGCCATACTAGAAATCACGGCGGCGGCGGCGGCAGCGGCGGCGGGAAAGCATGATGGTCTTCTTCTTGATCCTAGCCCTGATCCTGGTTCTAGTCCTTCTCCTCTGGGGCTGTCGTTTTCCGAGGAGCGACATGAACAGGAGAAGCAGCAACTACAGCAAGAGGGGCAGGAAGGAAAGAGGTCATCGTCGTCAGGAAGCATAAACATGAGTTCTGTCAGCGATGTAGATGTAGAAAGGGAGATTTTGGAGAGGGCCACCACCACCACCACCACTGATAAGGGACTAAGGGCATCGCCGTCGTCGATAATACCTCCTCCCGAACTGGAAGAGGCAAACTCAATGCAAGAGAGTTTGCTCGGTGGAAGTAACGAAGCGGGTGGTCAAGGAAATGGAGAGAGTGAAAGTAACTGTGAAAGTGGCTATGACAATGAGCACAAGGGAAGCGACACTAAACGCCCAAGTTTTCTCACTGATGATACCTCAACAATAGTGTCGCATGACAACAAAAGCAGGAAACGGCGTCGCATGGTCGATATAGAAATTGTGCTTGAAGCCAAGAAAATGTTTGGCTTTGCTGCTCACGATGAAAGCATAGGGCCATGGACAGGGGCATACACAATCGGGCCTGGGGCGCCCGGGAAGAAGAGGAGGAGGATCACGGAGCGGAACAGCTAGGCAGGCAGGGGGTTCGTTCTCATGTCACGATACCTCTAGACTAGTGTAGCGCATATTAGCAGTAACGCATCACATCACAGTCAGTATATGTGTGAGAGATCATTAGTGCTTGCTACCTCTCTCTCTACTTACCAAGTGGTGGCTGACGATGTCAGGTTTATTGTGAATATAATTTCTAGAAAGCAAAAAGATATTAAGCAAGCAAACTTGTGAAAGGACAGGAGCACTTTCTCTCCTCCACTGTAAGAATACATCCTAATCCTAATACATTCACGTAGTATCGAAAATGTGTAAAATCCATCCTCCCTTGTCCGTCCTTCGGTCCATCAAGCGTGTTCATCTATCTTCTCAAAGGAAGATACTACAGTAGACGTACAAACGTACACAAGTTGTTGGAAGAAGCTTGGGGGTAATGCGGAGAATATTCATACGTAGGAGTCCAGGGTCAGTCAAGGTTGTAAAGGCAGGGAGCCTGGTAAGGAGGACCCGGGTGGTCTGGGCCTCGGCTATGTGGTGTAAACTACATGGACGGGCGATATCGTGCCATTGGGATGTGGGAAAGGTTTTCGAGGTACGGGGGAACATGGTGCCCCTGGGCATTTCAACTGCATTGCCCATTCATTGATAGAGGTAATATAAGTAGATTGTCTTGTTCTGTTCGATCTAGTTCTGAGCGAGTTATGCATCGGTCGGTGTATATGGTTCTGTGTTTAGGGGGTCTAAACATTGAAGCGAGGTATACCATGGGCCTTATGTTTGCAAAGGAGATAAAGATGAAAAGATCCACGATTGTATCGCTGTCACCACGCTTAGACAACACTGTAACAAACATCAAGAAAACAAAAAGTGTTGTGTCAAACCCAATCGTTCCACCCATAGATCCATTGATCCTAATCTGTACATATGTATAGTGGTAGTAATATTGATAGACCTTGTCATCCATAAAATGATTCGTGGCCGCTTAAATGTTCTCAGCATAATATCTTGTGACAACAAGAGGAAGTAGATCTATGCCTATCTCTCCTCTTCTTTTAATATTTCGAGACAAATAGTGTTTGGATATATCCCCATTTCAGGCCATATGCTCATCCCAACCCTCATCGCGTGGTATCATTCTTTTGCTTCTTCGTGCGCCAACAGATACTTCTGCGGCGAGCCCCCCTTTGTGTTCCTCATCCAACTGACCCTTTACATTCATCCCAATCCACCCCACACGTGGCTCAATCGTCCGTCTTGCTTCACGGAGCAGGGAAGAGAGTAGGATGCGTAGGCTCTTCCTTGGATTCTTCTTTTGAATCGGTTCCACAGGCTGAATCTGCTTCGGATGTGACCAGCTTTGCGGCGTTCGATTAAGCTTTAGTGTTGCTGCTAGTCCTTGTTGGCGCAGCAGTGCTCGCCCCGAAGAAGCTGCTCTGTCATCCAATGGCATCCGGTACGTTACGTCGAGTATTAAAACCATCATAAGTTCGACGTTCCGCGACACGAGTTTTTGTGATGGACTTGTTCGCCAGGCATCTTAGGTCTTGAAGGGTGACCATAACTGCTCCGCAGCATTGAGCTTAACAAACAGTTTGTGCCTCGTACTAAGAAATATGATATATAGCATAGCGGCTTGGCCGACGTAAGGTACTTTGTAGCACTGCTCGGAAGGAAGGCAGCTAAGTAAAGCGTTTTCCGCTGTGGTACTTTCGACAAAATCATCGATGTAAAAATGGCTCGGTGTCGGACGAAGATACGTGAAGTTTGTTGGATCATAGGAATCCAGACTCAGCCAGAACTCTGTAAAGTACAACAAGAAGAAGTTAATAATCCGCACAGACGATAATGAAAAAGGGTGATGGATGTGCTGGCCCGGCTGAACCCAGCGGGTCACGAAGGGGTGCGGGAAGTGACAAAGCTAGGACTACCAGCCGAGTTGAGTGATGTCCGAAGAAGTACGAGGCCAATCAAGATTGCGCCCCCATGCCGTCCTCCCTCCATCACCTCACTGAAAAAAAGGCACCCCCATTCACAGCCACCTGGTGGAATTTTGGCTCTACATACCTGACGATCTTTTCATCTTCTCTCTCGCGGGGCTCGATTTGCAAACTCTTGTCGTACATCTCGTGCACGTCTCCGGCAGCTTGCATATTGGACAAGATATACTCCTGAAGTTCAGGTACTGGCTGTAGCGAATATGCGACGTTTTGATACTGCTGGATATCTCCGATAACGTCTGCGGTCTTCGCCCGCTTCGCAAAGTTGATCTGGTTCGTCTTCTTCAGAACCGACGGGATACCATCTTCAATGAAGGTAAGATCCGTAAGATACACACCTAAGAATCTCAGGTTAGCATTCGACCAGAACATGAGGCTTCACCATGGTTTCTTACCGAAGAAGGGAATGCATGGAGGGTTGGACAGATGCAACGCCTCTCTGTATTCACCAAAGTTCTTAGTACTAGCCATGAGCTTCCTCATGGTTTCAAGCGTCGCGAGAACGCGCTGAGGAATCTGATCCCATGTTCTTTTCAAGCGGGCAATGGGTGCGGTTCCCAAAGCTGAAATGATTGATGTAAGTGTAGAGAAGTTGTTAAGAGCCCGGCACTTGTCGGCAACGGCAACGAAGTGTTTTATGACGACAACACGCTTCCTAACATCGGTTTGCGCCAAAATCATCTCAGCCACCCAGTTGGTCATCTGGTTCGAGTGCAGAATAAGGGCCTTGACATTAGGTGCTGGTTCTGGCTCCCCTTCGGCAACCTTCTTCTGCCATGTCTTGTTGAGACATTCTGTAGACTTGATCTTGCCATACAGGCGCGACTCGATGATAGTAAGCTGACGCGCAAATTCAGTGACATCAATATCCAGAAACTTGAGCTTCTTCATGTTCTTTGGCATGATTGGCGCAGGCGTATTCTGGTTGACCGTCTGGATCATGCGACGAACATTGACTTCCTTGCCGCTCCGCCGCTGTTCCAAGACGGCCATCAAGCCCTTGGAACCTGGTGTCTCTGTCGACTTCACTGTCTCATTGACGAAGTTGTAGACATCAAGGATTAGCTGCTTTGTCTCCTCACTCTGATCTTCCATCCAAAAGTTATCGAACCAGTTCTTAAGAATGTTGACCACTCGGAAGCGGATAAGCTTCTGCTTGCTATCACGCCACTGCTCATACTGGGTCTGGGTGAGGCCCTCGGGTGGTTGGATGCCGAATCTCTTTACGAGTAGCTCGAACAGTACGCGAGCCGAAGTAAAGGACTTGTACGTCAACAGGAAGGTGTTATTGAAGTTCGAGTCAAGCTTGTCGTGGCGGGTAAGCTGCTCCACCAAAGCGAGGAGACTACCACCCTTGACGACGGGCGGCTGCACCTTCTGATCCCAAGATAGCTCAGCTTCGTAGTCCAGACGCAAGAACTCAGGTGTGTCATCCACAGGCTGAATCGGCGTGGGATCTTCTCCGAAGAATTTCTTCATCTTTGACGGGTCACCCTTCCGCTGGAACGTGGGAGCAGTGGGATCGCCCTCCGAAAACGATGCTGAGCTCATCAATACCGGTCTTAAGAAGGCAGAGTCAGTCCTCAAGTGCCGCTCATACGGTAACGAGTCACCTCTGCTAAGCGGTGCTCGTTGCATAGGTTCACGTGCACGAGCTTCTGCTTGTTGCTGCATGACCATCTGGACTTGCTCTGAGAGTAGTTGGAGAGAGAAGCCGATGTGCGAGGAGTTGGTCTCCAATGCTCGAGCACACTGACGAACATAGTCCAATCTCTCTTCCAAAGCATGGCCCCGCACCTCGGACCATTCATCAGCGAGCGGGCCAGCGACGGCCTGGCAGCCAAGCACCAGGTCGGAAATGTTGTCGTACAAGCTTTGTTTGTTTGTCGCAAAATCAAGAAGCTGCGGCTGCTGGAACCCGTTGCTGCCAAGGCAAGAAAGGTCGATAGACTCAATCGTGGCAATCCATGGCTTGAACATGTCCACGACCTTGCCACCGGCAGCGCAAATATTGTTGCTGATTACTTCGTGCCTGAAAGGCGTCACCACCTTATCCGTGACAACCAAGCTCTTGTCCAGTTCGCGAATGCCGGAAACCAGCATACGCTTCAGCTCATCCAGCCTTTCCAACAACTTGCTGTCGAGGATGGCAGTGGGCTCCACTACACCCTCTTCATCATCGAGGAAATTGGAGGTAATAGGGTCGTGAGGGCCGAGGCCATTAGTCTGCCAACTCCCACCAGAGGTGGACCCAATTACGAACCCAGGGAACAGCCGAGGAATGTCTTCACCTCTCTGCTGCCTAGCAACTTCGACATAGCTGTAAACTCCCATGAGGACGCCATCAGCCTCCTGCAGACACTTTTGGACGGACTCGGCGTTGGGCCAATCGGCAGCAGCAATGTGCGAGGAAATCACCAGCTTGGAAAACTTTGACATCATATCGCGGAAATGAGGGTATAGCGCCTTGTTGGTCGAGATGATGGAAGGCTGGCCTGAATGGTTGTCGGTTGTCCCTGAACCAGCCGCCAGGAGCAGGCGCAAATGGTCAGAGATGTCCTCGGCGCGTGCAACGTACTCGGACCGGCGGTTGTTCTTGATGGCCTCGCGATAACGGTCAATTGCCTTCTTCATGTTGGCGACCAGTCGGCTCCAAGTGAGAGGTTGCATAGAACCATCGTCAAAGAAGGATCGAGGAATTGTAGCGGCGGTAGGGAGGTTGAAAGTCACGCTAGTGAATGCGGTTGTCGATGTCATAGGCACTAGATGGTGATTACTGCTGAAATATGTCTCGGTACGGCCCCTATTACCGGAGGGCTGTCCGTTGATAGAATCCATGGACGTGGACGGTGAGACGCCATCGTATAAGCGGCGGTTCTTGGGCTGTATTGGAGTAAGCCCCTCATTGTCCTAAAAAAAAAGCTGAGTGTGATCAAGTTTTGTGTGAACTTACAAGTGATCCTCTGGATGCAGTCATGAAAGTTTCACCCTCGACTTCTGAGGCCGAGGTGATATCGTCTTCATCCTCTTCATCCTGGGTCAAACCACGTGCCATCATCTCGGGAGGCGGCCTGGTCCGGTCGGGTATCGTCACATTCATGCGGTCACGGGGACCGGTCTCGTTAACAGAAGCAGGCGACTCAAGCGGCAATTCATTGCTGCTCTCGCCGGTCATGGTGTTGTAGTAGAACAAGTGGCCCAGGGGGGTGGCTTGAGGTATCCAGAAATCAGCCCTGGATCGATCGCCATCGGTTCCCTCAATGGGAAGAGAATCAGGGTCATCATCGCGATCCGATGCATCATCCTCGTCAAAGCCCTCGTGGTAGACATCGTGGTCTTCGGCCTCTTCCTCCACTACTTGTTCGGGGTTGGCCTTCCCCTCGGTCTCGCCTGGAGCGTCATCGGGGCTAGCGATTACCTCGCAATAATTACTGGGAAACCATCCTCTGACACCGTTGATGACACCATCCCACCAACCGCTTTCAAGCTGTGTGATAACCTGGATTATATCGCCCTCGTGAAAGCTAAGACTGGTCCTGTCGTCTGCCTCGTAATCGTACAGCGCGCGGACATACATGGTGCCCGCGGGCGCCGTGCCTACAACGCCATTCATGGAGGAAACAGGGTCGGTCGCAAAGAAGAACGAGGAGTCGTTGGGGTCGACCAAAGTCGTCGCGTGGCTTGAGTCGGCGGCAGCGGGGTCGCGTCGATCGTAGGATGCTTTCTGAGACTGGGTATTGTAGGAACTGGTGGTATTCTGACCCTGAAGTAGCGACACAGGCGTCTGTGTCATTAGCATATTGAGCGTGTCGTGGTGACGGGTAGAAGCAAGCGATGGTGTAGAATATCAAGGGCCGAAGATCATGTTCCGGTCGCTGAGCCTCGGGTGGTGTAAGTAAGCAGGTGATGTACAAGTAACCTTTGCAGAAGTCGAGCGTCCAAGGTGCGCTAGGTCGACGTAGGTAGATGCTTATGAGGGACGGATGCACTTTGTCCCCTATTTCAAGGGTCTGACGTCGGCGGGAATTAGATAGGAAGGGTGATCCAAAAGTTTACTCGGCGCTAGAGGCTATGGAAAGAACAGCTGTCGCGACAGACGATCTGAGTGGTCGGAAGGCTGAGGCGTCGGCGGGTAAGGAGTGGTGAGAAAGTGAGGCAACACAGGCATCGATTCGCCGACCGCTCCTTGGTGTGATGGTCTTGTAAAGCGCTGGCTCGAAGAATAAAAGAGTCTAGTGTAGTGAGAGAGAGAGCTGATGCAAGATCAGATATGTATGTAGGTATACGTCTAGGTAACCGGCGTGATGATGATGATGACGACGGTGGTCCGAATTCCTGTCGGTCGCGACACGTCCTTGTCTTCCGGGTCGTTCTCTGTTCGCAGAAGGGGTTCTCGGTCGAGGCTACGTTGCCTGATGCTCTTTTGTCGAGTTTGGATGGCGATGACTCGATATGATATCGGTCTCTCGGTGCCCGCGTGGCCAGGTCGTGAGGGTCCAGGGGGCGGTTTCTGGCAGTGCTGTCGAACCTGAGCGGATGGATGGTCGAATTGTCTCGTCACTTTCCCGGCATCCGATTTGCCCTTTTGACTGAGGGTTCAACCAAGAACCTGGAAGTATAGGTTGTTCGTCAGTTGGAGCGGAAAGACTGGACGGACCTATATCCGGCAAGGGGGTGAGGTGCCTAGGTGAAATGCATTGGGCGGGGGGGGGGGGGGGGGCGGTCTCTTTTTGAGAGGGAGCAGTCGACGAAGGAGGAGAGACGGGAGTGGATGGCCTCGCACTGCACTGGTGTGTGGTAGGACGAATGGACAGCCAGGGCAGGTCGTAGGGAGCACTGGGCGCATTGGGACTTGACTTGCCCGGCAGCCCGGGCACCTCCACTGTGGGACTAGAGGGGACGGAGGGTCCTCACTTTGCGAGGCCCTCTTTCCCGCTCTCCAACGGTTCTGAACCTTTGATTGGCTCGTACTCAATTCGTCTCTGGGACTGATAGGTAAAAGGTAAGGAGTGCCCTGGATGTGGGATCCATAACATTATGGACCCTTTCGGCTATTCACTTTCCCTCCAGCAGGCAAGCCCTCCCCTCGTTCAACTGAGTGCAATCATAGCTTCCATCGATTGACTTTGTTTGTTGTACCTACCTGACATATGCCATTTGCGACAAGTCTCTTTTGTTGGACATACACATCTCATCGGGAACAAAGAACACAGCATCAAATCACCAGAGGTCCAATATTATGCACCCGATAAACTAAATAAAAAGAGACAGTCGCGTTGCTGGCCTCGACCTCGCTGATCAGTACACTAGACGGATCAGTACGGGGTACAAGAAGTGCACATTGACTCGTCGAGGCTCCCGTCACTCGCTGGAGACGAAAAAGAGTGGACGGACTCGGCTGGGTCTCGAATCCCATTGGCGAGGGCAGTGATTGGCAGCCTCTTTAGTGTACAAGCCAAATAGCAGCTAGGTGCTAGTTACACTACACCCAGAAAGGGAAGCACGGCCCCGACCACCTATGCAAGTCACTCGGTGCTGCAGTCGGACAATCAGCCCTCGAGGCACCTGGCGCGAGGACCTACGCAGTAAGTAACTCTGAGTGAGCTGAGGATCTTGGTGTCACGTACAGTTGCTGAGCTCCCGCGGAAATACTGTGTTCCCTCCCTCTCTCTCGAGAGAAATCACCAGTTGGACTCTTTTAGGTCGGTTCGCTTAGAACGCGATGCCATGCTTTATCCAGCTGCTAATTTCTGCAAAATAAAAGAACCAGTTGGCTCCTACAAGGATCAGGAAATATCGATTTCAAAAGTCAACTTTCCGAAATAAAGATTCGACCTCAGCTTCCCAGTTCAGATCCCGCAGAAAAGGGAAACGATCAGAAACGGTAAACGTTTCGGTGCGGGTTCCGGTTTCGTATAGTAGCACTTCTACAGGCTTCTATTACAGCTCAGTATGTACAACTAAACTAGTAGGTAATCAAGAGCAAGCGGGGCAGGCACCCTTCAGTTCCTCAGCTGGAAAGGGAAATAACAGCGAGAAATTCTTCTCCATGTTGCATTCTCCTCTTTGCACCCGCCATCGTCGACAACCATGACACGCGGCAGCGTTCCCAGCAGTCCGGACAATGATACGTATGGCTCAGACTCGTTCAGCTCATCCAGTATCATCTGAATCACGAACCGTCCAAACTGTTGTACCACCAGGCAGGTCCGAGCGCCAGAATATATTCCCGTTACTATGGAACAGTCAGTCTTTTATCCTCCTCTCTGGATGGCGAGCTGAGGAACCCATGAGCCCCCCACCAGATCATTCGATAAAGGATTCCCCCGCTGGAAGCCGTTCGGGCTGTTCGCGTCATCACCTTGAATTAAAATGACCGAATATAATCCGGCAGTCCAAACCGCAAAGAGACAAGCTCCGGCCACAGCGAGGGGGTTTCCCTTCCACGGCTCCTCCACCATGCTTCCGCGCCTTCTGGAAACAAGGACATGCACGAAATGGAAGCGCTCAACAGCCGTGCAAGGCGTGGAAGCCCCACGGGTACGGTAAGCTACCGTCCCTTAATTTGCCCTGTTGCACGCCATTGCTCGATCCGTCACTGGCATCGTTGAACCGTTACACGCATTAAGCTTGTCAGCCGGCAGGAAACGTCTTCATCGACCTCCATACCAAGAGCTGGGCCACGCCTGAGACCGTCATGCTACCAGGTACTAGCTGACTAGGTATGTACATACCCTCGTGGCGTCTCCCTGTCTTGTCTTTCACTTCTTCCCACCCCTGAACATGTAAAGATGACACGGAGATGAAGAGCCCCCCACCCCCATAAAATATATCGCAACTATAAGAGCCTGCGCCTCCATTCGACGACAACTGCTTGATTAGGAAGCCCACAAAGTCTACCAATGCCCTTTGTCGATAAGGAGCCGTCCTTCGAAACTTCATCACCACATCACTCATTCTGATCAGGCAGGTCAACCAGATGCACGGGAAGCTCCCAAGGCAGGACCCAGGAACTTTCGGCCTCTTCCTATCACCTCCCACGCTCTCTACTCCCCTGGAAACACCCCTCTAGTTGAGGCCTTTTTCTTCCCCTCCATCAGCCTTTTTCCCCCCACCCCCCACATAAAGTGTATGATGAAACAGACTAATCATTGAGGTCCGGCCGGGTTGGACCTGTGTCGCCGGAATTACACATCATACTGTCCAGACATGTCCAGATGGAGAGGGGAGAGGACATTAGATTAGGTTGAGGTAGTCCACCTCGTGGCATTCCATCTAGAAGCAGCGGACATCCCGTCGACTAGGGGCCCAAGGATGATGACTCGAACCACTACATGATGAAGAAACGTGGGACCCCAGGCGTCGGGACGGTAGCAGGGCCGCTCTCATGGCTCGGCCAGACCAGACAAGGGAAGACCAGTTAATCGTCACGGGTCACAATGTCAGCGGAAGCAAATGCTGGGACTAGGGCTAGGACTAGGGCAGTTCGTGTCCTGGCGTCCGTTACGATGTATGGATGCCATACACATACCCGCGTGTTCCATTGTTCCATTGCCACGTTATGCATGCCATGGCCCCTGAAGCCGAAGTCATGAGGTTGCGTCTGATGCCTTGCTTTGAAAGGAAAAGGCCACGGCTATCGGCGGGTTCTAGGCCTCGAGAGAGATTAAATATTCAAAAAAGCTTAGGGGGGTGGCACGATTGGAAATAAGAGCCAAGACCAAAAGTAACGAATTCCATGTGAGCTCTGGGGTGGCCGCAGGAGAAAGTAATTGCTACATACCTTACCTAGGTGACGAAAAAAGAAAGAGCCGTCCTTGGTCCAAAACTATTCAGCATCTGAAACGATACTCCTGGACGAGAAGCCTTATAAGCCTAGACCTCCGGAGGAACTATGAAGAAAGGCGACACCGATATCATAGTGACCCTATCTGACGAGTTTCCATCTAAGCCGTCAATCAGTACCACAAGCGAAGCGTCACTCGAAGTCCGATACCTCGTAACTCACCCAAATACCATTTCTACTCAACAATCATTCCCGCTCAAAGGCCGTTCATTCCCTCGCCAAACGGCCCCTGCGGCTACGAACACTAGAGCATTCACACACTTTTACTTTTGCGCGAACGGGCGGGCGAATAAGCCGGTTACTTCACTCAAACCGGTAAAAAAAAAAAAAAACAATATAATCCCATCGTAATTCCAGCCTTTCAGATACGTCTGGCTCTAGGCAGGTACCTTACACAATCATCATTGTCGATGTTTCAGACAAACGACACGGTAAGGATCGTAAGAAAATTGTCGGGTGACACGGTGTATATAGAGAAATGAGCTCATTGAGGCTGAGGCTGAGGAAGGACAGGGAGGCAAGTGGAAGGAAGCAAGGGGCTCTGTACTACCTACCTGAGGGTATGTAGAATCCAAAGCCCATGCAGATTCAAAGAGTCAAGTACTTTCTGGAAGGAAAAAAAAATAAAAAAGAAAGCAATAGGGAAAAGTTAATGGGGTTGGTGTGACGAGGTTTCCTTGTAACACAAGTGAGGCCTCTTTTGATGTGCGGGAAACGTGCAATGAGCACGGCGAGAAGATCTTGGTTGGAACCAGTCAGCTTCATGGTCAAGGCTTGACGCGCTGGGTATCTTATTTCTAAGTAACTTGTTTCCCACGCTTTGTTGTCTACGGTACCTCTGGAGGTGTGGAGACAAGTTGACGAAGTGTCCTAGACATAACCGAGGAGGATGTTGAACAATGTGAGAAATAAATAAAAAATAAAAAATAAAAATTTGGTTTTTTTTAAAATATTTTTAAAAAAAAACAAGAAAAAAGTAGAAAAAACCATCATGCAATAGGGCAAGGGTGGAAACGACGTAAAAACATTGTTACGATGGAGCCCTACTGTAGACAATGACAGAACTCTCGTAGAACGAACCGGTAAAGTTAAAAGAATTCCTCGTGTGTCTCATACGCGTAGAAGAACAATGGGGGTTTCTCCCTACGGTACTGCAAACAATATGAAAGTACGGCGGCGTCTTGAACATGACATTCAACGAGTTTTTGACACTTCAAGTTCGTACAATAAAGAAAAGAAAGATAGAAAACTAAAAAGGGTTGGACGATGCGTGCACAGTTTAGGTACGTACTTGTAAAGCAGAGTACTAGTCAAATGCGTTGTTGTTGTTGAACCCAGCCCCTACGGTTACGTTCTGCCTCTCTTTATCAAGTTGTCCATCGACATCGTGCTTGAACTTTCGCGGTAGCTAAGGAAGATATAGCAGGAGACGAGGAACGCTTCAGACAAAATACTAAACATTCCTGGGGCCAACTCGCCTCGTAATGGGTATCTAACTGATGAGCACACGGGAGATGTTTCTAGATGCGATAAATTATAGATTACTGCCCTGGGTGGCACTTGTCTTTTGGAAAGTGTCAGTTGAGAGCGAGATCAGAGACAGGACAGGACAGGACAGGATAGTACCGTTGTCCTTCAATGGTGTGTTCAGCCCATTCATACCTAAGTACCCAACACCTATTCAGAGTCTACGTCTTTCCATGCTGCATAGACTAGACTAGTTGAGTATCACTGGTAACTGGTATGAGACAGTCATTTATAAGGGTCTAGTGAGTTGTGTTCTTTCTCTGTCTGCAAGTCTCTACAAGGTCAGGTTTATGCCACGCCTTGCCTGCCTGGCTTTCTTACTAGAGGGGGTTTTTCGAACAGTCAATAGCACTGATCCAGTCTTGAGCTGTTCTGATGAACTTATGGTCTCCTTCAACCCTTTATCTTAAAATGACAGCCAGAGATTCTTAGAGTCAGTTAAAATGTAAAGCACTCGCCGCCTAAATTGATGCATATTATTGTTTATATAAAGCCACACTTTTGATCATGTTCTTTACAGCGTAGCAGATGAATTGTACCATACATGGTCACTCATAGTCTCGCTGGCGAAGGTTGGGAATCTCGCCATGATACTATCCATGGTACCTACAGCTAAATTGACTGTTTGATGGCAAGAAGATACCAGGCTGACGGCTTTGATTTCATATGTTGCGTCCAAATCGAATCAGTAGTAATCTTCCAGGCGGAGCAAGGTCTGTATCTCTTGCCATCTACCTAGGTATCTGTAGAGTAAGAGGAAGCGGAAGGGCAGGAACGACCGAGAACAGTTGGACTGACTGCTCGCTCTTTCGCACTCGCCCACCATTGCTCCTTCTTGCGTACCCTCCAACCGCCATTTTGGGACAGAAGCCCCCATTCCGCGCCCACCAACACCGGCATGACAATGCCACAAGACTGACCCCACGGCAAAAACATCAACGCTGTCAACTAACTAACCTAGTCCATGTCTTGCTTAGGAACCAAGATTCTTTCGAGAAGGTATGGAGAACAAGGTACTTAGGTAGCTGACTATTAGTAAGGAGCGTGGAATATCCCCGGCGAGATCGATCTCATTACCTATGCTCCAATCTGCTTTGTCGGGCCTGCTGCTTCCTTGGATGACTGTATAGAGTTTTCGAACTATTATAGGTCCACGAGGTCTGAATTGGGAGATTGTAAAGGGACACTTGCTGCTCACTGAGCAAAATGTACCTTTCGAAAATCCTAATGAAGAGCGTATCCAAATTTCAATGTGATCTTTGCTCTCTTTTCTTCTTTTACTACTCAGCTCCTTATACTTAATGATCTATGAAGCCTTCTTCAAAGGCTGGGCTGATCAGTAATTCGCCATGGCCACTTAACAATGAACAAAAATAACGAGCAAAATTCGACTAACGAAAGAAACAAAGCACGACAGAAGAAAAGTTGGTAAAAACGTCAAGAATACTGCAGAACTGCAATCCTCGCTCGTAAACAACCCTACAAGGAGAAAACGGTTCACCGAAGATCTCCACCTTGTCACTTCAGTTGTCGATCTCTCCATCCGTTCATCCACCGGCTCGTCGACCCAGCCTGTCCACAGGTCCACCCTGAATCGTTCGATCACCCATGTATGTATGTATGTATGTTCTCTTCCCGCGTTTGTTGACCAAAGCTACAAAAAAAGATGACGAACCCCATTGAGCAGACCAGTGGGTTTCCAGAACAGCAAAAGATCAGACCGATGGTTAACGAGACACCAGAGTGTCGTGTTCGACAAGGGGTATGTACCTATGTAGTGTAGGAATGCACGGAACAACAAAAAAGAAGAAAAAAAGGAAAAGCGGTGGAAGCCACTGCACTGCACTTGAACAGTGCCAATCACGTTGGCGTTTCGAGCCCTACGAACGGAGCACTCTTTTTTTGTTATTTTTTTTGCAACGTGGATCCCGTCCCGCACCGTCCGGGCAATTACCGAGTCACGACCGGCGGGCCGGGTCAGGGGAAGTAAAAAAAGGGCGGGCCAGATGGTATGATGGAGGGGGAGCCCGAAGGGGAGGGGAGGGGTAAACGGAGATGACGATGTTTCTTGAAACGGGTGGCAGGTACATACGTACGGGGTATAGATACCGTGGGTTTTTCGAAACTTACATACCCCGAAGCAGTACGTAAAAGCAGGATGATGTGGACAACGAGATGATGAGGAGAAGACACATGGAGGACAAAAAAAATTGAGGGACCCTTGATGGAATGGTGGGATGGCAAGCATGGCATGACATTTTATAGCAGAAAGTTGACGATAATGTAAATGTAAAATGACGGGGTTACTGTGATGCGAGCGTGTAGAAATATGTAAGACTGACAGACATGCAACACACTGCACAATATCAAAGCATGTAATAGGGGTTTCATGACTTTTGGTAGTGTTGCTGCAGAGTGTCTTGTGCTCATCACAATATTCATCCATGTTTTGGAAATGCACCTGTTGTAAACTGAACATGAAATGCATCTTGAAGAGAGCAAGATGAAAAAGATACCCGAACAAACGAAACAACGAAACCTGTGTTCTCTGTTCCTGGTGCCAAGCTCATAAGGAATTTATGACAAGCCAATCGACGTCCAGGGGCCCCTTTTTTCGAAGTTACCCTAACGTGCTTTAGCTCAAACCCAGTAAGCAGGGATCTCTCGTGGTGGGAAAACGATTCCAAGCTAGCGGATCCCAATATCTTTGAACCCATTCGTTCTCTGAGCTCCCCGGAAACCACCCGCGGCCTCCCCACTTGAAAAGACACGAGGATTGGCTCACGGTGCCCATTTCCAGCGGGCTGAGGTTTCCTCTTCAGTGGGGGGAAGTGTCCGTCTGCGGTCTGACACCGGAACTCGTGCGGGTGGTGGTGGGGCTTGTGTTCGCGAACGGAAGATGAAGCGAGCAGCGAGCTGGTGGGTTATTGCTGGTCATATCGCTGCACTGTTTTCTCTCTAGTCTCTCTTGCATGTGCTGTTGACATTCGAAAAATGGCGATGGCTGCTGAACTTGGGAGGGAAAGATTTTGTCGAAAAGACTGCTGTAATATCACCTCTGGCGCATGGGAAATGGGCGTGTTTGACAAACGATTGACCAAAATCAATTCCCAAAATAGTACGACGGCGAGCCTACCTTTAAACCAATGGCATAGACCGTTTGATCTGGTTTACCAACCATGCCTGGGTGTTCAATCTCCAAGTGTATGGCATGGCATGAAGAAATTAATGATTGCTGGGAAGAGCAAGAGCATAAACTGCTCGTCATGAGGAAACGCCTAACGAAATCCTATTAGCCGACCGAGTGACCGAGGCAGAACGGCAGACACCAACAACAGCATGTTGCCCGAGAATTGTGCGTGAGACAGGCTTGCGAAAGAGAAGGCCAAGACACTGCAAATCGCGATTCGCTATCCACCACTGTGTAGTGTAGATGAGTGGAAGTACCACGCAGTCAAGATGGTCCTCCGATTGGCGCGCGGCCATGGTTGGCCCGTCGACAGGACTGGCAGCATTCTGCCCACTGGTTTCCGAGAACGCGTTTCGATACTGCACACCAGCCTCTCCATTCATCTGGACGGGAATGTTGCGCTTGCGCTTTTGGTCTTCGGGAACCTTATTAGTGGACCGATGGAAGATTCTTCGAAGAAGCTGGGGAGGTTGCATCCATGGCGCTCTATCCCGTATTCTAGTGGCAGATCAGGTACCCCTCCTCGAAGTCACTCTCAACTGTCGTCGTCTTGTGTCGTGTGCTGTTGTGTGCTGTCGTCGGCCGTCGTTGCGGTGGCCGCTGGTCCAATGTCAATCTGGGAAGATTGGAGAACGAAAGCAGGTAGCAATTGTGCCAGACGCGGTCCGCCCGCCAGCGTGTGAGTGCAACCCACCAAAGACGCCGGCTTGAAGGCCGGATTTAAGTTCCACATTGCTGGCGATGAGTGAGCGAACTTACACAGTACACTGGAAGCGGTAAAATGGGAGGAAAGGAAAATGCAACGATGGACGGCAACCAAAGCCGGTGCCAATTTCTGCAGCAATCCCGGAGTTCGAGGCAGCATATGGGCGCAAATATCCCAAAGGAGATGCCCTTTTCGGAGCCGTCGGTTGCGATGCCTTGTGCTAATCTCGAAAACTTCCTTCTTGCCCAATCCTTCTCGTTCCGCGGCCCACGTCAACACAGTCAGAGTGGGATAATTTGTATACCTCTAACAACTTGCGGTGCAGCCATCACCGACTCTTCATCTGGCTGGCTGGCTGTTGATGTTTTTGCTTCGTGGTCTTCCATGAACGTAAACATGATGGTTTCTTTGACGTGAGAGTGACACCTCTTGCCCCTTCTACCCCTCTTGCCCCTCTTGCCCCTCGTGAGCCCCTCTCATGAACCCATCTTGGTCTTCCAAGTTGAAAGGTCAGTCTCGTGCTGTACAGTGTGGCCAGCGAGATTGCGGTACACCAAGTGGGAGCGATAACGCGATGTTCCCCGGATTTGCTGGGATTTCGTTGGCCAGGCCGCCAAGCCGCCAAGCCGCCACTTGGTCGGATCTGCCGCTTGGAAGGTAAGAGCGAATCCACAGACGTCGCTTTTGCCCTGGTCGCCGCCGGCTTCCACGATACCTCCCTCTCCGTGTTCGTTGTTTTGATGGCAAACACGGAATTCTTGTGGAACCGTACAGCGCGGTGATGGATCGTCGATGTCCATACGAATGGGAATGCCCATGTGATTTCTCGTTTCTTTGGTACACTAATCCAGAGCCCTGAAGTCATAATCATTTGTGTGACTTAACTTTCAACAAGGAACTCCGTATACACCATTCGCACGCCTTTGTGATTGGCAATATTCGAGTAAAAAACAGCAGGATGGCTGCTGAGGTTGGTCGCTGGAGTGTGATGTGCCGTGAGCTGAAATTGTCGGCCATCTTCCTTATTTCTTTTCATTCCCAGGTCCGGATTTCCAGGAGTGTCCGATTCGTTGGCTGGGGGTTAGGTAATGCAGTGTACAGTGCTTGTGAGGATCTTGGAACACTGTCTTTGTATCCGCATGTTGGAACATCAGCATCATTGCAGTGAAGTAGTTCGTGGTGTTTTTTTTGACCCCTCGCGCAGTGCAAATATGTTGTTCCAGCGCGTTGTGAGATGGAAAAAAAACGCGGGGCAGATAAACGGCGAAGACACGCGGGTCATAGTACTCCTAGTGGAGCTAAAGCAACGACCGTACAACCCCTCTGTTGTTTCTGTTTCTTCAGGCAAGCATGAGCGTTTTCGCCGTTGTTGCGATATGGGCCGGCCCTGTTGTCAATGATTGACGTCGCATCGAGTCAGCCATCGCAGCATCTCGCACAAAGTGGTTCCGAGGAAGGTCGGTCATGTGCCACTGTCAACCATTGCGGTAACCCACAATAATTGCTACAAGTAGCGGGGAATCCGTCGGTAAACACCGCCCGCTCAAGGTCAAGCCGGGAAGGACAAGGCCCCGGCTGGCTGACTGGCAAGACTGGTGACAAGGTGAACACCCGATGACAAGACATGAGCTGAGACGAGCCGAGGGGCACCGCTGCCCGGCGGGAAACCTACCCCTCGAACCCCTCAATTACAATGACATCCACTCGGAATTGGAGTCTGTCCTTGGGATTTGTCGCCCCCGCCATCCCACCAGCCGTCATGGGCCACCTTTGGTGTGATGGTTTGTAGACCCCTCCTTCACGGCGAGAAAGCTCGAGGTCCAGAACTGAAGTTGAGGGGCACAATAAAGCGAGCCTTGACAGCCCCAGAGAGCACAGCCGATGTACATTCTTGAACAGAAGTGTGGAGCTGTTCGGTAACATGAAGCTTTGCCTGCTCGCCGGTATGCATGACATAGAACTTCAGAGCCCAAAGTAAATTACCTCCGAGTCTCGAGAGCTGTGATCACGAGATATCACACTGAATCGATCGATAGCCAGTCCTGCCAGTGGCTGAAGAGCACGTCGTGGGGTCCGAGATGTGGCACGGAGACCCAGCAATTGGATAAGAACGTTGGGATTCCTCATTGCTTCGGTCCCAGCCTCACTTTTGGAGATTGTACTGACAGTGCAACAATGGAACGACGGGCATTGCAGCAGCATCCGTCATGCAGGTCAACCGGGGTTATCTTGGTTGCTAACTTTTGAAAACGTGTTGCGACCTCGATGTACCTGGGTACGACAGCTCCCAGCTTGCTAGTCGTTCGTCTAGAAGTTGTCTCATGATGTCTGGTTCCTCGTCTCGAAAAACCGACGTCCTGATAGAGAAAAGATGCCCGGAAAGCGACGTCGGTCGAGACTGGACATGTCGAGGAGCGGCATGGAACATGATGCTGTTCCGCGGTAGGTACACGCGCCTTAGACGCTTTCTCCAACTCTGTTACAGTGTGGGTGGTGCAGCAGCCCCGCGAATTCAATTGTCGACTATCGACATCCAACGACATAGCCCCCGTCATTGATGCTTTGCGGTGCCCTGGGGACGACTTAATGCCAACACATGGAACTCGGATTCCCTCGACAACAAAATGCTCCGGCTGGGCTTGGGACACTACAGCGATGGAACAACAGCCCCGACCCACTGATTTCTAGCATCTTCAATGGCTTCTGTAACCCAAGCCCTCCGCCCCTCTACCCTGCTCGTCACAAAGACAACAGAGGCATGCCCGTTACGCCCGGGCACACGTCCTGGCATAGGTACCTAATCACGATATGGCGGTCAGTGACTGCAGCGCGCCAGACAACTCATCATCAACCACGAACCACAGATAGGATTGCGGGGCCCAGCCCAGAGCCAGGGCCCAAGTTGAGAGACCCGGGTCAGGCGGGTGTCAGTGGGAGAAGAAGATTCATGCGAGCATTTCGGGTTCCAAGTTGATCTGCTGAAATATGCAATGTGGAAATTCGCCTATCTCTGTGTACTTGTATGTAACGTAAATCCGGTGGTGAGGTGTCGCAATCCAAGTTTGCGTTCCAGTCTGTCTTCCACCGTGCCGTCGCTGACAATCAACTTTTCCGCGCCGGTGTCGCGCGCCCGCATGACTTCCGCTCTGGCCGAACGTAACTTTTGCCCTGGATGGAGGGGGAAGCTGCATAATGTACCTGGATTGTATGAATGGCCAGGGCGAGTGGAATTGACTGAAGCTGCGGCAGCTCCAACCTCAAGTGCCCGGGCTTCAAGCATGTCCCAATTCGACATTACATACTCCGGCAACACGCACCGCACCATGGAAGCATGGCAGCATGACTGCTGCTTCAAATAACGACGGACATCTCAGCGGCGGCGGGGATGACGAGGATCCATGAGATTGCTCGGGGAGGGGCTTGGGAGGGCAGATCTGTATCTGGCCAACTGGTTTCTGGATGCACTGTGTGGTCAAAGAAATTTGATGACGGGTCTCGCAACACGAAGCAACACGCTTCGACACGTTAGCTGGCCAGGTACCTGCAGAGTGGAATAGCGCTGAGCCGTCGGCGAAAGCTGCGCCAGAAGAAACATTTGGGCCTATCGATGAGACGCCCCTGCCCCGCGCCTTGCATCCCGGCCTTCCTTCCCCTTTTCTGGTCGACATGTCAAACCCGCCCCACCTTGGCGAGGTACTCGAGACATGACCGGCCAACAGCTGTCCAGTCACAGCCGGCGCCTTTTTGCTGGGAGCGCGCAACAGACACACAAAAAAGAAAGGGAAATGGCCCTTCTCATCTCAGACTTGTGACGCACCTCAGTTTGCGAGACTCACCGCTCTGGAAAAGGTGGGCAAGTGGGCAAGGTGGGCAGCCCGCGAAAACAGGTGTCCCAGCATTGCTGGCTTTCACCTCGAACATCTTTTGCTCCCGGCAAAGCCATGATGTCGAGTGCCTCGATTTTCACTTGCGACTTGCAAGACCGGATGGAAAGTGTTATGTTTAGGTACCTAGAGAGGTAGGTAATCCAGTCCCGTCCCAACCACTGGAATTAAAAGCCAGGGAATCCGGCCCATTTATTTGTAGGCTGCTCATCGGAAGGGAGGACGTGGGAGACAAGCCTGCCGTACCCTGTACCTTTCGGCACCCCTCGATCAGGCGAGCTAGGCCAAATCGAGAGTCTGCAAAAATTTGCGAATGTTTGGCATCTGCGGTTTCGTAGCGGGCGTCGTCGGATCGAGGGGGGGTTCTGGGTGCTAAAACGCGGTGACTGCACACTGGTAAGGTACGACATCTGAGGGAGGCCTGTCGAGGGTGACCTACCTACCTAATTGCAGGGCACCTGGCTGGTACTTACCTCTACGACTTCCACTTCCAGTCCAGGTCGTTCCCTTGAGAGGGCCACCCCCCACACGGTCTAGGCTCGCTGGTTTACACACGGTGCTGGCACTGGCACACTGCACTTCAGTTTTGGCTGGCACACCTCCGTCCACCTCACTGGCACTCGCAGCCCCAGTGCAGTACAGCCGGAGTGCAGGCAACGGGAAACGGGCGTGGGAACTGCGCGTGGAACTGTCCCCCCTCTCTGCGCAAACCATCTTTTCTACCCCGTTCCCCCTCTTCTCATTTTCCAAAACCCCTCCAGCTTTCCCTCCCGCATCCATCCCCATCCCCATCACCACCACCCACGCCAGCCACCACGACAAAAGGTCGGCATTCCACAACCGCATCCGCCGAACAGTCTTTGCTTCCCACGGCAAGACGACCCCTCTGCAATTCAATTGGCAGGGGCTTCCCTCACCATCCGCCACGGTTTCTTCTTCCATGATCATATCACCAATGAGCAGCTTCACGACACAGAGTCACGTCGACACACTTTAAGTCCTACGGGAGCGCCCGCGAGCGAAGGAGTCAGGCGATCTCAACTATCGTTCTGTGAGGATCAACTGGACTTCCGACCACCACACCTAATTATCGCCGTCCACGTCGATCCCGTTGTAGCAGTTCGAGTCATCCGCAAGAGGTAGCGAGGCAGCTTCACCACCAGAACCGACATCCCCCACATCCAAAATGCCAGGCGCAAGCGTGGCTGTCGCGCCTACGACGGCGCCTGCAACGACCACACCAGCACCAACATCAGCATCAACACCACGAAAGGCGCCAGGCGCTACACAGCCAGAGAGAAAATACAAGTGCCAGTTTTGTGCGAGGGCCTTCAGCAGGAGCGAACACCGCAGCCGCCACGAACGTTCACGTACGCTTCCTTTCCTCTCCTCTCCATCACTCGTCTCTTCGCTTTCGAAGCACTTTGTCGTTCATTTTTTTTTCCCCCCCAAATAGTCGCGCTAACATACACTTGCAGACACCAAGGAGCGACCATTCAAGTGTCTCAAGTGCAGAAGCACATTCGTACGACGTGATCTCCTTCTCCGACACGACCGCACAGTCCACGCTAAAGATGGCGGCATACCTCTTCACAGCGACGGGAAGCGTCGCGGTGGTCCCAAGGCGGCTCCTCGCCCTGCCACCGGGCCTGCCAAGACTCCCATGGACATCGACACTTCAGCTCTTGAGCAGTTAGAAGCCAGTAGTGACGGTATATTTGATGTGGAAACCGCTGCGATGCTCGTTGCTGACCTTCAACATAAAGCCACCTCCCAGGCGCGAGCAAATGGCGCACCTTACGATGGCAACGGGACCATGTCCTTTTCGCAAACCAGCACCCCGACTATTGAGCCCTCGGTACCCTTCACCAACGGTGCGCTTGGTCTTCCCCAGTGGGACAGCTTCATCTCTCACAACTCGAAAGCGCACTCGGTCATCTCGGGTCCCGGATCCTTCGATACGTCTCATCCCAACCATATGGCCCCCATGGGCGGCCAACACATCAACGGGCTCCCCCTTTCGTCGCTCCCGGCTTCGGTGAACGGCACTCCCACTCCCCAGTCGCCATTTCTGCCGCACCGCACCCATACTCCTTTGGATGCCACTCAGGCTCACGCCGGCCAGAAGCCTCCCCCTCCTCAGATCAACAGCGATGAGGAGAGGAACATGATTCTGGACAACATCCGCGCCCACGATGCCGAGCATGCCCTCCCAGAAGGATTCCGCGTCCCCAGCTTACCGTCGATTAACCGATACCTCGCGACATACTTCGGCTTGTTCCATCATCATCTACCATTCCTTCACCCAGCTTCGTTCGAGCCTACCCGAGTCTCACCACCGCTCCTTCTCGCCCTACTATCGATCGGAGCCTTGTATGCTTTTGATCAAGAGAATGCGTACATGCTTCATATCGGTTCGAAGATCTTGGTGAACCAATTTCTTCAGCATAAGGAGAATTTCAGCTCGCGCAAGTGCCCGCTCTGGACCATGCAGAGCTCTCTTCTCAACATGATTTTTGCCAGCTGGAGTGGTGATCCCAAGGGATTGGAATGGGCTTGCTCAATCAAGAGCCTTCTCGCCAACATGGTTGCTGGCAACAGGTATGAGCTCAAGCTTCGCCAAGAGGCTCGTGAAGGACGCCCCCCAACACGCGCCGAGTGGGTTGAGGATGAAGGTTGCAGGCGTACGTACTATGCGGTATACATCTTCTTCGGTCTTCTCACCCTCACATTCAACCACACTCCGGCCATCAACTTCAACGAGTTCGAAGACCTGCAGCTCCCAGCTACCGAATTCCTTTGGAACGTCAAGGTTGCTGATGAGGTGGCCTGGCAAAAGCATCTCGAAGCGTCTCCCGCTCCGACATTTATGGTGGCCCATGATAACCTCTTCCAGGGCGAGACGCTCACGTACAGCGCTTTTGGAACGCGTGTTATGATCAATGCGCTCTTCTTGGAAGTTTGGTATCATAAGAGGAGTCCCGAGGCTTTGCAGGATGTGGTGACCGAGTACAAGCTCAGACTCGCCCTTGAGACGTGGGAGAAATCTCTAGAGTTCTGCGAGCACGAGACAGTAGCGGCCCCCCTGCACACGCCCCAAACGGGTCATCCCTTGATTTTTAACGCCAAGGCCATGTATCGCAATGCGCGTGCTCGCTTGGAGGTGGACTTGAAGACGGTTCAGGAGGCCCTCCGGTACCATGACTCCTACGAGGTCGCCGCTGCCATGTCAAATGCCCGGGATCGGGTAAGACGCTCAGGTGAGATGATCAAGGTCATTCAGGTTTGCTATGACTGCATTGAGACTGCGGTCGATACTGGTGTCCGCTGGGTGGCTCGTACCTCGCCCACAAACTGGAGTATTGAGCACCCATTGGGTGGCATGGACCTCATGATCATTCTCAGCCTCTGGCTCTATCGTCTGGAACATGACGAGGAGCAGGCGACGGAAGAGGAGCAGGTCATGTACAAGCGTGTGCGAGAGCTGTTTGCGAGGGGGCTTCAGGAAAAGATTGACGGCCACCTTGGCGCTGTTGTCGCGAGACTCTGGGCCTCAATGCTTGGTGAGGTCGTTGTTTGGGGGTAAGTGATTCCCGTGAACAGCCATTTGACTATTTTCGGCTAACGTGATTTTGCAGCATCACCCGTGTTATGGCTGACTCCTTCCGCCTCCATGAGCAAGCCCTCATCGGCTACGTGGATGACATTGAAGCATCCCCCAGTGTCACGACCCCTTCGATGACATCTCAAGGGGCCGATGAGGACAGCGTGTATTAGTTGTGACGAAGTTGACGATCTTATTTATGGTTTGTGAGGGTGGGGTTTCGGCATATACCTTTTTCGAGCGGTTTTGGGTTCTCGTCATTGTTCGGTTTCTTTGCTTTCAGCATTTCATTGTCGCTTCTTCCCCACTCGAGAGGGACTTTCCAATCTTTGTTTTTCAATGGCTTCAGGGTTCATCGGCGCGAGGGGGTGGGGGTCTGAAGGGTTTCCTTGATAATTCTTCTGGGGTAGCTGTGGCATTTCGCGTCTGCATGGTCGTGGTATTGGGCAGTGATGGAGGGACAAGTTTGGTAATCCGGTTTCGCATTGGTCCCGAACGGCAGGAAGGAGGATCAAATCGCGCACAAACGCTGGCGCAAGCCTCTAATAATCCGCAACACCAACACGGTTGCTGGTCCCATGTGGGAAATTTTTTTCCTTCTCACCTTGTCTCGTTAGCTACGGCGCCCTTACCGCTTTATAATAACCCTTTCACGTCTTTGCCGCTGTTGTGTGCGGCGGCAGACATACATCTCCTACTCGATTTATTTTTTTCAGCTTCTGATACCTTTGTTCTACTACAGTTCTTGGCTTTGTTGTCGTTGTCTGTTTTACTTGCCGAGTCTTTACACGTTCTGTTTTCTGCCTTAACATTCCAGTATCAAGTTTTCCTTATTTCTTTTCTTATTACCCTCCTCTGTACTAGATATCAGGACTAGGGACGCTGTTTCTAGGCAGAACAGGTGGACTGTAGGAGCGAACGGACTAGTTGGGTTTTGTTCTTGGTCTTTTCCTGTTTCTTTGATCGTTTTCGTTGGGAATGAATGAGCTTTGGTTTGGCGCATAGTTAGCGAGCTGAACTCAAAAGTTTGTTCAAGAAATATAGCAAATCTCCTCACAAGACTGATAGTTAATTCCGAATCGGCATAAAAATGTCAAATCTCTCTATCCTCACTTCTACCTCAAGGTCGTGAATTGCGTATACAATGTAGACTTGGTGGGTTCGTTGAAGTGGTCTCGATTTTCTCCATATTAATTCAATAAGGTAAGTAAGTAGTGTTACGGAAGTTCATGCATGTAGCCACAAATCATTTTTCTATTTGTTTTTTTCTTCTTTTTCTTACTTATACTCGCTATCGCCAGCATGTCTCAGAAATGCATGAGTACATTTTCTGAAGGCCGGAAACGCCACTCAAGTAGTGCTCCGACTGACATCCACTGCTTTGTGAGCTTAGCTCCAATTGAGTTCTTTCTCATTTGCCTTATGAATATTCTACAGGGAATAGCAAATACTTTCCAGAGGCAGACGTCACTTAAGCCATCAAGGTTCTCTCAAAGACGGCTGAACGCGCTTGAACGCGGTATAATCTTTGGGATCAAAAAGACGAAGCTCAAGTACGTACCTCTCTCTACCTGGTGTGAAAGAACGCGTCACGGTCCTTTGCAGCTGGATCTCAACGTCAAACTCTCGGGTCGCGCTTGAAAGGGAAGGAACGCACGTAACGGGATGAGGGGAGAAGGTCAGATGGTGGGAAAGAAAGCCTGTGTTGAAGCAGGTACCCGTCTGTTTGTTGCCGATATTGCTTCAGCTTCTTTCCTTTTTTGTACACGAAGTCTTTGATCCCCCCGCCCTTGTCTCTTTTCAGTCACTCAGTCTCAGCTCATTTCCTTCCGACATACATCTTCACAGTCGAGGAAGTTTCGCTCGTTCACCGCGCACAGGTATGGTTAACCCGTCTGCCCAGCCCTTGCCTTGCCTTCACTTTGTTCTATCTTTCACTCCATCGCCAGAGTCAGTTTCATCCCAGATGAGCTATCAACGGCTCATCAACAAATGGACTAAGCACTGGAATCGCCTTCATAAACCAAACTCCATTCTTACATATCGTGCATTACCGCTACCTCCTCCTCGTTCTTCGGTCGTGTAACGGCTGAATTTCTGACAACCGTCTGAGTAGACTCCGGCTTGGGCTTCAAGACACGCAGCAAGGAGCGACGCGATTCACTCGGTGTGTACCTCACATCACAGAGTTCTTCTGTTTCACGGCCGACGCGCGCTTCGGGACTCGGAGACCCATTTCCTCACTTCCCATTCAACAAAAAAAAAACCACGAACCCTGCGTCCCATGAACCTGTCTCAACTCCGCCATGATGCTATTGGATATGACTGGCAACGGGCCGGAGCACGATAGTGCTGGCCCTGGTCACTTTACCAAGCGCCTCTTCTCACTATTCTACTCTCTTTGCCTTCTAGTCATTGCCTTGGCCTTGTCAGGACAAGTCCTTGCCGACTGCGAATGTGGCTATCAAAGTGATAACCTCGACGGCATTTATCAGAATGTCTTCACCGATCTTATTGAGACGAACTTTGCCCGCATGCCCGATATTTCCACCAATACTGACTGGCTGCGCCAGGAGTTCAACGTGACCAAGGCCAAGGCTCGAGGAGAATATGGCGAGATGTTTTACATCAAGGATGACGTGGAATATGTGGACAACATTGGGAACAGGGCCTCTGACGGCCTACAGCTCATTGTCAGACAGGACCTGATTGACGGCATGGTGCCTGTGGCTGAGGTTGATACTGCCAGATTGGATCTCTCCTATGGCACTTTTCGGGCTTCGATGAAGTTGACGACTATCCCTGGTACCTGTGCGGCATTCTTCTGGGTTAGGATCAGTCCTCGTCTGTGATTCTTCCTTGGGACTCCGCTAACATATCTTGCCCCGCAGTACTTCAACGATACCCAGGAGATCGACATGGAATTTCTGTCCAAGGACTTCGACCACAGCAAAAAGGCTTACCCGGTCAATCTCGTTCTGCAATCCCGAGCCGCCGCCGCGCATGGCTACGACGCCTCGCAAACCGACAACTTCATGCAGGCAAACCTGCCCTTCGACCCCACGGCCGATTTCCATGAATACCGTATTGATTACAGCCCCAGCGAGATTCTCTTTTATGCTGACAGAGTCCTGCTCGCCAAGATGAACGGCTCCAATGTTCCGAGTCCTAATTCACATGGCCACCTGATTCTGTCACATTGGAGCAACGGAAACCCCAAGTGGTCTGGCGGGCCCCCGAAGGAGGAGGCACCTCTCGTCATCCGCTACATCAAGGCTTACTTCAACTCGACTGACCCCAAGAGAGCGCAGGACTGGGACGGTCGATGCAAGAATGCGAAGGCGGAGACCTCGGTGTGCAAAATTCCTGTTGTGACCAGGGAGAACCAGACTGCAAAGGACTGGTTCTTTAGTGATTATTCGGACATGTCCAAGAATCAGACTGTCTATGAAATCACTAGTGGTGCTAGAACCCTTGAGGCAATGTCGCGCTGGATAATGATTGTTGTTGGTTTGCTGATGATTGGCTTGGTAGGGGGCTTCTGATGAGAACCAGTGATTACTTTTCAATCCTGTGGCAAAGAGAGCATACCAACCTACTCATGTGACAGGGAAAGAGTACAAGAGTGCCAGTATCTGACTGTTTATATGTGAGTCCAGATGTGGCTCAATTGACTCGCTCAACACCTGCATAGATGTTTGATCACAGTCTGGATACCTGCGATATCAGAGACACGAAAAGGTCATCCGCCTGTGTATGATCAAAGAAAGGGGTGTATGAAGAAAATCCCATCTTCGCAAAGTCAAGGTCACATCCACGTTACCCAGCACAGCTCACACATCAACGACGCAGGAGGGGTTCAACACGCTATCGAAGCCACGTGTGAATGTTTGGTCATCTCCACTTCCCCAGGAAGCAGTGAGGGACTGAGGGTGCAATACTCCAACTCGTTAGTTTGTAGTTGAAGGGTAGCGTGATGACAGAATACCACCCTCCATTTAAACCTGCATACTTGCAAAATCCGGTCATCTTCACATACTTTACCCCAGACTTCTGTGTAGTGCAAGTGAGGTGTGGGTGTGGCGCTTACTTTCGGAGATTTTTTTCCCCCCAAAGCGTCGTCCTACCCAATTACCTACAATGTCAGATTTCCCCGGACTTTTGGCGTTCTTGGCTGGCTAGCTGCGCCGTTTGAAGCCGCCGCATCGGTAGTGTAGTGTACACTTCTGCTGGAATCTACTTTGTTAGCGTGGTACCGCCACCTCACAGATTTCGACTAGCTGGTGGCGGGCATACCGATCATCTTCTGCGGGGAGGAAAATAAAGTTATCGCCAATTGCAATGTCACCGCGCTAACAAAGTAGTGTACATACCTGCAGAGGTGTACTATGCAGTAGATGGGCATAAAGAATGTCAACGTCTTGCTTGCAAAGGCGGTTGAGTGATTGTTAGTCGGATAGAGGTTACATCCAGTCTTTTTGTCGAGATACTTGGTTGTGGTGATGATAGGTACCTAGCTACCCCAAATACCCATCTTGGGATCTGAGGAGAGGAACTTTCAAGTATACACGCATGTCTATAACGGAACGGGTTAATGTGGTTCAACAATGATAGTAGGTAGGTAAGTGGGATAGGATGCAGTGGGAGAGGACTAACAGACTTGATAAGTGGAAGGTCGGTGGTTGACACTTTCAGTCCTTGGTTCCGCTAGTTCCCTCCGCGAGGAAGTCTTCGACAGAACACAACTGAAGTCATACATTGACTTCTCACAGGATTTGATTTCAACCTGCGCCAAGGTCAGCCTCACACGGTAAAGCAAGACATACATACAGATAACCCCCTCCCAAACGCTGTTACTGACTGGGTTGTTTCCAAGGAACCGAGTGACCGAGTTCCATGGCAAACCTACCTACGATCGAAGCCCTCGTTTGGTTTTTTTTTGCTTGTGTCATGTTTACCTGTTTGTGTGCAAAATTCAATCGGGAGAGAATTACCGAAATGCCTCTTCCGCTGGATGTGCTTTTGTTGGGCTAATATTTTTGGCTGTTTCCTCGCATCCGTCAATGATTGATCAAGGCCCGGTAGGTAGTATCAAGTATAAAACCCTACATGCCTTTTGACTTGACAAGCGAGAGGTCTTTGCATCATGCCAACACAACCAAAAAAACGTGGTGTATATATATGTATACATATCGACCGTTGCGGGCCTGCGCTCCGGTCGCGCCAAGCCGCATAACGACTCTCATGACGCTAACCCCAATTCATCGATCCCGTTGCAACAATTGCATATGTGACCGCCTTTGATCATCTGTTTCATCGATATCGGGCTCCGGATGACTGGATGACCTGCAGACGGACCGACGACGTGCTGCTGGATCTGACAGCCCAGGCGATCGGTCAATGTCCATGTCAGCGGGGGAAAAGATTAGGTATAGAAAATTAAGGGCTGGGTCAGTCACCAGCCATCCGCTCGGGAATCCTTCCATCTGGGAGAGGATTGGCGACTGGGAGGGTTGGTTGGTTGGTGCCTTGCTTAAGTTCCCAATCTGTCTCAGCCGGACCGGAACAATAAATGCTAAGGCAGGTACAACACAACAAGTTAGGGTCTGATGTTCTTTCGGAGGTTTCGAAGAAGGGGCGAGATCCATCCATGCCTGCTTGGACAAAATATCCCCCCCTCCCCACTTTTTTTTTGGGTGTGCGCCATCTTCAAATGTATAAGCCATCATATGTCTTACACCACAAGACGCATTACCAAAAATCCGCATGATGTAAACTGGTTCAGAATCTTCAAGCTAAGGCCTTTGATGTGCAAGGAAGAAGAAAGCAGGTATACGATGTACCTGAGGATCAACAGATCAACAAGGAGCGAAAGCGCCATAGTATAGATGATGAGGAAGCTGTTAAGCAACGTAGCAACGGTCCCATCAACAATAGACAATAGCAGTGGTAGAAGTAGTAGCAATAGAAACAGAGATAGTGATACTACCAAAGGGGATAGGCGCGACTATACTTAGTTGCGAATTAGTGACGTTAACAGTTGGAAGTCAGAGGTTGGCTACCTACACATCCGAAAAGGTGGTGGGGGACTATCTGGCCATGTTTTTTGTCAAAGGATTGGATAGAAGGAGATTTGAGAAGCTTTCAAGTTTCAACCTTGCCAAGTCCAGGGGCCTGAATATCAGTGATGTGAAAAGACGATGATCTTGTGGGCGCATCACCAGTTGAGGGCAGGTGTTCGGGATTTTTTTTCTTCTCTTGGTTTCTTAACCCTCCTCGGATCGTACCGTGGATCACGATTTTGTCATTGCATCTATCTGTCTTTGACTGGAATATGGAAAAGTAGTACAAACAGGATATAAAGTGGGCTTTCACATCTGGACAGGCGCCTTGATCTCAGTCAGTTGAGAGAATCATGCTTCACTTTTCTGCGGAATGGGTAGCATTTTCAACTAAAGAAAGATATTAAGAGGCATACCTACCTGTCATTTTACCATCCCACCTGATACCCCCTTCTCATCTCTTTCATACAAGCAGCCCCATCTGTCCTTACGGCTTGTTTTCCATTCATTTATCTATCACCAAGTCCACTATGAAACAACAACTCATCAACTCGGCCATAACGGCAATTCTCTCCATGTTTCCACAACGAACTCAACCACCCGGCTACCCATATTTCAACACCGGTCAACTTACCGCTCCCATCGGCGCGCCCATAACCCCCGACACCATGCCTCAGCCTCTCACCGTCTCCTTCCAAAACAGCACCCTCTCCTCCGCCAAAACCAACCAAACAACCCCCGAGACCCTCACCATCTCGCTCGAGAACAACACCCCTTCCTCCACCGTGTACGCCTACATCACCGGCCAAACCCTGGACGGTGGCCTCTTCGTCCTCTCCGCCAGCGGCAACGCCGCTTACACGTATGCCTCCGTGAACAAAACCCTGACCCCCATCCCCCCTTCCGATATCGCCATCCCGCTCAACGCCCCCGGTTCTTCGTCTCCTCGCACTGTAACCATTCCGCGCCTGGCGGGAGCGAGGATCTGGTACTCGGTTGATTCGCAGCTGGAGTTCTTTTTGAACCCGGTGGACGGAGTGCCGCAAGATGGAAAAGGAGCGGGCCTGGCGTTGGTGGAACCGAGTGTCACCAACGACAAAGATGTGAACTACGAAAAGGAGTGGGGGTTTGTCGAGTTTACCTTTAATGAGTTCCAGCTGTTTGCCAATGTCTCGATGGTGGATTTGGTCGGGAAGTGTCCTGCCTCTCTCGGCGTCATCAGGACTACGGGGAAGGCGGAAGATAACCAAGAGGTTGAAGGGATGGGGTATCAAACCGGCTTGAACAAGGTGGTCGATGAACTGAAGCAGGCCGGAGGGGATTGGGAGAAGCTGGTGGTGAGAAGGAAGAGTGATGGGCAGGTAACGAGGGTGATGAGTCCCAATTCGGCGGTGGTGATGGCTGAAGCGAGAAAGGAGAGCTTGTTCAGCGGGTATTATGACAGCTACGTGAAGCAAGTTTGGGAGAAGTATGCAAAGGAGGATTTGATGGTGGATACGCAGAACAAATGGGGGGTGGTTAAGGGGAGAGTGGACCCGGGGACGGGTCTGTTGACGTTCCGATCGAACAACAGCGAGACGATTACATTTGATCAGCCGTCGGCGGCCGATATCTTCTCTTGTTCCACGGGTCCGTTCGCCTTTCCACCGTTACCGGTGAACGCGACCGAAGCCGAGCTCGACATCCAGGCGTTCCGAGGAAATGTCGGGGCGCGTCTGGCGGCAGCCTTGAACAGAAGTACGTTGCTGATCAACACGAACCAACCGGCTGGCGAGGAAATCAGCACGTTTTACAAGAGCAACAATACCACGAATCACTACAGCAGAGTGGTGCACCAGAATAGCCCGAAAGGAAAGGGGTATGCGTTCCCGTATGACGATGTGTCAAGAACGGAGAAGGAAAACGTCGCTGGAACGGTGGCAGCGGGGGATCCAAAGGTGTTCATTGTGGCGGTGGGTGGTGGGAAAGTGGACTTTGCGGCGGCGGGTAGAATGGCGAGCGCAGGGAGTGCGGCGAATGCTACCGGTAGTGCGGTGAACGCTACAGTACCGGTGGTGCGGACGAGGTGGAGGAGAGTGAGGGCAGGTGTAGATGCAGCGGGATGGAGGTTGTGAAGAGGACCAGAAGGGTTGTTGAGGAGGACTAGGTATCGGTTGAGCGAGAGGATGAGGTGTGGCTTTTGTGGTTTCATTTTGCTTTGGGCGTCTGTCGTTCCTGATATAATGTTATTCTTGCAGTTCTTCTTGTACATACACATAACGATTAATGTTAGCTCTCTTTTCTTTGTTTACTAGATACGAATTGTCAAATTAAGCTTATTTTGATGACGGGCAGTGGAGCAAGAAGACAAAGCTGGATGACGGTAAAAGTGAAAATCCGGAGGCAAGAAAAGGGGCAAGTAAACAAAGCCATCAAATGGCACTCAGGCAGGCCATCAGGAGCAGTGTCATTCACCTCCCGCGGGATTTACAGAAGATGCCGGACTCTTTTCACAACATTTGTCGCAGCCAGATTTCTCGATGATGATGATAGCATTCCACAGTCGGGTAGAAGTCGCCTTGTCCTGAATTGAATCCTTGTGCAACGCTTTTGTTTGAAGCAAGCATTGGCTGGTGTTGTACCTGTGCAAGCAAACGGGACAGGAGTTTGGTCAATGGAGGCCCGGCCCGGCCTTACAGGTGGGTTTCGCTCTCGTCAGGGCCCGCACAGCGGGTGTGGGGGGCGAGGCATGGGTAGCGCCCGAAATGGAGTGCAACTTGACGGAACACTGCAACACAGTGAAATGGAGTTCAGTGGCTGCCCGGTGTGGACCTTCCATTTGATGAGTGGTTGACGTGGGGCTGCTCGGAATCCCTCCAGTTCGCCAACAAAAAAGACATGGTGAATGCAAGCCACACGAAGCCAAGGATAACTGGCAATGAAGGAACGAAGCTTGAGAGAACTGAAGTACAACTGAAAAACCTGACAGCGCGGCTCTAAGAGGTTGAAGAAACTGAAGAAAGTGAGGAGGGAGTCCCGCGCATAACCGCGCCTGCTGTAATGGAGAAAGCCCCGCACTTACTGCGCTAGGTACTGCCCTGATGGCTTACAAGTACACCACGCACAGCACGTGGAGGGGAGCTTCTGTGACGTAATTGTACGTTTGATAGTTCGTTGGAGAAAGGTGGGCTGAAACTGGCGTCATCAGCTAGCTCTTCCCCCACCACGGCAACTTCTTCTTGTCTTTGTTTGAACCTATCGATTCAATTCAACTAACACAATTGAAGATCTGCTTGCTCGTGTAAAAGTATTAAAACAGCAGTCAAATATGGTCTGATAAATTATGCACGATGGCGTATTATACGAAAAGGAACAACGCTTGTGACCGACACCAGAAAACGAAACAGTGACAGCGACTGGAGAGTTGGAGATGGGATGGAGAAAGGGAAACTTGGGATGTGTGCTATGTACTACGGCCAATCTATGGCCGGCTGGTAGTGTACTTTGCTCAGGAAGGGACCCTGAGATGTACAAATGCGTACAAGCTGTCGGTTGAACCTCTCGGCGGCGACGATCAGTGGCCATAATGTCCCCCGAACAACCCAGAGGGTGTGGAGATTCCGTTCCGTCAGGTCCGTCCAAGGCTGGGGGGTTGGGATGTTTTATGGACAAGCTCAGACGATGGAAGGCGCGTTTGCTTGGCCAGGCCTCCTCGGATGACAACCCGGGGCGGGCCCCTCCTTCCCAGAATCCAAATCAAGTCTGCAACAAAGACGTCAGCGGCCTCGTGAAGCAATGAGGTAAGAGGCCAGCCTTGTAATCGAAAGGGTCCGTCGTGTACCCCCACTCTGAACAAGAATAAAATAGCAAACAATTTCACTTCTTTCCCTTCCGTCTACCACGTCTATTCTGTTCTCAACTACCAAAGATCTTTACACCTGATACCAATTCTCGAGATACCCATCTGTTTACTTTCCACGAGAAAAAGAAAAACAAAAAGAAAGCACAACGCCAATCCTTGATACTCACCTTAGCCCATCATGGAGACCATCAACAAGGTCGCCAGCTCTGCTGCCACCACTGCTAGCAACGTTGCCGTTGAAGCTTCCAACCTCGCCGTTGAGGCTTCTAACCTCGCCGCTCAGGCCTCCAAGGCAGCTGTGGACGCCGTTTATGGAACTGACCAGTCCCATGAGGAGCCTATCTCAGGCAAGACGGGCGACGTCTCCAAGGGGGAGCCCTACGACGCTGGTAACATGGGTGAGTGCGTCTTGAGACATGGTTTACTCTTGACTTGATCCTGACACGGTTGTGTTCTAGAACCCAACCAAAGTACCGGAGTGGCTGTCGGCGAGAAGATGGTCACCGATCGTACCGTCACCCAGGACGCTGCTGGTCCTGTGAAGAAGGACGGAACTGAGCCCAAGCCAGCGAATCTGGTCAAGGTACCAGAGGCGGAGAAGGACCACAGCCCACCAACCGTCAACTCTAGGATTGACAACCACTACAACATCCCTGAGCACTCTACTGTCAACCCCAAGACCAACGCGTTCCAGGGCCCCGATAGCATTACTCCCAAGATTGACTCTCACTACAACGTCGCCGTGCCCAAGACCACCGATATCAAGGCCCTTGACAGCAACCCTTCGTTTCCCACGACTACCACCCACACGGCTGCCGCTCCCGAGCCCCTGAACGATACCTTCTCGTCCCACAGGAACATTCCGGCCGAGCAGTCCACTACCTTCCAGGATCAGAGCTCCTCCAAGCACCACGTACCCAAGGTCAACCCAGCCGCTACCCAGGATTCGTCTCTTCACCCTGGCGACAGTACTCAGGCCCAGAACGACATTCGTTCCCCGAATGATCCTTCTACGCACCCCACTCATGTAAACGCGAGGGAGAACGTCGATGACCGTGATGGTGGCTTGGACGCCGACGAGAACCCCAACAAGGGCCTTGGCTCTGGCCCCAAGTCTCTAGGAGAAGTTGCCCAGCAGCATGGCGGAGTTGCTGGCAAGGTCGAGGACGGAGGTGTCAAGGACCCCCAGAACGGCGCCCCCAAGGAGGAGCAGGCCAAGCCGGAGTCACACCCTATCCACCATGCTACTGGCTTTCAGGCAGATGGCGGCGACTTTGATGCGGCGGCACCTGGAGCTGGTATCGACGCTGATCGTAAGTGACTTTCCTGAATTTAGCGTTTCCAACCGAGTGACTGACAATGTTTTCATCAGGCATTCTCGAGTCAAAGGGAATCCACAGGGATGACGCTAATGGCTCCCTCGTTGGTAACACCGAAGCCCTTGAACATGACCAGGACGGACATAAGGACAAGACCAGCTTGAAGCAGAAGATCAAGGACAAGTTGCACAAGCACTAAGCTGCATGATGCTTCCTTACTACATTGTTCTTTTCTTCTTGACTGCGTACGATATCCTTTTCTTTTGTCTGCAGTGTTACGACGTAATGATGGCCAAAATATTCTTGGGAAGCTTTGGTAGAACAGTCCCTGATGGACAGCATGGGTTGATTTGTCAGTCCACGCAATGTCGGGTACTCCGATTATTCCATGACCATATTGATTGAAGACCTTCTTTTCGTGATGTTCCCTGGTTGTAATATTCTCGCGCTCTAAATGGCAGTTGGAGCATTCCACATACGGAAGAGTCAAAACCAGTGACCAATCCAACTTCGCTTGATGTTGCTGTCATAGAGTCTTGGCTGGTGTGTACCTTCCACACTTGACAGACAAAAAAAAGGTGTCCGAACCAAGTCGCTCACCACCAAACTCTTCCTTAATGATTGACTTTTTCTTTCCCATTCCGCAATCAAAGATGCGAAAATAATAGCACGGTGAATATAAAAAGGAACAAAACAGAACAGCAGTCATTCGGCAATGAAGGGTCGATGATCAGAGGCAAAAAGGACAAAAAGTATGCCCAATAACAGGATTGAACTGTTGACCTTCGCATGGACTTGATATCTCGGAGAAGATATTAGTACGACGCTCTAACCAGCTGAGCTAATCGGGCTTTGGTGAACAAGGGGCAAGGTTAATGAAGCTATGTATCTAAATTCAAGCATCAGGTACTCTCCGTACTGGATGCGGTATGGGTTGGGGGAAGGTATCACTCTAGTTCTTAGTGGTTTGGGCAGTGACGAGAATGTTTTCACCTTCTCACTTCTAAGGGTTGTAAGGAGTGATGAAACGTAAAGTGAGAGATGACTGAAGGTTTGGAAATGGACGGAAGTGTTTGCTTTCGCGGAGTGTCGACGTTCTATTCTGGTCTATCGCTGGTGTCGGCGATTACGCTTTGTTACAAAACGGTCATGCACAAGGGCGGTGTATCTCTTGATATCACCGTATTGTAACGTACTGGTCAACGTCTTTTCAACACCACCAGTAAGTAGACTTTATCCAGCAACATCCTCGCGATTAAAACCGTTAATATAAACGAACCCCCAAGAATTTCCGGTGAACCTCAAAAAGAAAAGCTTTACAGGAGCTAACTAACCACTTGGATGACTACTATCAAACCTCAAGTCCCAACTCCTGTCCGACCAGTCTCCACTTACTTGCCTCAAGCGGCGAGGAATGGACATCAGGTAGTATCGAGTGGGCCGGTCTCCCTTCTAATCACCAACACCAACATCAAGGTCAAGCAAGGTAACCTTCGATGCTGGGCAACCGAACATCACCAACCTGGACCAATACTTAGTCTCGTGGGTCTCTTTTTCTCCACTGTAATGCTCATGGATGATAACCAACGGTCACCAAGGTTTGGACCCGTCGATGCGAAGACCCCCCCCCCCCGGGCATTGATGGGGGATGCTGGCAGTTTTCACAGCAGCACTTTTTTTT